>NC_064252.1:54269123-54611623 GCF_003254725.2 Canis lupus dingo | reverse complement strand
ATAGTCCCTGGAATGTCAGATTTTTAGAGTCCTCAGGCAATACAGTATTAATTCACCAAACATTTATACGTTCTTCCTATGTACCAGGCACTATTTTATGTATTTGCATTGCAACAATGAATGAAATAGAGAACTTCACTGTGGAGCTTATATTTTGAAGTGGGGACAGATAATAAAATTAAATATAATAGAAAAGTAAATTATGCAATATATTAGAAAATAATAAGTGCTATAAAAAGAAAAAATAGAAAAGAATAAGCAGTAAGTTTCAGTATTAAATAAAGTGATTGGATTATGCTTTGTTAAGAAGAGAGATGTGAAGGGAAATTTGATAGATGTGAGGAAATTACCCATTTCATATATATATATATATATATTTTATTTATTTATGATAGTCACAGAGAGAGAGAGAGAGAGAGAGGCAGAGACACAGGCAGAGGGAGAAGCAGGCTCCATATACTGGGAGCCCGACGTGGGACTCGATCCTGGGTCTCCAGGATAGCGCCCTGGGCCAAAGGCAGGCGCTAAACCGCTGCGCCACCCAGGGATTCCCCCATTTCATATATTGACAAACTTTCCATCTGGAAGGAACAGCTAGAACAGGAGGTCTACAAGTATAGTAGATCTGGCATGAAGGGGTGCAGTTTGGATGGAGCAGAGTAACAGAGGTGGAAGCAGAAATGGATCAAGACAGGGAAACCAGGGGCCAGATCATATAAGGGCCTTGGTTACTTTTTGGACTGGCAACAAGAGAGTTCTGAGCAGAGTAGTGACATGACATGTCTGATGTTATAAAGGTCATTTGGTCTTCTGTTTTTAGAATAGATTAGAGAAGAACATGAGTAAAAGTTGGAATAGCTAGGAGTCAACTGTAATGATCCAGGCAAGATATGCTGATGGCTTTAGTGAGTAGCAGTAGAGATGGCAAGGAGTAGATGGACTCTGAACATATTTTAAGGTCAGAATCAACAGGTTTTACTGAAGAATATAATGTGAGATATAAGATAAAAAAAATCAGGAAAGTTTAATGTTTTTGATCCAACCCAATCAGTTGGAAAAATGAGTAGCCTTAGGATGGCTATGAGTGGGACATATTTATCTATCATCTATCATCTATCTATCTATCTATCTATCTATCATCTATCTATCTTTTATCTATTTATCTATCTATTTATTTTTGCAGATCAGGAGTTCAGTTTTAAACTGGTTTTTAGTTAAATATTCATTTAGGTATTTTAAATTAGATTCCAAAGAGGTTATTGAAGAGACGGTGGATAGATAAGCCTGGAATCTGGAAGAGAGGTTTGATACGACGATACACATTTGGAAGTACCTGGTATGTAGAGGATGTTAAAGCCATGAATTTGGGCAAGACCACCAAGACAATGAGTATAAATAGAAAAGACCAGATGAATGGTTACTAGAGGATTCCAAACTTTGAAAGCTGTTATCCTATGTCTTTCTTCAGATACCTTGTGAAGTAGAAAAATAATATTATGCTAAGTGTATAATATTTACCATCTGGATAAATATTGAAGGGTACAGACAGAGAGGGAGAAACAGACTCCCTGCTGAGCTGGGAGCCCAATATGGGGCTCAATTCCAGGACCCTGGGATCATCAGACACTTAACTGACTGAGCTACCCAGGTGCCCCTAGAATGAAATTTCTTAATGCAGTTATGATTAATTTTCCATGAGAAGGATTGTCTTTTGTTTTGAGATGATGTACTTTCTAACTTTCCTGTTGAAGTCTTCTTGTATGTCTTTATGTAGAAATATATCCCTACCTAGCTATCTTACTCATTTTGGAAATCCAAATGTCTAGAACCTACCACACTATTCATTTACTATTCATTACACAGATGTAAACACATACATACTTCACTCGGGTAAGTAACCCACAGTGCCACAGGTGAAGAATATTCAGAGGAGAATGGGTATTAAAAGAAAATGGACCTGGGCAGCCCGGGTGACTCAGCGGTTTAGCGCCACCTTCAGCCCAGGGTGTGATTCTGGAGACCCGGGATCGAGTCCCACGTCGGGCTCCCTGCATGGAGCCTGCTTCTCCCTCTGCCTGTGTCTCTGCCTTTCTCTCTCTCTCTCTCTGTGTCTCTCATGAATAAATAAGTAAAATCTTTTAAAAAAAGAAAATGGACCTGAATATAAATATGCACTTTTCTGAGTTAGCTTAAACAACTTATTTAGCTTCCTCAAGCCTTAGATTTCTTATATATAAAATGAGGAAATAATAAGCAGTTCTCCAATTTGTCATGAGTACTGATGTTAGTGGATGCTAAGTCATTGAAGGGCTGTTTTTGCTTCTGTTGTTTTATCATGCTCATTACCTTTGCTTTATTACTCTATATCCAATTTTTACCTGGTTTGGTATCTGTACCTCTGGTTTTGCAATTATTTCTTCTAAAAATAACCTACATGATCTTTTTTGATAAAACATATTTTTAATATAGAATTTTTTTTCTCAGATCACCTAGGCATAAGTAGTGAAATCTATTATACTCAAAAGTTACTTTTTAATATCGGTATAGATGACCTTCACAAATGTAAATTTTTCTCAAAAGTGACTCTATATTTCCCCCTCTATTTGTTTTCACTTCAACTTTTCTGTTTATTTAAAAATTGCTATAATAAAGTGATGAGGAAAATAATCCATAATCCTTGAAGATAATAGAAGGTATAGGAACAGAACGGTGTCTGATACGCAAAGAGATTGATAGTCTCTCATTTGACTTTGACTACTGGTAAATAATGGCTTGGCTGCATTGCAGTTCTTCTCCATAAAGGACAGGAAGAAATTAAGAGAACCTAGACATCTCCCTTCATCTGGATCCAATGTGTACCGTGGTCCTTACAGTGGGGTAGTCAGCACTGCCCATCACAACAAAGTGATCTGAGGATGAGTCCTACAGAGAAAGACTTTAGGGCTGGACTGCTTGGCCAACACTTACTCCTGAGTTGTTCACTTTGTTTCAAGCCACTTTTTATAATTTTTTGAAAAAAAGGTTACTCTTCAGAGGTCTTCCCTTCTAAAAAGGTTCTCCTAAGATGAGGAAAAACTATAATCACATAGTTACTGTCTCTATTAATTTAATCCATCCATTCTTCAGTAATTATTCCTAAGCTCTCAGTATGTATCAGGGACCTTGCCATGAGCAAGGGAGACATAAATTAGACAAAATGTAGACTTCACATGTGGTACAGATGTTTATTTTCTACTGTAGGCCTTAAAGGAATCTAGGAACTGAGGAAGCACATGTGAGACCAAATCAGGTGGGATTCCATCTTAGGAGATAGTGTCTAAGCTGAGTTGCAGTGGTTCAAAAGAAGTTGGCCAGGTTAAGGAGTCAGGAAGATGGGAACCTAGTCCAGGCAAAACTAGTATAGGCATGACAATACAAAATCCTGGCACACTCATTTTGGCCATGGAGGCTGGGAAGATTTTGTTAGCACTCTCCCCAGTGTCTCATATCATATGCACTATAAAATACTGCTTCAGCCACAGAAGCAGGAATTGCTCATGTTTGTACCCCTATCCTCTGGTTTAAATACACTGTCTTCTTTGCAAGCCCTGGGCTTCCATCCCACTACTCATAAGTGGATCCTTCCCCTTTCTTACCTCTTCAGAGAGAAAATTTATGAAAATATTAGTTTGGTTTCATATTCAGCTTCTATCGAAACTACTGTCTCTTAATTTACTTTTCATTTGCTGTAGGTCTCTCCGATGCATTGTAGCTCACAGACAAATCTTACTCTGCTTAGACTGCATAGATAAAGCCTCAATGTATAGACCTTTGATATTTAGAAAAGAGACATCATCATTTTTTGAGGGGTCTCTAGATGTTCCTATACCTGAAAATAACCAAAATACTATAAATGCTATTTTTCTAAAGCAGGATATTACCAGCTCACTCTTTGTGCCTAATTGAAAATATAGTCATAATCTGAAGGATTGTGTTCCTAAACTCCAATATCAGGTATTTCAGTTTACTGCCTTTCTATAAATACATGTAAATTTCTAATTCTCACTATAGGGCAACAACTTTGCAATAGTATGGACAGAACTTTCTTACTCTAGAGGAATATGGTGGTTTCTATTAAATTAGGAGTGATAAAATTGTGACTGGCATGATTGTTTAGAATCCCAGGATTTCCAACAACAAAACAAGTCACTTTCATACACCAATTTTTTATTGTGAGCCTTCACCAGATGCACAGTGATGGCAAGAGGAAGGAAGCAAACTGTAAGAAGGATAGGAAAAGTGAGAGTTGCCCACAACTTACAGGGCTTCCACGAAGTACAAGGCATAACACTGCTCACTGCTGGGAGCAGGAAGGACAGGCAGAGAAATAATCATAATATTTGCTATGTCTTCAGAGTGCACTGCAGAAGACAACCATAGGCCGAACTTACTGAAAAACAGAAAGTGAAGGGTAGGGAAAGAAAGCAAAGAGAAATCCCCCAGAAAGTAAACAAAACAAAACAAAAAAAACAAACAAACAACATAAAAAACAACTGTTGTCTATAATGTGAGGGAGAGAGAGAGAGAGAGAGAAAGAGAGAGAGAGAGAGACTGAGAGATTAAGAGAAAGAGAGAAATATCTTTGGAGTTTTAGAAGACAGATAATTGGGTTGTAAAGAATAAAGATTTCTGAAAAATCTCACCAGTGCTCACAACTTAACACCTGATAAAGGAAAAGTTTTACTACATTAAGATCTCTGAACCAGAAATGAACCAAATCTATTTAATGGCATAATAAATCCAAGGTGAGCTCAACCACAGATAGAAAGACACAATCCCTTTCAATAGCAGCCCGATAGAGCAAGAGGCATGCTCTTTTGTATTATTTTAGTTTCTACTCATTCTTTAAGATGGAAAGAGATTTTGGTAAAAATATATCTTTTGAGAGACACAAGGAAGTAGGAGAAAGTCTTGCCATATCTTCACGTGACAGGAGAAGGGAGCTCTGGGGGCCTCTTTCACAGGCCACTAATTCCATTCATGAGGCTTCACCTCATTACCTAATTACCTCCCAAAGGCTGTGCCTCCTAACACTGTCAGACTGGGAATATTTAGGATTTCAACATATGGATTTTTTTGGGAGGGGTATGAACATTCAGTGGAAATCAGTAGTGTTTATAGAGATAATGATAACATTAAAAGGATATACATGAAGAGAAGAAATCTTTGAAATAAAAAATTGTAAGCATCTACCATAAGAAGCTACAGAAAAATAAAAATACACTAAGTCCAAAGTACAAATAAAGCAAAAAATAAACATAAATGTAGAAATCAATAAAAAATAGATTAAAATAGATTTTTAAAATAAAAATGTAAAATAAAATTTAAAATATTAATGCAACTTTTATAATGAATCAAATAACACAAAGAGAAAGCACAAATAGCAATATCTAGACTCAGAGGACATTACTACAGATTACACAGACATCAGAAGGAAAAAAGATGTCATGGACAACTATATAGTAATATATTCAATACCAAGAAAAAATGGAAAAGTTCCTTGGTAAAAATTTTGGAATTTTAATAAAATTTTGATTACATAAAAACCACAAAGATCTCTGAGTCCAAGTGGCTGGACCGGTCAATTCCATCAAAGATTAAAGAGAGAAATAACATCAATATTATTCAAATTCTTTCAGAAAATAAAAGAAATACTTTTTAATTCACTTTCTGAGTTACCTTTCTGCTAATACCGAAACTAAATAATGACATGGTAAGAACAAAATAAAAACAATGAAACATTCCAATATTCCTCATGAGCACAAACACAAAACTCCTTCACAAAATCTTTATAAGTTTTGTCTGTCAGTATATAAAAATGATTACACAAGTATATTTTTCACAGGATAGAAAGGTTTGTTTAACCTTCAAAAACAATGTAAATCATCACTTATAGAATAGACAGAAAATCATATGATAAATCAATAAATCTAGAAAAATTATATGATAAAATTCAGCACTCATTCACTGCATTGATCTTTTAGCAAACTAGGAATAGACAATATCATATATTTTATCAAAGGCATCTATGAAAAACTCTATGAAAAACATCTATAGATAACATTGTACTTAAATCTGATTTTCCCCCTAAGATCAGAAACAGGGCAAGAATAGAGTCCAGAAATAAAAATCACACATCTCCAGCCAACTGATTTTTGACAAAGGGGTAAAAGTAATTCAATGAGAAAAAGAAAGTGTATTTAACAAGTAATACTGAAACCATTGGATATCCATAGGTAATAAACTCAACTCATACTTCTAAAAAGTCAAAATTCACACAATAGTCAAAATTTAATTTGAGATGGGTAATAGAGTTAGATGAATCATAGTTAAAGGCATGTTTCTATAAGAAAACATAGCAGAGTATCTTCAAAACTTGAATAAGTTTACAGAATACACTATACAGAACAAAAAAGCACTATCATTAATATAAGAAACAAATATTCAGTTAAAAATTATCAAAACTGAATGACTCCAGAAAAAGATACACTAACAAAAATAAGCAGGCAACCCACAGATTGGGAGAAAGTATTCTACTCCTAGTATTTACCCTGATGTCTGTGTGATGAAACTGCAAAGATCTAGGATCAAGAAGTGAAAATACTATAATAATTTAATAATTAATTCCATCATCAGTGATATTTTTGAGATATGGTTGGTTGACCTTTTTTCCCAAAATGATTTGTAATGTCATTTCATGATCATTTCAATAATTATGTACTAATTCAATCCAATCTGGAGAATATGCAACAAATACATTTGCCAGTTTCAATTCTGTATTTTAAGAAATTATCAGATAATAAATTTGTCATCAAATAGTTATCCCAAAAGCATTTTGAAGAATTAAAGATAGATATATTTCACAAATAGCAAAGTTTATATATTTAAATGGGCCAACCAAGGTACTTTCAAGATAATTTGAAACAATTCAAAGTCTTAAGCAAGATAGGCAGTAAACCTTGTTTATAGTATCCATTTTCCCAGAAAGAAAAAAGTTTCTTTTATTCTAACAACAAGATAAAAAAGGAAAACTTGTCATAACTTTCCAAAAGGGCAGAAATAAATTGCTATAAATTTTGCCTATGACAACAACATTCTAGAGAAAAAACAGCAATCCATAAATACAGACCTATTAGTTAAGATGGAAATACCTTCTAAGACTTCTAGATTTCTTCTAGACTAAATAATTTCAGTACCTCCATCAGTATAGGTATTTATTCCTGAACACATATTGCTCTGGGATTATTTTGTCATACCCTTTGATTAATCAATTTAGATAGTTGATCTTGGTACATAGAAATGGACTCGCTTCAGAAGACCCAATCCCTCCTGGCCACATTTTGTTTATTTTCGCCAGTGAGTAGTGACTGTACACATCATCATTAGCTCAGACACAAACATTTTCTTTCCATTCTTTCCTTGTTATTTCTTTCATATTCCCTGAGTTTAGAAACTTCACTATATCCTGCCCATTTTTGAGGCTTTAGATAACAGGGTATTTTTGAAAGCCTATATAAATCATGGAATAGCCAGTTTCCTTTTGACATGCCATTAATTCTGTAGCATGTCTATATTCCTATTTCTAAAGGCCAACCTAAAGATCTCTATACAACGTTTTCATCTGTAAACATGAACAACTTTTGAAGTCCTTTTGCTGAGCTTTGCAAATCAATGTAGTGCTTTTGAGTCAAGGAAACCTCTGAATGTAACTCTTATAAACTTGTAAATTGTGGAAGGTGGGCTTATAATCCTTTTACACTGCTCTGAAATCATGTTGTGAACTAAATGTGTTACGACACATTTCAGTTATGGGATATGATTAAAACTATCAGTGAATGTTTTATCTTTTAATGAAATTGCTTAGTAATTGTAGAATAGGTATATTTTCAGACTTACTTTATATTATAAATCTTGCACTTTAGGAATAACATCATTTTTATTCTACTTCAGTAACATTTTATAAAACTAAAATGTTGGGGTCACTCAGAACTGCATGTGTTTATTTGTTTTTATTAGAAAACCTCCAAAGAATTTACTCTCTCAAAGCTCATAAGCTTCCAGTGAGCTTCCAACCAAATTATTTATCGAGTCTATTGATGAATAATAAACAATATGAAAGAAGAAAAGAGCACACTGGGTTCAGGCAGACTAGGGAAGATGGAAATAAAGTCCCAAAGGATCTGTGGAGAACAAAGAATATTTTCCCAAGGTGTACTATAGATGTGACCTGATCTGATGCTACATCCCACCTTTGTTTTGACTCTGAGAAAATGAACAAAAGGCAGCAAATATAAAGATTAGAACAATGGACAGCCCTATGTTTTCTTTTGATCAGAATGAAAACCATAGTTACCAAAAAAGTAGGCCCAAAGCATGCAGAAAAAAAAAGGAAGTGATCTAAACTTCAGATTCTAAAAGAAGGTAGCATGAAAGCACAGTCTAATATAAAACACAGGATAAAAGTAGTAATAGTGATTCTAATCAGATAAAGACATTCATTCTCCCCCATTTCTCATGTATCTTATTCAAAGTAGTATTTCTTATCTCATTTTTTTAATGTGTCTTTTCTAAAATTCCTGTTTTCTTGACTTACTATAACATGAATTTATATGCTTACCTTGGCTTATTTTCCACTGTCCCTCAATATGCACACAAGCATGCAAACAGACACACATAGAATTATCTCTAGGTAGACCATTGTCATCACCTTCTCCACACATGTATTTCCTAATTTAGCTCTATTCTTTTCATCTGGGATACCCTGCATTGTTCTTCTAATTCTCCAAATATTATGGCTCCTTAGTCTCCCCTCAATTCCTTATATACTAAAGACTTTCTAACTTTCTAATTCTTTAAGAATCTTTTACTAGTATTTTCTAAAATTTATTGTCTGGCTGCTTGAGATCTAGCATCAAAGAGGGGGTGACTCAGAAGATGAAACTGGTTGGGTGGTCCCAGGAACATTGGTGAAACCAGGACTGAGAGTCAGAAAACTAAAATAGACTGAAGACGAACTAGTGTCTAAGCCAGGAACAGAAGTTATGTGAAGAAAACAACAAAGGACCCTTAAGTGCATTGCTTGTTGCTGGTCCTTCTTGTTTTTTTTTTTTTTTTTTTTTAAATTTTTTATTTATTTATGATAGTCACAGAGAGAGAGAGAGGCGCAGAGACACAGGCAGAGGGAAAACAGGCTCCATGCACCGGGAGCCCGACGTGGGATTCGATCCCGTGTCTCCAGGATCGCGCCCTGGGCCAAAGGCAGGCGCCAAAGCGCTGCGCCACCCAGGGATCCCTTTCTTGTTGTTTTTTTGATTTCTATATTCACATGTTTCAGGCCCCTACTGTGTGTTAAAGCTTCTGAAAAACTCATGATTTATTTGTCTTTACTTATCTTCTTTTTTCCCTTAACAATCTTCAAAATGATTACATGGCTAGAATTAAAAAAAAAAAAAAAAACAAAAAAAAAAAACAAAAAACTGTGGGTGATCTAAATACTTAGATGCTTAAAATATTATACCTCTGCAAGACCCTAGAGATCATATAATGTAGGACTTACCATCTTTTTTTTTCCTTTCATCTTGTATCCGTTTGGAAGTCTGGTGAACACGAGAATGCTAAAGGCCATTTTTCAAATAATGTTTTTACATGTATAAAATGTTCTACATGACATTATAAAGAAACCAATAATATTACAGGACAATTACAAAAAAAATTGGGGATCCCTGGGTGGCTCAGTGATTGAGCGCCTGCCTTCAGCCCAGGGCGTGATCCTGGAGACCCAGGATCGAGTCCCACATCAGGCTCCCTGCATGGAGCCTGCTTCTCCCTCTGCCTGTGTCTCTGCTTCTCTCTCTCTCTCTGTATCTCTCATGAATAAATAGATAAAATCTTAAAAAAAATTAAATATCTAATTTGTGATATATATTATGTCCTTATATATTAACATACAGAGTGAAAATCATATCAATTATATTTTCAGATATCTGCAATATCTATAATTTGATATGAAAACATGTATTACTATGATTTCTCATGGTACCAAGTTCAAAGATGCATTAATACTTCCATGACTATCTTTCTACATTTATAATAGAGGATCATACTAGAGCCTCATTAGAAGCAAGTGAGATTTTTCCCCCCATTTCAATTCATAGGTCCTGTGAATTCTACTCACAGACCTACCTGAGAGTCAGTGGGTCCCAGATTTAGAACCCCAAACTAGTAAAACCTTTTCTTTATGTGTGAAGAAATGATGGAGCTTGCCCAACATCATAATTCCTAATTGGAACCAATGGAATTAACAGAAATCACATGTTCTCCCACCAAGGCCAGAATTCTTAACACCACACTCTGCTAATTCAGGTGCTTTCATTTTCGGATGGTCACAAATGTTAGTGTGTAAATTGGAGGAATATCTTCATAAATCCTCAGAAAGCATCCTGTAAATGGAGGATTTATTGCATTGTGTTCACCTCTGCCTGGTAAATTACTGCCTTACACTGGACTGATCTGGATATTAATCTTTCTACCCTAGTAGTCAGTAAACTCTTGTAGAAAACTCACTGTGAGATATTTATCTCATTACTCCTGGATCCTTGTATTGGGCATGGTGTGCTGTTGGAGCTGAATTTAATTTACTAATTTGTTCTTTATTTATTAACTACTGTCCTTCATAATTTGCTTTTGTTTCCTGGAGCATAGTGCTTTTTCCTGACTGAACAGAAAGCTCTTGGTGACAGACAATTCTTGCAGACTTCTATAGCACTGAGCACTTAGCAAAATGTTATGAACACTTAAAGAGGGATTCTACAGAGGAAGTAAAGCATTTAAAAGAAGACAATTTATGATTAAGAAAAATCCAAAATGTATATTTTTAAATGTTTCTCAAAATACTATGGAAAAGTTAATATGAAAATTTGTTATTAATGAGAAGCTTTGCCAATTGTATGTGTTTAATGCATAATTAAAATATAATATTTTAAAACTCATGAATGAATGTATTGGTTTGGAAAGGTCAATACTTTAAAATTATTCTCCAAATAGATAATCTAGACAAAGAGCATTTGCTAGTCTCACCCTTGGCAAAGAATAAACTACTATGTTTCAAAACATGGTATTGCAGAAATAAAAGTACAATGTCTCGGGATATTTAAGAAATAAAATTAATTTGAATTTCCCACTATCCATATTTTTCTCACTTCTTCTATATTTGGATGTCATCTAGTTTCACAGTTTTATTTTCATTTTTGTCTTAGGGGAATTAGCTTCTTCACAAATACAATTACCTATTCCATTGTGATGAGTGATTTTATATTTTGCTTTCATGCTGTTAGCCAACTGAGTTGACTCCTTAGGATCATGTTATTGCTATTTCAGGTCAGGTTGAGATTCAAAAATAAGTAACAATATAGCACTCCAATATAGCAATCCAGGATATTGATTTTAAACAAAGCATCATACAATTTTTAAAATTTTTTACTTATTTATTTGACAGAGAGAAAGAGCACAAGTAGGGGGAGCAGCAGGCAGAAGGAGAGAGAGAAGCAGGCTCCCTGTAGAGTAGGGATCCCAGGACCCTGGGATCATGACCTGAGCAGAAGATAGATGGTCACCCATAAGATAGATGGTCACCCAGCACCATTCACATGGGGAACATGCTCCAGTCCTACTACCAACTTTACTTATTAACAATTTTTAATAACTTTTAGGTAAGGATTTTTTAAAAACTTAATTTCCATTTGACATATGGCAGTAATAGGAGTTTATAAATGGTCAGATAGCTTTTGCCTATTTTTCTGTCTTGTTGATTGTCTTTTTAGATGGAGATTCCATCATCTCACTTTAAGTTAATTTACTAGACACCCAAGTCAGTGGATTTTACTCTATTTGATGGTAGGAATCATATTTTATTAGAATCATTATATATATACATTTTAAAAATTTTATGTATTTATTTTAAAGAAAGAGAGAAAGCCTGAGCAGGGGAGGGGCAGAGGGGCAGAGAGAGAGGGACAGAATCTTAAGTAGGTTCTATACCCAGCATGTGAGTTGGACATGGGGCTTGGTCTTACAACCCCAAGATCATGATCTGAGCTGAAATTAAGAGTGTGAGGCTTAACCAACTGAGCCACTCAGGTGCCCCTGTATTATTTTTAGTTGGATTTAAAATTGGCCAATTTCAGAGATAATACCAACTTTTGAAAGTAAAGGGTCATGAGATACTCAAATGAGGTAGTGTGATATGATCTTCAATGGTTATAATGATTTAATAATTAGGATGGGACTTGAAAATTGTCACTGTTTTATAGAATCCTTTTGGTTGGTAGAGATAAGAAACTACTACTATCCCACTAGTCGGTTTCTTTCTTTTTTTCTACTGTTATTTCTTTATCCTATTAAATGTTCACAATGTAGTAGTAGTAGTAGTAGTAATAGTAGTAGTAGTAGTAGTAGTAGTAGTAGTAGTAGTAGTAGTAATTCCACACAACTATTTTCAAATGTTACATCATTTTATTCTTATAATAATCTTGTATGGTAAGTATTCTGTCTCTCTCATCTCTCTCTCTCTCTCTCTCTCTAAGACTTATCATTTTAGAGAGAGAGAGAGAGAGAGAGCCCATGTGAATGAGGGGAGGGGCATAGGGAAGAGAAGAAAGAGAAGATCTCAAGCAGACTCCCCACTAAGCACGGAGCTTGACCTCATGACCCTGAGATCAAGACCTGAGTTGAAATCAAGAGTCAGACACAGGGGATCCCTGGGTGGCTCAGCGGTTTGGCACCTGCCTTTGGCCCGGGGAGCGATCCTGGAGTCCTGGGATCGAGTCCCGCGTCGGGCTCCCGGCATGGAGCCTGCTTCTCCCTCCTGAATCTATGCCTCTCTTTCTCTCTATGCCTATCATAAATAAATAAATAAATCTTAAAAAAAAAAAAAAGAGTCGGACACGACCAACTGAGCCATCTAGGTGCCCTTCTTTCTCTCTATTTTAAGAAAAAATATTCCAGAGGATAATCATCTTTCTTTTTACAGCATTCCCTGATTCTTCTACATTAATAAAAAAAGTTGGTTATTTAAAAATAAATTGTTGGGACATCTGGGTGGCTTAGCGGTTAAGTGTCTGCCTTTAGTCCAGGGCGTGATCCTGAAGTCCTGCGATCCAGTCCCACATCAAGCTCCCTGAATAGAACCTGCTTCTCCATCTGCCTGTGTCTCTGCCTCTCTCTCTCTGTCTCTCTCATGAATAAATATATAAAATCTTTTAAAAAATAATAAAATTAAATCGTTTTGGGTTTTAATTGTTTTTTGATCTTTTATTTTATTTATTTATTCTAAATATTTTATTTATTTGGGAGAGGGAGAATGAGGATAAGGAGGGAGAGGAAGAAACAGACACCCCACTAAGCAAGGAGACCAACACAGGGCTCAATCCCAGGATACTGGGATCATGACCTGAGCCAAAAGCAGATATTAAGCTGACTGAGCCACCCAGGTGCCCTGATCTTTTAATAAAGCCATTAATCTTTAGGGTAATAAATATTTATATCTATTATCATGAGGTAAAATACAAAATTGATTTAAATTATGAGTGCAAAAAATAAAAAAATAAAAATAAATTATGAGTGCAATTTATAAAATTTCCTCCAAACAATTTTGTAAATGTATTACTCATAGGAAACTCCACATTTTGACAATAGTCTCATCATAATTTATTTCTAGATTTCTTTTTGTTAATTATTGAAGAAGGCAGAGTGACATTATATACAATGTATATAATGACATCATTATATACAACAACATTTGTTGTAGGAAAAGTATGTATTATTCAAAAAACAATGATAGTAATTTACCTACATAAACTCTCCTTACACATTAGGTACAAAACAGCAGTCAGTTTAAATTACATAGTATAACAAACTCATACATACTGGAGCCACTCCTTTCATTTCCCACTTTCCTTTTTCTTTTTAAAACTTCACTATTGTTTAGAACAAAAAGATATCTTATATCAGACCTACAAGGCAAGAGGAATTACTAATATACATTTTATTTTTTATTTATTTTTATTAATTTATTGTTTTTAATTGAGGGAAGGGTAAAAGGAGCGGGGGAGAGAAATCTAAGCAGGCTCCATGCCCAGCACAAAGCCTGACGCAGGGCTTTATCTTAGGACTCTGTTATCATGACCTGATCTGAAATTAAGAGTCAGAAGCTCAACCAACTGAGTCATCCAGGCACCCCACTAGTCTACTTTTTAAAAAGCTGAAAAAAATCTGATTTATTTGTTACATGAATATTATTTTCAACATTTTATGCCCATCTCCCTTTAGGATGGAAGTTCTTACCTTCCTTTAATGTTGTTTAAAATTTCCAAATGTAGTACTTTTTGGTTAAAAAAAAAAGGCATCGATACTTTTAGAATACTTGTTTCCAAATATATGTGTACCTATTGTAACACTGAATTAGAAAGTCAAGTAGTACATCTTACTATTAGACTAAAAATCACTGTCATAGATAGATACATCAAGCAAACTTACTTTATCACTAAATTTAAACATTATATTGCATTGCAGTATTTATTTAGTCAACCAGTATTTATTGACTATGAACTAAACAACCTTCTCAGTGCTGGGGATACAAAAATAAACAAAACAGATAATTATACCTGGATTATTCAGAGCAAATATATTTGAATGAATAATGTCAGAAAAATGAAAAGTGTTCTGAACAAAAATTGAGTAATGAGTAAAGAGACTGCTAATCAGCAGGGTACATGTTGTCTAACAGACAAAATGGTCAGATGTGATTTCATTGTGAAAGCAAATTTGGAGCAGAAATTTAGCAAGATGAGTGAACATTTGAGGAATTGTTCTCCAGGCTGACAAAAAAATAACAGAAATGGCCCCAAATCAAGAACATGCTCAGTGAGGACAGTGTGGCTGGAGCAGAGTGTGCCAAGTGGAAATAGTAGAAAATGATTCCAAATATTTAAGGTGAGAAAGTGACCTTGTGGAGTATCATAAAGATTAATTTTTTTGAGTGATATAGAAAACTATCAGAGGCTTTTATGAAAGAAGTGATTATACATTTAAAAGATTACTGTGTCTCCCGTATTGAGAATGAGGTGGTATCTGGAGGAAAGGTGAGAGATGGGAAACAGGCAGAAGCACAACCAGTTAAGGGTCTGTTCTTATAATCCACAGGAAATATAAAAATGTTTTTTGCTAAGGTAGTAGTGGTTAAGGTTCTCTGAAGCTGCCAGATTTTGGGTAGATTTTGAAGGCAACGCCAATAGCATTTACTTATGAACTGCCTATTGCCTATAGATTGGATGTATGGTATAAGAAAAAAGAGTCTAGAACTATTGAAAAAATGGAATTGCAATATTCTGGAAGATTGTGGGAGTATCAGGATCTTAGGGGAAGTATTAGAACTTGGTTTAGGTCAAGTCAAGTAAGAGGTGAGAATCAGATATGAAATGAAGTGGTCAATTACAAAGTTAGATATATGTGTCTAAATTCAAGTAGCAGGTCCAAGCTGTATATATTACTTTTGAAGTCATCTGCAAAAAAGTCATAAGACTAGATGAGGCCACCATGCAAAGACAGGTAGACAGAGAAGTGAGGAAGGGCCATGTAAGATCCTTTAAAAAACTTTAGCGTTTAAAGTTTGAAGAAATGAGAACTAATAAAGGGGGTTAAGAAGGAGTGATTAGTATGGCAGGAAAGGAACCAGGACTGTTGTGACCTAGAATCAAGAGAAGATACTTCAAGGAAAGTGAAAGTGAACTACTGTGTTTCTATTAAGAAGGTCACAGGATCGGTATGCTAAATTACTTAACTACAGATTTCACCAGTGTGGAGATGAGCAGTTTGATGGAGTGTTAGGTAGGAGGCATCAGGAGGGGATGAAAATGTAGATAACTATATAAAAGAATTTTGCTGTTAAGGAAAGCAGAAAATAGGGTGGTAACTGAAGAAGGAAATGTAGTCAAGAGAATTAATAAGAGATATCATAGCAAATCTGTATGCTTATAGGTATAATCCAATAAAGAAATTAACAGGACTTCCAAGTAATAGCAGAGTAGGAGCAACTTGTCCCCCAGACACACCTATATAACTCTTGCATCAGTGTAAGTAACCTAGAAAATGACCCAAAGACTGGCAGAACAGACTCTGTAGATAAATGTATGGAAGAGACAACATCTAGGAGGATAATAAGTGTGGAGACAAAGTCAGGAGCCAAACTGACCCATAGGACTGCCCAGGAGAGGGAAGGACTCCACAAGCATAGAGAAAGGAGAAGAGCAGACCCCACACTAGGCACCCAAGGCATGGGGACCCATACTAGGAAGATGAATCCCCATAATATTTGGTTTTGAAAACCAGAGGGACTTAATTTCATCTCTTACAATCAGTGGGGATTAACATCTGGAGCTTTAAAAATCAGTAGCTTGGCTCTGGAAGAGCTAAAGGGCAAGAAGAAACTGAGTCTCCACCCTTAAAGAGACAGCAAAAAAATAGCCCTGCTGAGATAAAGCAAAAGCAGTTTGATGAATACATAGAGTATATGGGAGGAGGTTTTGTTTACTATGTTCAGACATGTGCTGAAAGGGCAGGGATCTTTGGGAAACTTCTCCAACAACAAAAAGATGGTGGAAGCCATTTTCCTTCCTGATCCCTGAGCCTAGATACATGGACACCAGGGGAAACAGCACAGTAGAAATACTCTTAGACTAACTTGGTAACAGGATGCTCTGCCCTAACATTCTTCTGTGGACTTGCCCCATCGAACCAGACTCTACAGGAGCTTTTCAAAAAGGATACAGGCAGAACTGTGCACAACTTGCTAACAGCACAACTGTCCCCATATCCTCTTGTGGCCCCAACCCTCCAACACTCCCTCAGCAAGAGTACATCCAAAGTGTCTCCATAAGCATAGCAGTGTGCAAGTAGCCCAGACAGGGGCCACCACCATTTCAAAATGACTCTTGCCCTAGGGAGAAGTGAAGAAAATCACACACACCATCAGACATCTGGTCTGACTGAAGGCCCCACCATCCAATGATGTCTTCTCAGAGGACAACACAGGGAAAGGACCCTTCAGTTTGGTGTGACCAAAGCTCCAGAAAATACCTTTTCTTACCCAATTCAAGCCCAAAGCAGCCCCAGACTGGCCCATTAACAACACAGGGACCAAACCCTGCCCACAACGGGCAAAGAGAAACATTGCAGATGACTGGAATGAAGGCAAACATAGCTCAACCACAAGAGTAGGTTTCATGCAACCCACATAGGAGACACCTCTGAAACAGGTTCTGGTGAAAGGAAGACACTCACTGCAGGATACTATAGGACTTCTTCTTCATAAAGCCTCTACTTTCAACAGCGGGAGATATAGCTGAGGTTCCTCAGACAGAGAAATAGACATAGAGACATAGATAAAATACAGAGTTAGAACATTACATCCCAAATGAAAGGATAGAACAAAATCAAGCAAGAGAGCTGAAAAATGGAGATAAGTAATATGTCTGATAGAGAACTTAAGATAACAATCATAAAGATACTGTCTGGACTTGAGAAAAGAGTGAAGGATTTCAGAGAGACTCTCAATAAAGAGGTAGAAAACAAGAATCAATCAGAGATAAAGAACTCAACAACTAAAATTAAAAGTATACTACAGGAAAAAAGTAGTAGACTAGAGGAAGCGAAGAGCAGATCAGTGACTTAGTGGACAGAGTAATGGAAAGCAATCACAGTGAACAGGAGAAAGAAAAAAGAATAATAAAAAAATGAAAATAGATTAAGGGTACTCAGCAAAATCATTAAGTTGAATAACATTTGCATTCTAGTGATCCAGGAGGAGTAAAGTGAGAAAAGAGGGCAGGAAGTTTATTTGAAGAAATAGTAGCTGAAAAATTCCCAAATCTAGAGAAATAACAAATTCATATCCAGGAGGCACAGAAATCCCCAATAAAATCAACCCAAGGAGGTCTACATCAAGACATATAGTAATTACAATGGCAAAACATAAGGATAAAGAGAAGATCTTAAAAGCAGCAAGACAAAAGAAAACAGTTACATACAAGGGAAATCCTATAAGAATATCAGCTGATTTTTCAGCAGAAACTTTGCAGGCTAAAAGAATAACATGGTATATTCAAAGTATTAAAAACAAAAACAAAAAACAACCTGCAACTGAGAAAACTATCCAGCAAGGCTATCATTCAAATAGAATAAGAGATATAGATATAAAACAAATAAAAGTTAAAGAAATTTATGACCACTAAACCAGCCCTATATGAAAATTTGGTGGCTACCAGAACAGAACAGAGATGCAATGAGAACACAGGACTCTGAGTGGAAGGAAAGACCATAAGTAGGAATAAGAAAAGCTGGAAGCCCAAAAGCAGTAAAATTAAGTATATCTACAAAATTCAGTCAAGGGATTCACAAAATAAAAGGATGTAAATTATGACAGGTATATCTGATATGTGGAGAGAGACAGGCAAAGTTTTAGTGCTTTTAGAATGAGTTCAAACTCAATTGACCATCAACTCAATATAAACTGCTTTATGCATAAGAAGTTATATAAAACCTAACAGTAACCACAAATCAAAAACCAGTAACAGATATTCAAAAAATAAAGAGAAATGAATCCAAGTATCACTGAAGAAAGCCAACAAAACATGAGAGAAATGAGCAAGAGAAGAAAGGAACAGAAAACTACAAAAACAACCATAAAACATGTAACCAAATAGCAATAAGTGCATATCTATCAATAATTAGTTTGAATGTAAATGTGGATTGAACACTCTAATAAAATACATAAGTTGATAGAATGTTAAAAAGCAAGATCCATCTATATTTTGAGACACATACAAACTGAAAGTGAAAGGATGAGAAAGTAATTATCATGCAAACACAAGTGAAAAGAAAGCTGGGGTAGCAATACTTACATCGGACAAAATAGACTTCAGAACAAAGACTGTACCAAGAAACAAAGAAGAATACTATATGTAATCATAAAGAAGACGACCTAACAAGAAGATATAACAATTATAAACATTTATGCACCCACCCTGGTAAAACCCAAATACATAATGTAGTAATAACAAACATAGAAAATAACCTATAGCAATATAATAATAGTGGGGGACTTCAAATTCCCATTTACATCAATGGATTGATCATCCAAACAGAAAAACAAAAAGGAAAAAAAAATGGCTTTGAATGACACATTGCACCAGAGGGATCTAACAGATATAGTCAGAATAATTGGTGAACTAAGAAATAAAAGAGGGAATAACAAACTACATGAAAATAAATAAAAGTGAAAATACAATAGTCTACAATCTGGGATATAGCCAAAACAGGCTCAAGAGGAAAGTTTATAGCAATACAGACCTACCTCAAGAAGCAAGAAAAATCTCAAACAAACAACCTAACCTTACACCTAAAGGAACTAGAAAAACAAGAACAAACGAAATCCAAAACCAGTAAATAAAATACATAATAAAGATTAGAGCAAAAAAATAAAATAAAATAAAATAGAAATTAAAACAATTCAAATTGGCAAAGAAGTCAAACTCTCTGTCTTCGCCGATGACATGATAACTCTACATAGAAAACCCAAAAGACTCCACCCCAAGATTGCTAGAACTCATACAGCAATTTGGTAGCATGACACGATACAAAATCAATGCCCAGAAATCAGTGGCATTTCTATACACTAACAATGAGACTGAAGAAAGAGAAATTTAGGAGTCAATCCCATTTACAATTGCACCCAAAAGGATAAGATACCTAGGAATAAACCTAACCAAAGAGGTAAAGGATCTATACCCTAAAAACTATTGAACACTTCTGAAAGAAATTGAGGAAGACACAAAGAGATGGAAAAATATTCCATGCTCATGGATTGGCAGAATTAATATTGTGAAAATGTCAATGTTACCCAGGGCAATTTACACGTTTAATGCAATCCCTATCAAAATACCATGGACTTTCTTCAGAGAGTTAGAACAAATTATTTTAAGATTTGTGTGGAATCAGAAAAGACCCCGAATAGCCAGGGGAATTTTAAAAAAGAAAACCATAGCTGGGGCCATCACAATGCCAGATTTCAGGTTGTACTACAAAGCTGTGGTCATCAAGACAGTGTGTTACTGGCACAAAAACAACACATAGATCAATGGAACAGAATAGAGAACCCAGAAGTGGACCCTCAACTTTATGGTCAACTAATATTTGATAAAGGAGGAAAGACTATCCACTGGAAGAAAGACAGTCTCTTCAATAAATGGTGCTGGGAAAATTGGACATCCACATGCAGAAGAATGAAACTAGACCACTCTCTTTCACCATACACAAAGATAAACTCAAAATGGATGAAAGATCTAAATGTGAGACAAGATTCCATCAAAATCCTAGAGAAGAACACAGGCAACACCCTTTTTGAACTCGGCCACAGTAACTTCTTGCAAGATACATCCACGAAGGCAAAAGAAACAAAAGCAAAAATGAATTATTGGGACTTCATCAAGATAAGAAGCTTTTGCACAGCAAAGGATACAGTCAACAAAACTAAAAGACAACCTACAGAATGGGAGAAGATATTTGCAAATGACGTATCAGATAAAGAGCTAGTTTCCAAGATCTATAAAGAACTTCTTAAACTCAACACCAAAGAAACAATCCAATCATGAAATGGGCAAAAGACATGAAGAGAAATCTCACAGAGGAAGACATAGACATGGCCAACATGCACATGAGAAAATGCTCTGCATCACTTGCCATCGGGGAAATACAAATCAAAACCACAATGAGATACCACCTCACACCAGTGAGAAAGGGGAAAATTAACAAGGCAGGAAACCACAAATGTTGGAGAGGATGCGGAGAAAAGGGAACCCTCATACACTGTTGGGAATGTGAACTGGTGCAGCCACTCTGGAAAACTGTGTGGAGGTTCCTCAAAGTTAAAAATAGACCTGCCCTATGACCCAGCAATTGCACTGTTGGGGATTTACCTCAAAGATTCAGATGCAATGAAACGCCTGGACACTGCACCCCAATGTTCCTAGCAGCAATGTCCACAATAGCCAAACTGTGGAAGGAGCCTCGGTGTCCATAGAAAGATGAATGGATAAAGAAGATGTGGTTTATGTATACAATGGAATATTACTCAGCCATTAGAAACGACAAATACCCACCATTTGCTTCAACGTGGATGGAACTGGAGGGTATTATGCTGAGTGAAGTAAGTCAGTCGGAGAAGGACAAACATTATATGTTCTCATTCATTTGGGGAATATAAATAATAGTGAAAGGGAATATAAGGGAAGGGAGAAGAAATGTGTGGGAAATATCAGAAAGGGAGACAGAACATAAAGACTGCTAACTCTGGGAAATGAACTAGGGGTGGTGGAAGGGGAGGAGTGTGGGGGGTGGGGGTGAATGGGTGATGGGCACTGAGAGGGGCACTTGATGGGATGAGCACTGGGTGTTATTCTGTATGTTGGTAAATTGAACACCAATAAAAAATAAATTTATTAAAAAAAATAAAAAACAAAAACAAAAACAGATCAATGAATCCAGGAGCTTGTTCTTTGTTAAGATCAAGAAAAAGAGAAGTGTTTAGCTAGACACATTGATAAACAAACACAAAATAGAAGGGGGCACAAATAAAATCAGAAATATAAGAAATAATAACCAGCACCACAGAAATATGAAGGACTATAAGAGAATATTAAAAAGTTAAATCCTAACAAATTATGCAACCAATTGGACAACCAAATTAGAAGAAATGGATAGGTTCCTAAAAACATATAACCTAAAAAGAGTTAATCGGGAAGAAATAGAAAATTTGAATGGAAAAATTACTAACAATAAAATGGAATCAGTAATAAAAAAAAAAAAGCTCTCAACAAAGAAAAGCCCGGGACCAGAAGCTTCATGGACAAATTCTACCAAACATTTAAAGAAGAGTTAATACCTAATCCTCTCAAAGTATTCTAAGAAGTAGAAGAGGAAGGAAAAATTCCAAATTCATTCTATGAGGTCAGCATCACCCTGACATCAAAATCACATATAGACACTATGAAAGAGAGAGTGAAAGAGAGAACTGTAGACCAATATCTCTGATGAACAGAGATGCAAAAATTCTCAATAAAATTTTCGCCAATTGAATCTAACAATACATTATAAATATCATTGACCACTATCAAGTGGAATTTATTCCTGGGATGCAAGTGTGGTTTAGTATTTGTAAATTAATCAATGTGATACAGCGCATCAACAAGAGTAAGGATAAAATCTACATGATCATTGTAGCAGATGCATAAAACATATTTGACAAAATGCAACATCTATTTATGATAACCCTCAACAAAGTAGGTTTAGAGGGAATATACTTCAACATAATAAAGTCCATATATGGAAAAAGACATAACTGATTATCATATTTAATAGGAAAAAACTGAGTGCTTTTCTCTTAAGATCAGAAACAGCACAAGGATGTCCATTCTCACCACTTTTATTTAACATAGTACTGGTAGTTCTAGTCACATCACTCAGACAACAAAGAGAAATAAGTGGCATCCAAATTGATAAGGAAAAGGTAAACTCAAAATAGACCTAAAAATGAGAGCTGAAATCATAAAAATCCAAAAGAGAGTACAGGTAATAATTTCTCTAAGATTGACAATCGCAACATATTTTCTAGATATGTCTCCTGAGGCAAGGGAAACAAAAGCAAAAATAAACTATTGGGACCGCATCAAGATAAAAAGCTTCTGCACAGCAAATAAAAAGTCAACAAAACAAAAGATGACCTATGAATGGGGGAGGATATTTGCAAATGATATATCCTATAGGAGATTAGTATTCATAACATATAAAGAACATATACAACTCAACACACAAAAGCACATAGTTTAAAAATGGGCAGAACACATGAACAGACATTTTCCCAAAGAAGGCATACAGAAGCAAACAGACACAGGGAAAGATGCTCAACGCCACTCATTATCAGGTGATATCTCTTCACATCTGCCAAGAGGGCTAAAATCAACAACACAAGAAACAGGCATTGGTGATGACGTGGAGAAAAAGAAACCCTCACGCATTGTTGGTGGTAATGCAAACTGGTGCAGCTACTGTTGGAGACAGTATGGAGTTTGCCCAAACAATTAAAAAATAGAATTATCATACTAGTAATTCCACTACAGAGTATTTACCCAAAGGATATGAAAACACTAATTAAAAAAATATATATCCACCTCTATGGTTTTTGCAGCATTATTTACAATAGCCAAGTTATGGAAGCAACCTAAGTATCTATTGATAGATGATTGGATAAAGAAGAGGTGGTATATATACAATGAATGGAATATTACTCAGCCATAAAAAGGATGAAATCTTGCCATCTGAAACAACATGGGTGAATCTAGAGGATATTATGCTAAATGAAATGTCAGTTAGAGAAAGATAAATACCATATGACCTCACTCATATGTAGAGTTTAAGAAATCAAACAAATGAACAAATAATAAAGAAACTAACAAAAATCCTGTCTCTCAAATATGGAGAAAAAACTGGTGGCTACCAGAAATAGGTGGGTGGGGAAATAGGTAAAATAGGCGAAAGGTATTAAGAGTACATTTATCATGATGAGCACTGAATAGATGTATAGAATTTATGAATCACTATATTGTACACCTGAAACTAATATCATACTGTATGTTAATTATACTGGATTTTTAAAAAATAACAATGATAATACAGGGTAGAGATGAAAGAATTGCCTGAATGATGTCCTCGAGTGGTCAAGGAGAAGAAGGATATAGTGCTCAGCGGGAGCACTGACCTTGGGTAGGGGACAGTTCATACATAGCATAATGTATTATACTGGTGACTAATGCTTTTAAAAAATCAGCTTCATGAACATTTAAGCCTTCTATTCGAAAGAACTGGGTCTCATAAAAATCATACAGCATCTCTGACACAGCATCTCTGGTCTCAACCTTGGGATATTCGCATTCAGTGGATTTGAGGAGAGAATGGATCATCTAAAGTAAAGTATCACAACTGTTTCCAGAGTGGCTCCACAGTTGAATACCACTGTACTGTCCGACATTCACACTGTATCAAAAGGTTTTCTACATACGATATCCTCTGCGAGCCAGATATACTTTTCATCGTGAAGAAAGATGAAATTAGGAGAAGTTTGGAATGTAGTTTTTATAATAAAAAGACTTTCAGTAGATGCTTTTTCATAATTTGTAATGTTAGATCCATGAATTTGCTTTTTATAAAGATTGGGGGGAAAATCTGGTGTTACAGAGTGGTAAATCCTAATTCATGTGTTGGTTTTTAGTTCTCTTCAGGGGGCTTTACATTGGTGAGAAACTAGATCAGGAGCTGAGTCAGGGACTTTAAGGAAGACTGGTCCTAATTTTAAACATAATTATCTTGCTTTTAAGGGTCCTACTTAATATTTCATTTCAAGGAATATTTATATTTTATTGAAGTATTTAAAAAGAATGAAGTAGAAAGATGGTATTTGTCCAGGACTCAAGACCCTAAACACTCAAATGCTCAATTGGCTTTCTAATACCACTGCAGCCTCCCTTCAGTACAGTCTTGTCAAACATCACTAATCAGTCAAACGGTGCTGACCAATTAGTCTCATACTCACTGAAGCAACACACTAGACAAATAGTATCATCTTTATGAAGACTCCACTGGAATAAATCTATTTGATAGTTTTTCCTTGTAATTGGAGAGACGCACATTTAATCCTTATCACTATCTTGAATATTGCCTCCTAATTCTATAGTACTCTTCTGATAAGCCAGGCTAGATGCGGGCAACTTGAAGTATTATTTGCACAAAGTAGGCGGATATAATGGTTAGAACAAAAATGAAACTTCTTTGGCCCTTCCCCCATTAAACCTTCACTCTTATTCTGGCTATTTAAATCTTACTTACATATATGTATATGATGTGTGATTTTAGGAATGAAGAAATAATTTCAAATCATAGCAGAAAGACTTTTTTGAAATAGTTTGTGGGGATGAAAATAAAGTAGGGAATTTTAGAATCAGGAGATACCTTAGTCCAGATTTTTATTTTTTAAAAATTTGGTTTTGAGCTACCTGTACCATAAGCAACTATAAAGTTTTAAAAATCATGATTACTGGGCTTCACCATGGACTTTCTTAATAAAGACCTTTTTCATGTGGGTCCCGGGAATCTTAATTTTTAACAATGTCTGGATGGTTCTTTTACATGTGAGTGTTCAAGAATTGCTCATCTAATGTAAATTCTGCATTTTGCAGATGGAGAAATTGAGGCTTATTTATTGGGGTGAATTTACCAAAATAATCCAAATAGCTGTATTTACATTCCAGTTAAATATTAATTTCATTCATTCATTCATTCATTCATTCAAACAATTTATTGAATGTTTACTCAAGTATAATGCTAAGTGTCTGATATAGATCAGCTTATATAATTCTTAAAATATCTCTATATAATAACTCAAAAGCTGTAATTATTTCTCAAGAGACCAAGGCTAAACACTTTCAATAGTTTGCCTATGTTCTCACCTCTAGTGAGCTGGTGATTTTAACTCTAAAACTCATGCTCTATAACCAACTTTTACTCTCAAGACAGAAAAGAACTAGTTTACTGAATGCCTCTGATAAAGCAATACTATATAACTTAATCTTTTCTTTGTTGAATTAGATTATTTAGAATTAGATTATTGAATTAGATATATATAATTTTTACAAAATAGGAAATTGAGACTCAGAAGTTAAAAGGAATAGGACCAAGATTACACAAGCCTAGGCATTTGACTTCCAGCCTTCAGCAAGTAATTTAGTGTGATTTTTTAGGACTGAAGATTATGATTAGCTACTTGAACTTTCTACAGGTGTGTGAGGATTTAGACCTTCTGAAAGTGTAGTATCTCAGGACCTGAGCTTCTGACTCCTGAAGTACCTGCTTCCTGCACTACTGACAATGCTTCAAGCCTTCCCCACTGTGCTGGAAGGTCCCTCCTGCCTGTCAGCTGAGTTATCAAGGGCTATGTGTTTCAATCAAGCAGTGAAATGGAGAGAAAATGAACATGGTTATTTCCCCATATTTTAGTTAGCTGCCTAGGAATACTGTCAGCTGGGACCATACATTATGTTAATGTTATTGCAGCATTGTCTTCTTTGCATTCCAACGGGGACTGCTTTTGTTCTCCCAAACTGTACCTCACTAAAATCTGGAAGTACCTGGTTTACATATTCACTGCCACTCCTGGCTTCCTCGGGGACCATTTCAAAGTACTAGACGATGGTAAGCAAATTAGTTATTTGATTCTGATGAACCGAGGTCGACATAACATCTGTTTTTCTCAACTTTGCTATCACCTTTATTTCTGCAGTGTTTGCTTGTGCCTGTGATTTATTCTGTCATCTAAGAGCCTTTTCAGTGACCTGGAGCCTCTTGTCTTTCCTGTCAGTGCTTTCTCAAGTTGTTGTTGTTGTTTTCCATAGCCTGGCCAATAAACTATAACTGACTAACCAATGGAAATTTCTCAAATGCTGCTGTTTTCAAACTATACACATGTCCTTTCCCTCCAGCGAATTGAGCGGTGATATTTGACAGAGTGGATGTAAACATTTTTGTTGTCAGTCTGGGGTAAGGAGGACAGAAGTCCTTGGTCACTCACTTCCATATCAAGGAACCCTAAGGCAATGCATTCATTGGTCAAGTATCTCTCTCTTTTTTTTTTTTTGTCAAGTATCTTATAGAATAAAACATTTACTGAAAACTTTTTGTAGGAATCATTGTACTTATTTTTGAAATCTATGCTCTTTAAGAATTAGAACACTGAGAAAATAAGTCTTTTAAAATATGCCATCCCCGTTACTCCCAAAAGTCATCAGCTTTCAAATGCAATCCTTTGAGTGAAGTGGCTGCTCCCAGAGGTTAACATGGTGGGTGGACAAGACTAGACTAAATCAAGTTGTTACCATAATGTATTAGAAGCAGTCTCAATCCAAAGGGTAAGTATAACTGCAGTCTTGAAGGAAAGCCAAAGTCAGAATGAAAGGAGAGACATTAGCTGTCAGGTTCAAGAGGTGAATGCAGGAAAAAAAAAAAAAGCCAAAAGGTCAGAAGCAACAATGTGGAATAGACTGTTAAGTAGAGTGCATTTTCACAGCCATTCTTTGATCCTCTCTTTCCAGCACTCTGTCTCACCCCATGGAGTACCTCATCATTTTCTGTCAGTTCCACTCTCTGCTATGTCTTGAATACCACTGTTTTCCTCCAGCTGATCTACAGTATCTCTCAGTCTAAGTCATAGTGGACTATCACATGAGCCCCTAATTTGTTTTCCAGCCTGGGTTATTGAACAATCTCAATTGCATGGTCTAAATTACACTTATAGTCAGCTATATATTTAGAATGTAAACCAGATCATTCTCTTATCCTTGAAATTTATCAATAGTTCTTCATTGTTCTCTTATGGCTTTTCAGGTGCAGCATGATTTTACTTCTATCTTCCCTTCCCTCCTCATTTGATAAATTCATGCCCCATTTCCTACTTCATTGCATGTGAGCCACACATGGCTTCTTTCTCAGGTAGACCCTTCTCACCACAGGTATACCCTACACTAGATCTCTTCAACCTACTCATTGTTTTGCAGTTCTTTCACCAGTCATTCAAATGACTGACATTAGCACCATTCTTCAGCCTTCTGACTAAATATCAGTTTCTCTAAGAACCCATTCTGATCCCTTTCATAGTCTGTCATCTCCTAACACTGACATTTTGTTCTCTATCACATCACTTAAGTTACTTCCTTATATCATTCATTTCCACCTGCACTGCAAGGGATTCTGTGTAATGGTCCACTCAGTCTCCAATCTGCCCTCTCTCTGATGTGAGAAACAAAGGCAGAAGAAAAATTATTAAATTTCCTTACTATTTATAGCCCATGGACAAGGCCTTGAAACAGGCAGAGTGACCTTCCTCTAGGGATTCAACTACCTGGATGTTGACACTTTGCTAAGGGCAAAAGACAATCTTAGCCCAAGCCCCAGGATCCTTAAGTCTACTTTAACACAGAAAAATTCCTTTGGAAACTTCCTTTATCTCTACCCTCCAAGATACATGTTGGCGATCATCCCCCAAGCATATGACCTACCAATATATTTTGGAAGGGTCTCATGACTAAGATTTTATTAGACAGTAATAAGTGACATTTTCCTAGCAATAGCCCCTCAGGGTCCTGGAAACCTTGCTTCCAAAACTCTTTAGAGACTTGTGCTATCTCTAACCTCCTCCCAACTGGAAAGTATATAATGGGCCATTTCTCATGATCCCAGCGCAATTTTTTTTCTGCCCGCAGGTCCTGTTCCCATGCTTTAATAAAATCATCCTTTTGTACCAAAGACGTCTCAAGAATTCTTTCTTGGCTGTCAGCTCTTGACCTCATCCAACACCTCAAAACTACATTGTTTGGCAACCCATTCAGGACCTGTCTCATTCTAGAGAGCTTTCTTTCTGTTCTCACCTTCACTCAATAAACTATCACTTCACACTTTTGTGTCCATGCGAATCATTCTTCAACTCTGAGAGACAAGAACCCTGCAATACCTTTAGGTTGCCTTCCTATACTGGTAAGCTAAAATCTATACTTCCTAGACCCCTTTGCACTAGGATTCTAGGTGAAATTAAGTATTTTTTTGATATTTGGGAAATAGAAATCAGGTACATGCTATTTTCTTGCTGCTTCTGTTGATAAGCAAGGTTGAAGAGATGAGAAAGCCAAGACACTACTGAGAAGACTGAACTTTGTGTTTCAGTGTATACACTCTAGTTTTATGAATATCAGAGGAAACAGTGATGTAAAGCCAGCGTCTGGAGTGCAGTTGAGCAATCTTGGAGTGCTGTGGAATGTAAGAATACCAGTAGCAAGCCTCTGATTTTCATTTCTTCAGACTGTCAACCTATTTTTGTATTGTACGTCTATTAATTGTTTTAAACCTCTTTTGTGTAAGGTACCTAGAGTTTTTTCCTGTACTAAGCACTCACCAATTAATGTACTAATTTTATTTACTCATTTACTACTTATTTTTTGGCTGCTCCCAATTGAATATAAGCTCACAGAGGACAGGAACATGTCTTATTCATCACCGTGCAACTGTTCAACACCAAAACAATTTGTCACAGACTGTAAAGGCTAATGAATATTGATGGCATATGTGAGTGAATAATTCTTAATTTATTCTTAAATTTATCTTTTAATTTCTTCTAAAAAATAGGTCAAAGGTGTCTAGACCATAATGTTTTTGGTACTGATCTTCTCTGTGTATTTTGGACTTATGTCACTTTAGGAAAAGAAAGTACTTTAGAAATCAAGATTATGATGCCCATGTTTTTGCTTTTCAGGATACATAAATGTTAACAGTTTCTATTGAATAGGTTTTCATTTAGGTGTCAACAAATCCTAGTAAAAAAAATATGAGAGCTGGATTAGAAGCTTTCATCCATAGCAATGGCTTTCAATGCAGTTATTGCTTTTCTGACAATCTGCATATTCATCCTAGTGAATAAAATCCTATTTTCATAACTTGTGTTTTGCATGAGAAATCTGGAAATAGCATCCATGCTGGCTGTGTTGCAAACTTCTGAGTTACTCTGGCTCAGGCATATATGCCTTCCTTTACTTCCAGGTTTGCTTCTCTTTACATCTCTCCTCTCCTTTTTTTTTTTTTTTTTTTTGTGAATATGAATTAATGTCACCAACAGGCTTACTAATGCAGCTTCATTATCATCATTCATGGAAATGAGTCAGCATCTTTCACTAAGCAACTTTGTGCCAGGAGGAAGTTTTAGATGCTTTAAAATACTGATTTTTTTTTTTCAGATGGAAAGAGTCCCCTCCAATCAAATGGAACTGCTGTTTATGTTACTCTGCTCTCTCACCTGTGATACTTAATCAGGTCACAAGGGCCTCTCCTCTTGTTTTGTGTATTTAAAATGGATGTAATACCCATTACTAATGGGCAGATTCTTAGGGCAGGCAGCTGCTGCTGTTAATGAATGCATTTATGAAGGCTCTGTTTTCTATTTGTTTCTTTCCTTTATTTTCAAAGTAACATGGAACATTCTAGTACCTATATAGATTATATGTTTTTAACTGGCTCATCTAAAAAAAATATAGAGATAAAGAAAAGCCTGTCATGTCAGACTAGTCCAAAAGCTGCATAAAAGGGAAAAAAACAATCAAACCACTTCTTTTCCTAAGGCAGTTTTGTGAGTTCTGAAGCAAAAAGCAATTTTAGCCAATAAAAACTGATTCTCTCAAGTGCAGCAGGAAAATGTGGCTCATCGCAACAGAGGAGGGAGCTGAAAGCCAGAGGATTGATGTTGCCTGCTTCCATCAGCTTTCATGGGCTCACTCAATGCCCTTGTGATGAGCAGCGTTCAGTGTGCAAAGAGCTGAAGAGGCACAGGAGTGTGCATGTTGATGAGCATAACCACTCATCATTCACCAACCCAGCCTGCTCCTTCAGATCTTCTTTTATGCTGAGAGAAGAGAGAACACAAGAATATGTGTTTAGAAGTTCTCTTTCTTTTTATGTTGGAATAAATAAAGAAGGGAAACTGGCTGGGGGATTGAAATAAACCAACAAACCAAAGAAGAGCTAAGGGAGAGCAAAGGAGAAAAGGGCAGAACCTAAGGAAGTACATTTCTCAAACACTGATGAAATTTGCTCCTTATGTTCTTTGTTCAAAAGAAACAAACAAGAGGGCTGATTTGGCATTGCAGGCATGGAAGGAGAAGTAGAAGAAACAACAAGTGGGTTCTACTGGTACATCTAATCTTAATACATATCTCCATGAAGAATGTTTTTTTTTTATCAAACCTACTCATTTCCTCTCTCTCTTTTTCTTTCTTTCTTTCTTTCTTTCTTTCTTTCTTTCTTTCTTTCTTTCTTTCTTTCTTTCTTTCTTTCTTTCTTTCTTCTTTTCTTTTCTCTCCCCTCTCTTTCTTTCAATTACAGGACTGCATCTAGAGACTCCATGACCCACTGTCCTCCCCCTACATGTAAAGGATCAGACATCTCTGAAAAACTTAGGTGACCTACCAACAATAGCATTCTCAAATTCCTAAAAGAGTTGGAAACATAATTTAGGCTCCCAGATTTCCATTCTAGTGCTCATTTCACTGTACAATCCAGTATTATTATTATGTAATAATAGTCGGTATTTCTTTATGGAATTCAAGCATCCTTGAACATTAACTGGAATGATATTTTCCTAAAATTTAGCATTGTGTATAAGGCACAATTGACATTGATAAAATATGTTTTAAATAAACTTGTAAAAATCAGGATTGAAATGCAAAGAGAAATTACAAAGTTATATTTTCTGTTGTCGGGAACTCAGTCCATCTATAACTAAGACCAAATAGCACATTTTTAATCATCTACAGTAAAATCTATTCCATATCTGATATTTCTGAAGTACAAAAGAGAAGATGACAGCTCTCATAACCTTTTGAGTTTCCTGCTACAAGGCCATGACTGAGTTCCAACAGTGATATTTTTGATAGATTTGAAGGATATGGTACATTTCAGGCATAGGAATGAAGACTGGCACTGAAAAGGAAGTGCCTTGTATAGGGCTACTAGTGATTTTTATGTTTTCAGAAATATTTTTTAGAAAATACTGTTTTTTTTTTTAAATTAAGTGTTTAACAATGGCATATTAAAGCAATGCTTTTGATACTTCAGGTCAAATAATATTTCTACTTAAAATATACAAATAATTGAAACAAAATATATTTTGCTATAGGAAAGAATCAATCTAAGAATATGAGTCATTATCTAAATCTTGAATTTATGTCGTAACACTACCATAATAAGAAATATCTCAACATTTAAAAAAATTATAAAAATCAATGTAGCAAAAGGAAATGTTAGAAGGGATTCTCAAAATCATGTAATCCAGACTCTTAATTTGGTAAGGAAAAAAAAATTAAACCTAGAGAGTAAAGTACAAAGATATTAATTGACTTGCTTGCTCTAAAAATAATTTTCAAAAGTTAAGCTGGAAACCAATTCAGCTGTGTTCTCCACAACGTTAGATACCAACTGGTGGGGAGAATAATTCTGGAGAGTCACAGATTTATTGCAAGGGGTCTGTTGACCCATGTATGCAGAAGGTTTTGTCTATAGTCTTGAATAATATGTGTTACTGAAATATGTACTATATTTCATACATAGCATCCACAACTATTGCTAAGCATTTACTACTACTGTCAAAGTAGTTTCCTCATATTTTTTAAAGTTTATGAAGAATCAATATATTCCTAAAGAGTAATAATTATCACTTGGCTGTCTCTCAATATTTTTGATATTTAAAGGTGCTCTCATATTTGAAAATATTGAGAAATACTGTTCTACTCCATGAATGAATTATCCTTACAAGTCATGACTTAATATTATAGTTTATCATTTAATTTGGGGGGCAATAATGTTGCCAGGAACTTGGGTTTTGGACTCAATTATAAGTTAAAATTATCTGAAACTTGTCCTTATTGGTCCCTACTTGTTTTCTACTCTTTAAGCATGGCCATGCCCAAATTTATGTTATTTTTTACTTACATGATTTTTTTAAGTGGAAATATGACTAAAATTATATTCAGTAAAATTGCAAATGACCTTATATATATCAACTGGTAATTTTTTGTTTTTTCAAGTCAACGTTTTTGGAAAATGTATTTTTTTTTTTTTTGCACGAATTCCCAGATATCTGGGAATATAAGCATGCTAGAATTGGCTTTTAGAGTTGCACAATGACTTTCAGAATGTCTTAGAAGGTAGTTTTGAAAAGTTTGGTTTTGTGTAATATTAAATTACATTTTTATACTCTGATTCCAAGATTCTCCTGGGAAGCATCCAAAAATTTAGTCATTGAACCTTGGAAGTTCCAAAGCCTTCCAATGCAGAGACACCTGGTGGGCTAAGACTCTATTTTGGGGGGTTATACAGTGGCATCAACTTATTTCAAAACGACTCATCAAAAGCCAAGTTTGGCAAGAGTAAGATTTTCAAAGAATTTTGATCACCTCAATTAACCAAACCACAGGGATTCAAAATAATGCAATTAACAGACTTAAGTAGCACAGGATGGTGGAATGCAGTTATTAGTTTGACTTTCATAATACAATGTTTTTAATCATTGGTTCAGTGAAATGCTGCTTCTATGGACTTACATGTAAAAAACCAATGGAAAAAAAAAAATAAAAATAAATAAATAAATAAATAAATAAAAAACCAATGGAAGTAACACTTTATGGTCCCCTAGCAATTACTTCTTCAATCTTGGCACTTCTGATGGTGTCAAAATATTTTAATTAATTATGCTTTTTCCATTTATTTTTTTTAATATTTTATTTATTTATTCATAGGAGACACAGAGAGACAGAGGCAGAGACATAGGCAGAGGGAGAAGCAGGCTCCACGCAGGGAGCCCGATGTGGGACTCGATTCCAGGTCTCCAGGATCACATCCTGGGCTGAATGTGGTGCTAAACCGCCAAGCCATCCGGATTGCCCTGCTTTTTCCATTTAAATGTAGGGTCCTAAAGAGTGCTTCCAGTAAGACAATAGGGGAGCAATTTTGAATATGACTCTGGGGTAAAACTTAGATATGTTTTGCTAAAATTAAATCTGAGTTTGAAATTGGGGGCGATGGAGGAGGGATGCAGAAGATGCCCTAAATAATCTAGAACTGAGTATAGCATATATTTCACATTTATATTAAACTTGGACACTGGATTTTTAAATAGAACATGAAGATAACTAGCCACAGTATACATAATGGGTTATAGAAACAGAGGAGAGAGCCTTGAGGTTAAACCTTGAGTTATTTACCAGCTGTGGAACAAAGGTTTTGGTTTTATTTTTTTAATTTTTAATTTGATGATCTATTCATTTTCATTTGCAATATAGTAATCTAACAGCTTTATAGCATTGTTGGAGTATAAAGTACAATATATAAAAATAGCACAGATTAGACATTATTTCAGAATGAGCTGCTTCTCCTTTTTTTTTTTTTTTTTTTTTTTTTTTTAACTAGCAGGCTAGAAGGGACTCTTGGGTAGCTCAGTGGTTGAGCCTCTGCCTTTGGCTCAGGGCATGATCCCTGGATCCTGGGATCCTGGGATTGAGTCCTGCATTGGCCTCCCTGTGGAGAAGCCTGCTTCCTCCTCTGCCTATGTCTCCACCTCTCTCTCTGTGTCTCATGAATAAATAAATAAAATCTTAAAAAGAAATCTAACAGGGAAGAATATTTGCGAAGGTCTTCCGTATAAAGTGACTTAAAAATTTACACAAAAATCATACATGTTAGATGTGGAAGGGGCATTAAAAAAGGTCACTTGCTCCCTACTTTTGAAGGTAAAGAGACAAAAGACCAATTTGAGGTTTAGAATGGTTTTAAAGAAAAAAAAATTATGACATTTGTCAAGATTAACAAGGCATATGTTATTTAGGAGGATTGTTACAATGAATTTTGTAGCAGGGTAGAGAGAGCTGGCTCAACTTTGAAAAAAAATAAGGAAAAGTGGGAGGTTTTTTTTTTTTTTTTTTTTTTTTTAAGTGGGAATTTTTAGCCAAGGAACAGAGCAGCCATCAGTGGACAAAAATTACTGAGAGAAAATATTAGAGGTAAGGAGAACCTAACAGGATTCTTGCTGAATGGATCCCAGGGTGATCAGACATTACAGAGGGATAGTAGAGTGTAAGAACCCAGATAGATTGAAGAATGATGAAACATCACGGCTGGGGAACTCTATCTAAACCAACTTAGCAGGATGCTTCCTAAAATTGCAGAATAAAAAGATGATTACAGAATACCAAAACCAGGTCCTAGTCAAGAAGAGAGTTCAGAGGAACCTGACTAGTTTGGTCAAGGGAAGAACTTTTATCAGTGGTTAGGTGAATTATCTATCATGGGCTTAAGACAAATGTCCTAGACATTGACTTAGGTTCAAGCCATAGCAGCAATAAAGAGATTTAAATGTTGTCCCTTTGATTTTTAAAAATTATTATGAACTACAAGAATCATTTTAAATGGGATGTTCTTTGTTTCACAAAAAGATTATTTTAGAAAGATATCGAACTCTGACCAAAATAAATGACTAGAAATTACCAAAAAAAAAAAAAAAAAACCATTTCACAAATTTTCCTCTGTTATAGAGATAATTATACACAACTATTAAAATATGTTTTCTCAGAAATTTTATTTATCTCTATGAGGCTATGGTGATTTAAACACTAAAAATAAACATTTATTTGAGTTTGATTCCTTAATACTTCTTTCTGCCAATGACAGTTTTTAAATGAAATAACAGTTAATTTTAAATAATTGAAGTGAGCAAAAATAATAATTTATTTTAAAAATCCTCAAACATAATTATTAATGGTGAAAAGGTAATTTTAATTCAACCAAATTAAGGGAATTAAGTTGCTGTATATCAAATGATCAAAATAACATTCCTTTTTATGAAAAAGCTTAATATAAAACAAAGTAAATCTTAAAGTGATTGTAATGATTACTTTTCTAGAATCTATACAAACATTTTACATACACCAGAAAACACTGCTTTCTATTGCTAACAGATATTCATTAATGTTCACCGAATTATCTAAAATTCATTATATATGATCAAATTGCTTTTACGATGAAAGTTTTATGAGTGAGAGCTGAGTACACATATTTAGTATGGTCTAAAGCTTAAATGAATTTACAATTTGTGTGGGTGTTGGGCTTAAATAGTGTAAGGGCTCGATGGCAGGCCACCACCCCAAGATGGGCTACTTTGGCATAAAGATTATTCTGAACTGAATGCAATCAAGACCCTGTGGGCTCAAGAGAAACTTGTTTCTCCCTTAACTATATAGGAAAACCTAAATTGAAGGGTCTTTCCAAAATAAAGGTTATTACCAAAAACAAGTTTTATCAGAATAACCCATCTTTATAGCAGGTCAAACATTTGTTTACCAAACATTTACTCTTTTTCATCTTCCTGTGAATGGCATTTCTTTCCTCTCAAGTCCTAGATTCCTACCCTGTTTTACTTAGTTCAGAATGACATATATACCTTACCTTGCCCAACTATAACGGGATTGCCATGTATATATAGATTCCCCATATCTATGCTATTAAATTTGATTTTTCTCCTGTGTACTGTCTCATGTCAATTTGATTCTTAGAAGAACCCTTGAAAAGGACAGGAATTCTTGCTGACAATAGCTAACTACAATTCAACATGATGATTGCCATTATGGAGCTAAAATAAAATATAGTTAGAGAAGAAAAAAATGATCAATCAACTGCCTTACAAAAACAGAAAGCCTTCATAAAGGTGGTGTTTAAGCTTGAGTTTGAAGGTTGAATGTAAGATACAAATGAAATTAAATTTCTAGGGGTTTGCATTTTTCATTAAATATGAATGAGGCCATTTTGAGATAATTCTCTTCCAGAATTTTATATAGATTTTGTGCATAGGAGAGAAGAAGATGTAGATGGTCAGGTGGTTTGTGCTAACTTGTTTCAAGAATATTTTAAAATTTCACCAACAAATTTGAAGGTTTCAAGAGGAAAATAGGGATTCCTGGGTGGCTCAGCAGTTAAGTGTCTGCCTTTGGCTCAGGGCCTGATCCCAGGGACTGGGGATCAAGCCCTGCATTGGACTCCCTGAGAGGAGCCTGCTTTTCCCTTTACCTATGTCTCTGCCTCTCTCTGTTGTCTCTCATGAATAATAAATAAAATATTTTTTTAAAAAGAGGAAAAATAAACTCTTGACTCAAGACAAATCTTGAGATTTGTTACTTGAGTTTCTCCTTAAAGTCATTGCAAAACTACACATAATTTAGGCTGGGACTAGAATTCCATTCTACCAATATTTGTTGACCTGCTTCATGTCACTGGACCATAAAATATCAATTCCATGCTGCCAATTTTACAAATCAGAAAGGAGAAACAAAACCATGCAATGTGATCTAAATGCACATGTTTTATCTCCTTGACGTGGTTGTACTTTTCTTGGGGATCAGATGTCAATATCTGCTTCACAAAGATGTTTTTAATTCCTCATGGCATAGTATCTTACATATCAAGTGATAGTTAAATTAAGTTCCAAACAAGAGTATTATTATAAATCAGAGTACCAACAGAATTAGAACAGACATTTAGCAGGAGGTATTATGTGAGATGGACTTTAACAATTGATAGTTCTAAAGAACACATACAAATAGCCAGTCAGCACATGAAAAGATGCTCAACATCATTAGCCATTAAGGTAATGAAAATAAAAATCACAATGAGACAACACTTTAACCTATTAGGATGGCTATAATCAAAAAGACAGATAATAACAAGTATTGAGGAAAATACAGAGCAATTGAAACCTTCATAATATGCTAGGATATATACAAATGGTATATCTGTTTTGAAAAAAAATTGGGGGGATTCCTGGGTGGCTTAGCAGTTTACCACCTGCCTTTGGCCCAGGGCGTGATCCTGGAGTCCTGGGATCGATTCCCACATTGGGGTCCCTGCATGGAGCCTGCTTTTCCCTCTGCCTGTGTCTCTGCCCTTCTCTCTCTCTCTCTCTCTCTCTCTGTGTGTGTCTCTCATGAATAAATAAATAAAATTTTTTAAAACAAGAAAAATAATTTTGTAGTTCCTTAAAAGATTAAACATAGTCCCAGTGTGACCCAGCAATTCCACTCCTAGGTACATACCCAAGAGAAATGACAACGTATGTTCACATAGAGACTTGTACACAAATGTTCCTAACAGCATGTTTATAATAAGTAAAAAATGGAAGCAACCCAAATCTCCATCAACTGATGAATGGATGAACTGTGGTCTATCCTTACAGAGGAATATTATACAGCAATAAAAAAGAATGAAGTATTGATATATGCTGCAACACGGATGAACCTTGAAAACATTGTGCTAAGGCAACATTTTAAATAAAATGTTCACATACGCAAATACATGGAGAAAGGAAGTATGTTAGTGGTTGTGTAGGGATGGAAGGAGCAAAGAAAGATTGAATGTTAATGTGTACCATGTTTCTTTTGGAGGTGATGAAAATGTGCAAAAATTAATTGTGGTGATGATTACACAATTCTTTGAATATAGTAAAAAGAAGTGAATTATAACATGTTAAGTAGGTAAATTATAGAGTATATGAATTATATCTCAATAAAGCTATTAAAAAGAATTTTAAGACCTCTTCTAAAACAGGGTAAGAACTTGGAGGATGACATTTCCCATTCAGAAGAGAGGTAAGAAAGGTTAGGACCTTTTGAAGAAATAGTAGATAGTTTAATGACTAGAGACATTGTAGGGAGAATTCTAAGGTGGTCCTCAAGAGTCTCTAGCCCTGGTGTACATATATTCAACTAGTTATTTCCTCAAACACAAATCTAGGTGTTGCTATAAAGACATTTGCAGATGCAACCGAAGTCCCCTATTAGTTGACTTTAAAATCATCAAGAGATTAACCTAGTCGCACCTGACCTAATCAAGCCAATTCTTACAAGAAATCAGTTTCGGCGTAGCAGTGATTTTTCACCTGCTGGTCTGTTGCAGAAGCAAACCACCCTGTGCTGAACTGCCTACAGCAGTCCATGTTGCAAAGAACTGAGGTGACATCTCTGAGCTGAAAGGAATCCCAGACTAATAGCCAGAAAGTAAATGGGATATCAGTCCTACATTTGCAAAGAACTGAATTCTGATAACAAGTGAGCTTGGAAGAGGAGGTCAGATGCCAGCAGGGATTGTCTCTGATTGTGACTTCAGTCTGATGAGATGATAAGCAGAGAAACCATAGAGCCTGTAACCCAGATTTCTGACCCATAAAACAATGAGATAATACACCTGTATTTTATTAAGCCACTTAGTTTATGATAATTTGTTACACAGCAATATAAAAATAATACAAATACAAATACATAGTAGAAAAATGGAAGACAAGTCTAGAAAAACATAGGTTCACTCCTGCTTGGAGCCTTCGGAGATTAGTTGTTTGTAATTAATTTCTTTCCTGTCAAATTTGTTAGCATAAAAATGATGAAGGTGTTACCTAATTTAATGTGTCTGCCTTTCAAATTGTATTTAGAATATATGTGAACATTTTTATTAATTCCAACAGTTTTTTTTTTAAGATTTTATTTATTTATTTGAAAGAGAAAGAGAGAGAGAGAGAACATAAATGTGGGGAGAGGCAGAGGCAGAGGCAGATGGAGAAGTAGAGCTTTATCCCAGGACTCTGGGATCATGACCTGATCCAAAAGGCAGACACTTGACCCAACTGAGCCACCCAGGCACCCCTAATTCTAACTTTATTGACGAAAGCTGTAAAGTTATTTTTTACCATTTCTTATGATATATACATATGTTTTCTTCTTTACAATTAGAGAAAAAAATATGCTGGACATTACCGATAATGTGCTAAAATATGTTGTATACCTTTCTGCTTTGGACACTTTGGAAATACTAATTTTCACATACCAATCTTGATTTTATTTTATTTTTTTAAAGATTTTATTTATTTATTCATGAAAGACACACACAGCGAAAGAGAGAGAGAGAGAGAGAGAGGCAGAGACACAGGCAGAGGGAGAAGCAGGCTCCACGCAGGGAGCCCGACGTGGGACTCGATCCCGGGTCTCCAGGATCGCGCCCTGGGCCAAAGGCAGGTGCTAAACCGCAACGCCACCCAGGGATCCCTCAATCTTTGATTTTAAAAGATAATTTTTTTAATGGCTCTTGCCTCATCTTCTATGAGTAGTCTATAAACTTCAAGTTATATTTGAAATAAAAATGCTTATTACTTTTTAGAGCATTTTACATTTATTACAGGCATATTATAGAATTTTTGAAAACCTAAAAGTTATTTGGAACTGGAAATATGGCTAATAACATGGTTGACTGTTACATATCTTTATTTTTTTTTAAGATTTTATTTATTTATTCATGAGAGACACAGAGAGGAGAGAGGAGAGAGAGAGAGGCAGAGGGAGAAGCAGGCTCCATGCAGGGAGCCTGACGTGGGACTTGATCCCGGGTTTCCAAGATCAGGCCCTGGGCTGAAGGCGGCACTAAACCGCTGAGCCACCTGGGCTGCCCCTGTTACATATCTTTAAATTCTCCTACATGTATGTGTGCCTCTCCACACTTAAGTATTCCAGTAGGTTCTAAACGCTTTTGTGTCTGCTTTTCTAACTAAACATTATAAATATTTTACATGTTATTGTTATTTTTATTCCCTAGTATCATACTACATAGAGATGTAGATGTTTATGTAGTCATAAATGTTCTTGAAAGAAAAGGGAGAAAATACAAATAAATCTAAAAAAGTCTAGATTTTAAAATTGTATGTAATATTACTCTGGAATATATGTGCTTTTTATATATAAATGGAATCATACCTCTTATACTTGATATATTTATTTCCTATTGCTGCTATTATAAACTTGGTTTCTTGAACACAAACCAAATTTATCTTGCAATTCTATAGGCCCAAACTCCAAAATGGGTTTCAGTGAGCCCAAATTGTTGGTGGGGCTACATTCTTTTCTAAGGACTCTTGGCAAAAGTTAGTTTCCTTCTCTTTCCCAGCTTTTATAGGCTGCCAGCACTGCTTGGCTTGGGGCCTCCTTGCATCTTCAAATCCAGTCCTATAGCATCTTCAGATCTCATTCTGACTCTGACACTGACCCTCCTGCCTTATAAGAATCCCTGTGAATACACTGAGTCTACCTGGATAATCCAGGACAATCTCCTCATCCCAAGGTCAGCTGATTAGCAATCTTAATTCTATCTGCAACCTTAATTCCCACATTGCCATGTAACATAACATACCCCTAAGTTCTGAGAGTTAGGATATGACCATTTTTTGAGGGGCCATTAATCTACATATTTGCTTTTAACATAGCACTATATATTTTTATATCTATATACATTCATTTTAGAGTTTAATTAATGATCTTGCCAGTATAACTCATTTGTTTTTCCCTGATGATTCCATTAGCTAGTATTTATATAATAATGTAACATGGTTATACATGTAGGTATTCTAGTGTTGGTTCTAATTTTAATGAGAATAATTTAGCGTGATCTGGTTTTAAAATTGTGTTGGCAGTTGATTTGGAAAAAAATATTTTTCTTCATTTATGGAAATAAAACTCTTGATAGGACTTTAAATTATTTATATGATTCATTATTCAAAAATGTGTATTGGCTTTTATTGAATTTGTATCTGGCATCTACTGGGATTTTTATGGATTTTTTTCTTTCTTCATGATCTATGAATATAGCAGACATTGATATATATTCTAATATGTAATCATCCAGAAAAATGCTTACTTTGTCAAAGGCTTAGCTCTGTGTTTTCCTAGAAAGAGATGCATACATAGTAATATTTTACTGGATAATGCAATCCCAGTGTGGCAGACTCAAAGAGAACACAAAATGAGGCAGGGAGGGAAGAAAACAAATATAAGGAGGTATATTCTGAATGGCTTCAGCCTCGTAATAAGTGAGGCTAAGTTTTGGTTTTACAAGGCGTCTTCAGAGGCCTGATGGAATATGGCATCCAGGGGAAAAGAAGGGAAATAATGTATTGCCCACCCACTTCTTTCTGTCACCCATATTTCATTGGTAAGGTCCACTGTAAAGGGCATTAAGTCACATGCATTTTCATGTAACTAGATCCGTTCTCTTCAGGTAGCCACTGGAGTGAGACAGGATCTCAGGGTCAGTGTGGCCATGTTCCCAGTGCATGGATGCAGCCTATCGTCTCTTTATGGATAGCAACACCACCGCCTGTGAGGCAACATCACTATAACTGTGGCCTTGGAAACAGTGGAGTGATCTGTATTTAAGAATCAAGCTTGGCAAGAGTATTTATGTGTGTATGCACACAGTGGCGATGAGGATGGAGAGAGTGAACACATGATTTTACTAAAGGTTACGTCTACAATTATGTGGCATTAATTAGTCTTTAAATATATGTTAGATGGCTTTTTAAAAAAATTCAATGTTAATGTAACCACTTTTTTTTCTTTCTCCAAATTTGTATTTAAATTCCAGTTAGTTAACAATTATTATAATATTAGTTTCAGGTGTAGGATTTAGTGAGCCATCATGTACATACAACACCCAGGGCTTATAACAAGCACTGTCCTTAATCTTTACCACCTAGGGACGCCTGGGTGGCTCAGCAGTTGAGTATGCCTTTGGCCCGGGGTGTGATCCTGGAGTCCTGGGATTGAGTCCCATATCAGGCTTTCTGCATGGAGCCTGCTTCTGTCTCTGCCTTTCTGTGTGTCTCTCATGAATAAATAAATTAAATATTTAAAAAATCCTACCCACCTATTTAACCCTCCTGCCACCCCCATTTCCATTCCCTTGGTTTGTGCTCTATAGTTACAGGTCTATTTCTTGGTTTGCCTCTCTTCTCTTCCCCCCATGTTCATTTTGCCTTGCTATCTTTTACAAATGCTGTATTTTTATTTTGATTAGTATGCATGAATATTTTAGACATCATGTATTCCTTTTTTTTTAAGATTTTATTTTTAAGTAATCTTTACACCCAATGTGGGGCTTGAACTCACAACCTCAATATCAAGAGTCACATGCTTTACCAACTAGGCCAGCCCTGACATCATATATTTCTTTTATATTGTTTGTTTTCACCAATATGAGTTTTAAAGTGTTTATTATACTTTTAAATTCATTCACTGTTATATCGGACCTGCTGGGTTTTTTAGACAATGATATTTTTCATCATTATTTGGTTATTTAAAAGAAAATGTAGGAGGTACTTGCTAAGTAGCTGAAATTTAATACATGACAATAAAAGTGCTTCTTCTTCTTCTTCTTTTTTTTTTTAAGACTCCATTTATTTGAGAGAGAGAGAGTGCATGAACAGGAGCAGAGGGAAGGGAGAAGTAGGCTCCTGGCTGAGCAGGGAGCCTGGGACCATGACCTGAGCCTCAGACAGATGCTCAACTGACTGAGCCACCCAGGTGCCCCAATAAATGTATTTCTTAAAATCATTGGGAAGTGTGTACTCAAAACTATTTTGTGTTCTAAGTTATTTATTTTCTATTATGGTATATCATGACCAAATTAGATTTATTCATGACCCTAATGTCCCTGCTGATGTGGGGTATAAAATAAAGTTTACTGAAGAAAAGCCAGAGCGAAATTGGCAGCCAGGTAGACTAATAGCCCATTTATGGCCATTCTGAGGAAGAATGGCAGGCAGGGTACATTTCTGTAATAAACCTAATTTAAGTTTTGCTTGAAGTTGTTTAGAAAGCTAAATGATTCAATTTGGGGATGTTATCTCTAGAGAGGGTTTATGTTTGCTTCTCTATGTTATACCCAGATGTCCCCTCCACCCCAAGATTGGGACTACTCCCTTTGAAGAACTCAGTTAAAATTGAAGAGTCTCAGATTGATGTTCCCTGACTTTGCTATTGGACCCAAACTTAGAAAGTGCTCTTATTGATAGAGTATATAGTATCATATATATTTTTTGAGAGATGAGACAAATTCTTGAATGTTTCTTTTATTTATCTTGGAAGCCCACTAGTACATTTTGTAGTGAGAGTTTCCCTCCTAGTACTTGGCCTTTTATTTATTTTTTGACATTTTATATGATAAATTTCAAATATATACATAAGAAAACAGAATAATATAATAAACTGCATGCAACTACCACCCAGCTTCTGCAACTATAAATACACAATCTTATTTTATCTATGTACAACCCAATTTCTCACCCTGAATTGTTTGAAATAATCCTAGATGTCTCATTGGTTACCTAGGTATGGGTCAGAAATTTTCAGCCTATGTTCTATCATGACATATACATCCATTTATATATGTAATTCACTTATGGACCCTAGTATGTGATATTTTACATTAACATATATATTTTTTTAGAGATTTATTTATTTGAGAGAGAGATTGGAGGCAGGGCAGAGGGAGAATCTCAAGCAGACTCCCCGCTGAGCATGGAAACCGGTGTGGGGCTCCCTCTCACAACCTTTAGAGATCATGACCTGAGCTGAAACTAAGAGTCAAAGTCTTAAGTGACTACACCACCCAGGTGTCTCAACATTAATATTTTAAAATGAAAAATGATCATATAATGATGTATAATTCTAAGATGATTAGCCCCAAGTCCGCTCTCATTTCTATCATTCAGCAAACACTGAAATGCAAGTAAATGAGAGCAGCTTTATAGGCATAATGTTTAATCAGATCCAATATACATCAAAAAAGCATATTTTTCTTTTATATATAATATTGCATAAGGCATTTATTGTGGGCTTAACAGCCAACAATAAAGTGACTAAAATAGTAAAATCTAGAGATTTTCTTATTCAATTCTCTGCCCTCAAACTTGTTCTTTTGTGTCTCCCTTTTCAACACATTGGGAGCAACTAGAACAGATTTCATACCTTTCCAAGCACTTAAAAGTATAACAACTCTGTCATTTTTAAGTATTAAAAAGGACAGACTAGTAATCATCACTCTCCTATTTACTTTAGAAATACAGGGCAAGGGCCATGTTTTCCTTGCCCTTTTCTTTCCCTCTTTGTGATCAATCTCTTCCCTTTTATGTCTTTTCCAACCTTCCCCCCACCACCTAGGGCACTGGGTTCAGGTTAGAAAGAAAGGATAAGACTTAGCTAATATTTGTACATTTCATTTTTTTCCCCACTACCTCACTTCCTGGCAAGCATCCCAATGCTTATTCATTTGGGGAGAATGTTATGGTTTTGTTTTTCAGAAATCTCAGGAGGCACCTCCACAGTGTAAAATTATTTGACATAGGTAAAAAACCGAGGTGAAATTATACTTGCTTCTAAAGGTACCCCCCTTCTCTCATGCCCTCCTATTGTGCCTAGATTGTCTTTTACCTCCAAATTTTTCCATCTGAGAAGGAGTCATTCATTCCAAACTCCAGAAAATTGCTGTCAAGTATTTTTAGTGGATTTTATCACATACTACTACATGCATATCAGCAAAGGTAGATTAGAATTTTCTGCAGGTCATCAAATGTAGCTGGAGAATAGGAGGGAGTTTCCCTAACATTTCCCAGTGGAAGTCTTGGGAAGCTATCCCTATGACACAGGTAAGAATCCCTTCTTCTCTTATTCAATGGGGAGAAAGGGGAAATGTAACACTGCTCACCATGCCTGAACATTACTTCCGAAAACTTCCACACTTTCTAATAAAATGTCAGTTAGGCTGCTGTGGACTGTGGGTCACTGGGGTCGGTGAAGGATCTCAAGATGGCTGGGCAATAACTTGCTCTAAAAACCATTGACTGGGTAGCTTTTGGGGAGATCATACCCCGAAACCAGAAGGCCATTGCCAACCCCCTGAAATCCTGGAATGAGATGCTTACCTCCAGGTTGGCTACTCTTCCTGAGAAACCACCTGCTATCGACTGGGCTTACTACAAGGCCAATGTGGCAAAGGCTGGCTTGGTAGATGACTTTGAGAAGAAGTTTAATGCCTTGAAGGTTCCTGTGCCAGAGGATAAATACACTGTCCAGGTGGATGCTGAGGAAAAAGAAGATGTGAAAAGCTGTGCTGAGTTTTTGTCCCTCTCAAAGGCCAGGATTGAAGAATATGAAAAAGAGCTGGAGAAGATGAAGAACATAATTCCATTTGATCAGATGACCACTGAGGACCTGAATGAAGTCTTCCCAGAAACCAAATTAGACAAGAAGAAGTATCCCTATTGGCCTCACAAGCCAATTGAAAATTTATAAACTTGAGTTGAGAAAGCCCTGGCCCTCATATTATAAACGTTGGACATTAAAAATAAAAAAATAAATAAAATAAATAAAATAAAATAAAACGTCCGTTAACTTCTTGATTGTGTGGAGAGAGTGAAGGGGATAGATCAGATTAGTCATTTAATAGTGTCAAGCACTTCTCTTTGGTATATAAAGTTTTATACCTACAGTTGTTATTAACTTTGGGAATAACTCCTTCCACTTAATGTTGTAATTGTTACACATAATTTGCAATTTTCCTCACAAGTGATTGTGGTCTGGGGTGCCTGGGTGGCTCAGTCAGTTAAGCGTCTGCCTCTGGCTCAGGTCATGATCCCAGAGTCCCAGGATAGAGCCTCACACTGGGCTTCCTGCAGAGTGGGGAGTCTGCCTCTCATTCTCCTCTGCCCCTCCCTCTGTTTCTCTCTCTCTCTCTCTAATACATAAATAAAATCTTTAAAAAATTCAAATGATCATGGTCTGACAGTGTGATATAGTACCCTAGACTGTATTTTATATCTTTCATATACACAAATGCAGCCCATTTCATATTACTAAAGAATAAATAATTACCCGCAAATGAATACCTTCTAGGGATTGGTACCATCCTAACCATTTTCACAAATCATCTCATGTAATCTTGAAAGTAATACTGTGAGGTAGATATAATAGTTATTATATTTATTCTCTTTTAACAGAGTCACTTAGAGCACAGAAATTGTTTACTACCACAGTTAATCAGTGGTTGAACTAAGATGTAGACTCAAGAATGTTTGAATATTAGACATGTCATCTTAAAAATCATAGTGTACTGAGGATGGTTTGGGCTATATAATATTTCTTTTTTAAAAAGATTTTATCTATCTATCTATCTATCTATCGAGAGAGAGAGAGAGAGCAGGAGCATGGGGAGAGGCAGAGAGAGAGAGAGAATCTGAAATAGATTCCCTGCTGAGAGCAGAGTCCAACACGGGGCTCAATCCCATGACCAGAGATCATGATCTGAACTGAAATCAAGAGTTGGACATTCAACTGACTGAGCCACCCAGGCACCTCAGCTATATGATATTCTTAAGACAAGGTTTCATATGGTGTGTTTTAGGAGTTCTTAATTTGATCATCCATTCACTCTCTTGTGAGAATAAAAGGATCTTCCAATCTTCTGGATTTTTATTTATTTATTTTAAAATTTTTATTTATATGTTCACGAGAGACATGGTGAGGCAGAGACATTGGCAGAGGGAGAAGCAGGCTCTCTGTAGGGCGCCCCATGTGGGACTCTATCCCAGGACCACGGGATCACGCCCTGAGCCAAAGGCAGACGCTCAACCACTGAGCCACCCAGGTGTCCCTCTTCTGGATTTTTAAACTTTAAAATAAATATTGTACATTTTTTTCTCTCAGAAGCAAGTTAAGAGATTTTATTTATCTTATAATATTATTAGAGATGCACATGATGAATTATTGCTATACTTTTCATTTCTAGCATTGGTTTTTTCTCCAAGTTTGGACTCCTATTCCAGGAGAGTAGAGGGCTGAGATGTTTAGTATGATTTTATCATCTCTTCAACAATAAACATTTATTTGGCAATTATGGTGTGCAACTCTCTCGACTAATTACCAGAATGCAAATAAATCTATGACATGATCTCTGGCCTCACAGAGTTAACAATGTAGTTAAAAATAACCTATGTAAAGAAAAAGGTAAAAATATAAAGTAGCTTACAATAAGTTTCTACGATAAGGCAATAAATGTTTTAAGAATTCAAAGTTGAATTGAGAGGGATCCCTGGGTGGCTCAGCAGTTTAGCACCTGCCTTCAGCCCAGGGCGTGATCCTGGAGTCCCAGGATCGAGTCCCATATCGGGCTCCCTGCATGGAGCCTGCTTCTCCCTCTGCCTGTGTCTCTGCCTCTCTCTCTCTCTCTCTCTCTGTCTTTCATAAATAAATAAATAAATAAATAAATAAATAAATAAATAAATATCTTTAAAAAAAGTTGAATGAGTACGGACTATTCAATCAGGAATAACTTCTTAATCAGGGTAATTATGATTGGCTATTACATCAGGAAATAATGGTCATGGGAAAGGCATTTCAAACAGAGCAAAGAATGCCAAATATAAGGGTAGGCTCACACAGGTTATATTTGAAGAAACTCTTGCATAGTCCCTGTTGTAAAGCAGTGGAGATGAATTTGGAAAATTCTGGAAAATTTAAATAGCAAAATGCAGAATAACTCTAGGATCATTAATATATAGAGAAGGATAGATTTAAGAAATTAGACTATTGGTGGGATGAGAGAAAAAAAACTGAGAAAAATCATAGGAAGCTAGGTAAAGAAATGGTTTGTGGGAATCCACACTTCCTCTTTGTGTAATTGAAAACCTATCCTTATATATATTTGTTATGCTTTCACCTCTGAAGACAAACATGCTGGCTATTAAGAATACACTCAAAACCAGACTACCTGGTTTGAATTTCTGTGCATAGTTTTCTCATCTTTAACCTAGGGATAATAATAATATCTTATAGGGGTGTTTTGATGTTTAAATGAGTCAACATGTGCCATTAACTAATAATAATTATGTGTTAGGCATCTAGAAGAGTGACTACAAAAAAAAGTAAATATTCATCTAGTGTTAGCTAACATTATTATCATTTCTCAAGTAATATTTCAAAGACTTCAAGGTTTTTAGTAAATAATGAAAGACTTAAGCCTTTCCTATTACCTTCCAATTCTAGTATCTTCCAACCATTTATTTATGACTAGAGCAAGATCTGTAATCCTAAAACTTCTTCTACATTAATAGGTTATTAGTAGATATTCATCTTACGTAACAGCCTTTATACTATGAACAACTTCTCATTTCCCACTACCCTAGCCCCTAGCAATTACCATTCTGTTTTCTATTTATATGTTTTTGGTTATTTTAGATATATCATAAAAGTGGAAATATATAGTACTTATCCTTCTGTGACTGGCTAATTTAACATCATAAAGTCTTCCAAATTCATCCATGTTGTCATAAATGGTAGGATTTTCTCCTTTTTTAAAAAGGCCAAATAGTATGTCATTGTATATGAATAGGAGCTGCTGTTCAATATAGTACCTACAGTTACAGTATAGTTTTATGACTTTAAAAGTTTTATGAGAGGTTAGAGCTCATGTTATATATTCTTAACAGACACACACCTACACACAACTAAACAAAACACCAAAGGGGCACAAGAGAACTTTTGGAGGTGGTAGGTATATCTATTACCTTGATACTCATGCTGCTTTCATGAGTGTACACATATGTGTAAACTCATCGGACTGTATAGTTTATGTGCAGTTTTTGAACATTCATTATACCTCATAAAGCGGTTTTAAAAAAGGAAAATGCCATAGCAACATTTTTCTAGCTAGGTCTTCTTAGGCAAGGGAAATAAAAAACAAAATAAAACAAAAACTACTGGGACTCCATCAAAATAAAGAGTTTCTGCACAGTGAAGGAAACAATCAACAAAGCTAAAAGGCAACCTATGGAATGAGAGAAGATATTTGCAAGTGGCATATCCTACAAAGGGTTAGTATTCAAAATATATATAGAACTTATACAACTCAACACCAAAAAAAAAAAAAATATAATATAATTTAAAAAAAATGGGCGGAAGACATGAACAGATATTTCTCCAAAGACGACATAGAGATGGCCAACAGACACATGAAAAGAAGCTCAACATCACCCATCATCAGGGAATGAAAATCAAAGCCACAATAACCGCATACCTCTCAGAATGGCTAAAATCAATATCACAAGAAACAATAAATATTGGTGAGGATGTAGAGAAAAAGGAACCTTCTTGCACGTTTGGTGGGAATGTAAACTGGTGCAGCCACTGTGGAAAACAGTGTGGAGGCTTCTCAAAATTTAAAGATAGAACTCCCCTATAATCCAGTAATTGTGCTACTGAATATTTACCCTCAAAATACAAAAACACTAAATCAAAGAGATACATGCACTCCTATGTGTATTGTAGCACTATTTACAATAGCCAAACTATGGAAGCAGCCCATGTTCATCAATAGATGAGTGGATAAAGATGTGGTGTGATATATATATATACACACGCACACACGTACAAATATCTATGTGCGCATGCACACACACACTCACACACACACACCATGGAATATTGTTTAGTCATAAAAAGAATGAAAACTTGCCATTTGCAGCAACATGAATTGAACTAGAGAGTATGATGCTAAGCAAAATAAGTCAGTCAGAGGAAGACAAATACTATGTGATCTCATTCATATGTTTGCTTAAGAAAGAAAGCAAACAAGCAAAGGAAAAGAGAGAGAAAAACAAACAAGAAACAGACTCTTAACTATAGAAAACAAACTGATGGTTACCAGAGGGGAGGTTGGTGGCAGGGGAATACATAAAATAGTCGATGGGGATTAGAGAGTACACTTACTCTCTAATTAAAAAGAAAATAAAATGTTTGAGAGAAGGAATGTGAAGTTACTATATATATTGAAGAAAATGGTGAAAAGTAAGTCGCATATCAATGAGGCCTGATACATGATAGGTCCTCAAACATTGTCAAGTTTTTATTTCTCTATCTGTCAAGGTTAAGCCAAGGGAACAGAAAGCATAGCAGTTATTGCAGCAGAAAAATTATTGCAAATAATATAAATATTTATTTGGCCTAATAATGAAAGCTAAAAATGAAAATCCTGACTTTCTACAAAAATTCTGAGTACAGAAAGATCTACCCACCCCTAGGATGGGACAAGCAAAGAAAAGCAGTTGGTTGTTAGAAGCTTAAAGGAAGGATTCTGAAGACCCAACTCTGAGAAGGAGTGTTTCCCTGCTGGTGCTGGTCCCTCAGGAACTAAGAGAATGAACCAAAAAGAGCTAGGACTCACACCTCTGGGAGAGGATGTAAATCTTATGATGTTCCTGTCCCTAAGGATGTGGTACAGCTGGTACTTGGAATCAAAGAAAAACTGGAAATTAATTGCTGTAACTAGAACCAAGGGTCTCTGCCGGGAGGTAGAACCATTGAAGCAGTGATATGAGTAAGAAATGGAAACTAACAGAAAAGATTAAGGTTCATTTTAATCCTTCTCTAGCTACCCTGTCTTTTTCTATGTAGGGCTACCTATAGACAGAATTTTAAATGAAACCACCTGGCAAAGGAGAGACAGGTTTGCTGTCTTAACATTAGCATCACATTGGAATGCAGGTCAATGGGTTTGAAATTGAGAAATAGTAGCTTACAAATTCCCTGGTGATTTTCCCTTTTGATCTACCAGTTAGTTCATCACATGATAGCTGTGTAAGTAAAAACTAAATTATGTGTTAGTGTGTGTGTACATATGTGTGTGTTTTATGAATACCTTTGGATCCATGGGATTTACAATGTAGTAAATGCTTTTGAGGGTGCAAAACTCTCTGGAATTTATATATTTTTACCATTTGGCAAGGATCTCATCAGTTTTATGGGAGCAGACTCAACCTCTTGCATGCTCGTGCAAGATGATTCAAATTTTTTTTTTTAGGAACTGAAATTATGTTATTGTTAAAATTAATGTCAAAAACCTGGAGGATTATTATGTAATCAAAAGACCAAAAAAAAAAAAAAAAAAAAAAACAAAAAAAAAAAACAAAAGACCATTGAACAGAGATAAAAGGGAGAGTGTGAGAGTGAGGAGAATTGGATTTTGATCTAACTTTGGCTAAATTAGTGGATATGGAATGTGATGTAAATTGCTTACCCTTTCAGGTCCTATTTTTTTGATCTGTTGAATGACTTAGCTAGAGAAGGTAATCCTTAAAGTCTCTTCTGGTTATGACATTCTATGCACGTTTCCCATAACGCAATGCAGCAGGGCTTATTTGTTCATTAATTAAATAATTAATTTTAGCTTGAAATAAGGATTTTACATAGTCACTTTCAGCCCTAGAAATTTGGTGACTAACATAGCTACATTGTATTGAAAAGTTATTTTTTTAAATATTTTTGGCTTCCTTTTCATATTTATGTTCATCTTTCAAGCTACTTGATGGTGTGATGGCATATTTTCATTTTCTCTTCCTAATTGACCACAGATGAATATCTAGGATGACTACTATAGACATTCTCTGGCTCTAATGAATGTATATAAAATTATTCCTAAAGGTCAGACATGTGTCAAGACCAAAATTAAATAATATATGCTACTAACATGTTGTTATGGTTTTATGGTCTATACTTTTGAACTTCAGTGTCTTGTTTATAACATATTTTGCATTTTCTAAGCAAAATGAAATGTAGTTTTAGAAATATCCAGAACTATTCAAGAAATATACCAAGATACCTTTAAAACCTAAAACAGTTGAATCTAGTTATCCTTCTCATTTAACATTGATGCAATTACCCTATTCTTTTCTTCAGAAGATATGAGCTGTGGTATGATATGTAAGTAACTTATAATTTGCCTTTTCTCTTCCTAGATGACTCTCTGCTATTAAGTGATATCTATTGTTTTGAAGCCACCTATGTATTGTAGTTTCTTTTCTTCTAGTCTTTGAGTACATATTATGTTGTTTAGTGAGAGGGAATGCAATCACAAGTTATGAGAGATGAAAATATGTCAGCTATTGAATCACTTACATAAATGTTATATATATACATATATATAAATATAAATGTTTTGTATTTATATATGTATATATATGTATATATGTGTATGTATGTATATATATATATATATATAATAGGTGGAGTTCAGTAGAAACACAATCAAACAAGAAAATGGTGGCAGGATAAAGGCTGTCCTCTGAAAGTTTTATAGGCAAATGGGTTTTTAAACTCATCTAAACAAAATATAAATACTATGAATGTTTGGGGCAACTGCAAAACTCTAAGCAATAAAAAAGCATATATGACAGTTGGCAAGAAAATTAAATACACTTCCTCAAGGCCACGATTTCCAGCTTTCTAATTTTAATTTGATTTAAATTTTTCAACACTCCTAATTAGACATTTCATTCAAAAGCCATTGCAGCTCTTTAAGAACTGCAACATATTTCTTCATGGCCAAAAATATGAGAAAATGCTCTTACTTTTGTTAACCATCTTATGTAACTCGTGTATTGGTAAAGAGGGAGAGAAAGAAAAAATAAATAAACCAATACATAATGTTGCTCTAGGGACCTATGCTATCAAGCTAAACTAATTGTAACAAGAATCTCAAATTTTGGCTTATATAACAGGACCACCTCTCACTCATGTTACAGTCCAGTCTTGTAACTAGCTTGCCATCTAGGAGAGGGCTTAGTGACTCAGGCTGTTTCTGCTCAGTGACTCTGACTCTGTTGTTCCCTTATGGCCACTGGGTATTTAGCCTCTAGTCAGGAAACCAGTGAAGAAAGAATGTGAGGGAAGGCTCATGGGGGAATATGGTGGCCCAGGTCTGTAAATGATGTTTATCACTCTGTCCACATTCCATTAGACAGAATGTTAGGACATGAAGTTTAGTTCTCTGTCCAACATCTATGTTAATTTTACTAAATCTCAGTATTGGTTGGTGAATGTTTTTAGAATTTTTTCTTAATATGAAAACTAAGTCTTAAAGACATTTGTGCTGATAAATTCTTCCTGATTTACCTGGGACTTACCTGATTTTAAAACTGAAAGTAGTGCATCCTGGAAACATCCTCCTGTCCTGGGTAAATTGGGAGAGCTGGTTACTGTGCAAACCATCTAGTGCTTAAGACGTCAGCAGATTGAATCTATTTCTAGATCCATTACAAAAATGCTATATCCATCCTAATAATGAGGGAAAATAAGAGATTCAGAGAAAACCTTAAAATAAATATTTTTCATTATGGAATAAGTAACAGTCACATCATACCTCAGTAACTGTCCCAAAAGGAACCTAGTATCATATCACTCAGAGCATTTAGAATCCTCATGAAGGAAAGAACTTTCCAGTGATTACCATAGGGGATTAAGTGCTAGGGAAATTCAGAGAATGTCTTGGAAAAAAATGCCCCTGTGAATAGATTTATGTGGAAATAGAAATAGAGCCAGTTTTGCCATTTTCTTAAAATGTAGAAAATATACAGTCAAATTCTGGGCTTAGGCATATTTATCAGCTCATCTCAAGGTGGGAAGATATTTTCTGTTCCTGTTCAAAAAGTTCCATTTGTTTTTAATCCTAGCTGTTCTATTTTACAGATTTAAGTTTCAAACTGCCTCAGTGGAAGAGTAGGATATTTGAGGGAAAAAAAAAAAAGGATTCAGGGAATAAGTATCTTTGACTTCTAGCTCCTGACAAGATGGCAAACAAGCTCAGGGATCTGGCTCCTTTCCCAGAGCTTAACCTTGGAGATGCCATGAAAGCAAGAGGGAAGTGGAGTAAATTCAGAACAGTAAAACCTTGAAGAACTCCCAGAGAGGCAAAGGTCTTTGGTCCTGGCTTAGAAAGCCAGAGGAACCACTGGGGGACTGAGAGAAGATTATTGTTGTTCCTTTTTTTCTCTTCCTCAAATTGCCTGAGAGTATCACTGCTCACCTGTTCCATCACTGACAAGATAAAAAAAAAAAAAAAAAAAAAAAAAGAGAGAGAGAGAGAGAACAATCAGTGAAAAAGGAGAGATAAGAATTGGGGGATAACAGAGCTGGCTGTGCTGGAGGACAAATAAGAAGAGACAGGGTAAAGGAATTAGCTTCTGCTGTTTCACTCCTTTCTGTCTGTCATCCTCCCTGCCCTCAGTCATTTAGGTTTCTGGGATTCAGAGAAGAAAACTTTGGGTATGAGTATTGCCTGCTGGGAACAGAAGTGCAGAAATTCTCTTGGTTGCTTATGTGTCAAAGGCAGTAAAATGGGCTGAGTTGGTGAACTCCTATTGCAAGAAAATAGCAACTCCACTTTGATGCACATTCTCCACACTTACTTCTTAAATGCACCTTGAAAGATATAATTCAGAGTCTGGATAGTATCATTTTTGCTGGGCCCTACATTTGCTGCATTACCAGCCAATGTAGCTTCTAGTCCCAAACAAGTATAAACTCATGTGATAAAATTAGAAATACACAAACTAGGAAACAAACAACCAGATGAATGAATAAAGAAAGAAAAAAGAACAGGACAAAAAGAAAAATTTAATTGAGCAGATCTCCTGTGCCAAATCAAAATAAAGTGTCATAAATAACCCCAGATAAGTAAAAGTGATGGAAAAATTAAGCAGAAACAAGTAGTTGTAGGAAATAGCCAAATGGAGATTATGTAAAAATTTAAATAGACAGCCAAGAGCAAAGGAATGATAATGGAATACTAACTTTTGCTTATATAAGTTATCAGTATAATAATCAATAGACTCAGATGGTTTTACAGATGAATTTTTCCGAAGTCTCTAAAAATAGACAGTCCCTTTCTTTTACACATTGTTTCAGGAAAAATAAATGTAGTTATTTAGAGTTCACAGGAAAAACAGAACCAATTACTTATATACATTGTAAAGAATTAACTCACATGGAGGATGCTGACTGGGCAAGTCCAAAATCTGCAGTGAGGGCTGACAAACTGGAGACCCAGAGAACTAAGGATGCTGATGAGGTTCAAAAGCAATCTTCTGAAGAATTCCATTTTGCTCTTTGGGGCTGGAAAGAGGTGGTTTTGTTTTGTTTTGGTTTTTGTCTATTCAGATGTGCAAATCTTCAAATGATTGGGTCGACCTCAGGTGATACCTCTTGAGGGTATCATTCTGCTTTACCCCAAATCCACTGATTTATATGTTAATCCCATCTAAAAATACCCTCCAAGTTGACATATAAAATTAACCATTACAATAGAAAAAGGTCAAAATACACTTACCTAATTTATAAAGCACATTTAAAATTCTGATTTCTAACTAGAAGAGGAGAGCATGGGAATAGAAAAGCATAGGCTCATTTCATTTATGAAAATAGATGTGAGATTTCCAAGTAAAATATTAGCTTTCAGTGGCATTAAGAATGTTTAATGTGTGCTTAAATGAGAAAAATGCCAGAGTCACTTCTTTATTCTAAAACAAATAATTACCACCAGAAGAAAATATATTTTACATGCTAAAGATATCTTTTGTGCACAAACAAAGCATGTGCCAAGAATCCATGTCATCTTTTTAAACATAAAGATTACATTCTAGGTGCTTTTTGTCACGTACACATTGAAAGTATTTTGACAAATTGAATATAAGGAATTTACAGACCTAATAAGTAGTGTTTGTTTTTACTTTAGTATAAAGCAAGGGATTTCCCTTCAGATGATTAATCAGCTACTCTAAGATCTTTCTTCAGTTTTAAATTTCTTTTTAATCTTATCTATATAAATGGAGGCAAATATTTCTCACTGAATATTTTTCTTTACAAAAAAATGTTTACTTCCACACTATCTGCCTCCAAAAATGTATTAAACTTTATCACATTCCTTTATATTTATCCCTAGAATGCAAGCATGTTTTGATGTCTTAAAAATCTGGTAACGGAGATTCTGAGTAGCTCAGTGGTTGAGCATCTGCCTTTGGCTCAGGGTGTGACCCCAGGGTCCTGGGATAGAGTCCCGCATCAGGCTCCCTTTGGGAGCCTCCCATAGGCTTCTCCCTCTGCCTATGTCTCTGCCTCTCTGTGTCCCTCATGAGTAAATAAATAAAATCTTTAAAAAAATCCTGTAATATAATTTGCCATGAAAGTTATGTGAAGGAGGAAAATCATATAATAAATTTCCCAACTGAAACAGAAAAAAGATAATATATCTCAAATATCAACTCATATGAAAAATTATTTAAAACTAAGGAACTTGATTTATTAAATTTAACTACCAAATGTGTGTGCATACACACACGTATCATATCAACTACAAACCTGATACTTAAAAATAATTAATACAAGACACATTACCTCTAAGGAAAAAAATGTACATTATTAAAACTGCTTTTCATCATATAGTGAAAATCCTGAACTAAGTACTAAGTCAGAAGAACCAAGAAATAGAGGTATAGAACCTAAATGATAGAGTCAAGATTGTTTTTACTTAGCAAAGATACAAATCACTATATACACAGCTCTATAAATTCAACAGTTACTCTAGCCAAGATCAAATTCCAAAATCAATCGTGTTCTAGGAGTTTTATTTCTTGTATGGCCAATTACCTTCTATCAAACCAACTTTCTCTGACAACTAAAAACAATAGACAAAAAAATAAAAAATAAAATAAAAAAGCTACTAGAAAGCACAAGGGAATATCCAGTAGCAGGCAGATGTTGGTGGGGAGGAGGAAGTTGACATTTTGAAGAAGAAAATGGCACTGAGTGAATTTCTTGTGTTTACAAGTTTTGTTCTTAAGGACAGCCTGTTGAATTTCATTAGAAAATGCTCTGGCTTGAAGAACTGAAGTTCTGTGGTTATGGAAACCACAGTAACTAGAAAGTGAGACAATGACATTTAAGAAAGGAAACAGGGAGAAAAAGAGGTCTCAATTGTTGCTGGAAATTCTGCCCAAACTAATGACTTAAGTTAATAAACTGTAAATGCAGGGGGAAGAGTCCAAGCAGCCTAGATATACTAGAAAAATAAACAAACTAAAATGTTTTCATCTGCTCCCTACCGTAGGGTTAGAAAATTCGCAGGGTTTATCTAAGTTATGTCCATATTGAATAATAATAAAAAAAAACAGAAAAACATGCAAAAATAGCCAAAGAAAATATAAATATTCTTAAGAACATAAAACAATTCAGAGTTTCTTAAATGTATGTGCAGAATGCAATCTGAAATTTCTCAGCAGAACATAACTATTCATAAGAGAAAGGCAATCGATGAAGACCAACAACAAGATGATGCAGATATTAGAATTAACTGACACAGATTTTAATGCAGTAGTATAATGATACTCGATTAGATAAGGAAAAGTAAGGTCATAATAAATGAAAAGTAGTAAAACTTCACCAAAGAAACAGAAAATATACAAAAGAATCAAATGGAAATTCTAAGATTTAAGTATATACTATTTAAATAAAACATTCACTGGATGGATCTTACAGTGAAACTGGGATATCAGAAGAGAGTTAATGATTTTTTTTTTTAGATTTGATTTATTTATTCATGAGAGACACAGAAAGACAAAGGTGGAGACATAGGCAGAGGAAGAATCAGGAGCCTGATGAGGGACTCCATCCCAGAAGCCAGGGATCACGCTCTGAGCCCAAGGCAGACACTCAACCATTGAGCCACCCAGGCATTCCAATGATGTTGATTAATCAATATTAAGTACACAGCCTGAAAAAAAAAGAGGGGATGAATATCTGACTTCAGCTCTGATGTGTAGAGGATGGAAATCACTTCTGTCCTTCTCAAAAGAAAAATGCTAAGAAAACTAAAAATCAATGACTTAGGTAAAATTGACCAATTCAAAGTATCAAAATGACCAAAACGCACAAAGTAAATAATTTGAATGAATGTATGTTTATTAAGTGAATTAAATTAATAATTAATAACCCTCTAAACAAGAAAACAATATGTCCAAACGGTTTTGATGGTGAATACCACCAGACATTTTAGGAAGGAATAAAAATTAGTTATAATTTTCTATAATATCTTTCAGAAAACAGAAGCAGAGGAAGCACTTACTGTCTCATTGTATGAAGCATTATTCTAATATCAAAATCAGATAAAGACAAGACAACAAAAGAAGGGAACATTATAAAACCATTAGTTCTCATGAACATAGATGTAAAAACCCTTTACAGAAATTAGCAAATCAAATCCAAAAATGTATAAAAATCATTATATAACATAACCAAGTGGCACTTAGTCCAGTGATGCAAGGCTGTTTCAACATTTGAAAGTCACATAATATAACCTTCACATCAATAGGCTAAAAAGAAATTATTATACCAGGATGTGCAGAAAATGAGTTTGACAAAATCCAACACCTATTCCTGATAATCTCTCAGCAAACTAGAAATTAAATGTATCTTTCAAAAACTTTCTCAACTTGATAAAGAATATCTACTAACACTGATAGCTAATACCATACATAATGGTGAGAAACTGGATGTTTCACCCCTAAGATTTGGAACAAGAGTATGTGCCCTTCAGAAATATATTTGAAATTAAAAAAAAATAGCAACAACAAAAAAAGAAATACTTAGGTATAAATAATACAATATATATATATAGGATCTATCTGAAAAAATCTACAAAATCCTGATTAAATAATAGATCTAAAAATGGACAAATAGTCCATATAAATATATTAAAAAACTGAGTATTTTTCAGATGTCAATTCTTCTCAATGTGACCTATGGATTCAATGAAACCTGAGTCAAAATCCTTGCAATTTACTTGGTGGATATCAACAAATTGATTCTAAAGTTTATGTAGAAAGGCACAATACCCATAATAGCCAAAGTAATATTAAAGAACAACAACAAAGATGGAGGACTGACTCTACCTGACTTCAGGATTACTATAAAGCTACAGTAATCAAGATAGAATGGCATTTGTGAAATAATAGATTGATGGAACAGAAAAGATAGTTCAGAAATAGACTCACACAAGTATAGGCAGCTGATCTTTGACAAAAGAGTAAGGGTGATACAAGGAGAAAGGAGTCACTTCAACAAATGGTACTGAAACAATTGGACATTAATATGTTAAAGATTTAGGAAAATAAAACAAATGAGGGTTTATCTTGGACTAATTAATGTATTTATTTTTTTATTCAATAGTTACTCAATGAGTGCCTTTTAAATGTTAAACAGCGTTGTAGGCACTAGTAATATAGCATTAAAGAAGACAGCAAAAGTCCTATGAGAGAAAATCAATAGGAGGAAAATACTGGCTGGTGTTTAGGGCATTCAGTTTAAAAAAAGAATGATCAAAAGACTTGGACAGGAATTCTTAAAAACAGTTCATTCTCCAAACTTCTAATAAATTAGTGCAAACTAATTACTCTTCCTGGGAAATGCTAATTAAATATACAATTAAATAGCAATATATATCTACTAAAAGAACTGAAATTTTAACAATTGACAATATCAAGTGTTGGGGAAGCCATAGATGGGTTTCTTCTAAGTTTCTAGTAGGCATGTAAAGTTGGTAGCCCCACTGAAAATAAATACATGCAACCCATTGCTTCAGTAATTCTACTCCTAGCTGTATACCCAAGAGAAATAAATGTGTGTGTCTAGCAAAAGACTAGCAGAACAATGTTCATAGATTTATTAACAGTAGCTTCAAATAGATACAACCAAATGCCCATCAACAGGTAAAAGGATAAACAGACATAAAGTTCAAGAAGAGATAAAACTAATTGATGTTCATAGAAGTCAGATTACTAGTTATCAGTAAGGGGAGTGTGAACTGGCAAAGAGCACAGTGACAATTTAAGAAGTGCTGGAAATATTCTGCATCTTATTTGGGGTCATTTCATGAGTATATACACATATATATGTGTATATATGTGTACAATCATAAGATATGCACTAAAGATTGGTGCCTTATACACTGTACTATATAAATACATTAGAGACAGACACACACACATACAAAGATTGGTGTTAAAATGTAATTTTTCATGAACTAGTCCTAGAAATGAAAAGCAGGAGTATCGTTAACATAAGTATTCAACAGAGGTTCCATTTAATTTTTTTCCTAAAAGTAGGTAAAACAAAACAAAAAGAAAGACAAACAAGCAAAACAGATTCTTAACTATAGGTGATAAGCTGATAGTTACCAGTGAGGAGATGAGTTGGGGGATGGATGGAATAGGTAAAGAAGATTAAGAATACATTTACCATGATGAGCACTGAATAGTGTATACAATTGTTCAATCATTATATTGTACACCTGAAACTAATATAACACTGCATGTTAATTATACTTGAATTTTTTAAAATAATAAATATATTACATTGACCTAAAAAAGCAGGTCAAATTTATTAATGATACATCAATTTGAGGGTTTTTTTTTTCTGATTCTTTTCATGAGGTTTTGGTGTTATAGTAGGTTTTTCACTATTTATTAAATGCCAGGTGGATTTTTATGTGTTTAGTTATATATTGAATATGAGGCTATGGAAAGAAAATACTAGGGGAACAATAACAAGTGTTATGAAAAGCAGAACAAGACTTACTGGCTGTGGGTTAGGGAATTTTTAAAACATCTCAGCATAATTTATGTTTAGTTTTGCTAAAAGTCAGTGTGTAGATTTTTAGAATTATTCTTGTAGCATGGTAATATTAGAATAGTGTCACTAAAATAGCAGAAAAATTCAAACTCCTTTACATAGATTGATTGAGACATTGTGAGGGATCTCCACTGAAGAAACTACAAAATAAAACAAAACAGAACACCTAAATAAAGCACCTTATACTATGCTTATGTATTGGGAGACTCAATATTGTAAAGATACCAAATATCACCAATTGATCTTTGGAAAAGTACAATCTTAGTAAAAATCTATGCAGATTTTTTATTGCATGGAAACTGATAAATGTGTTCTCAAATTTGTGGAAATGCAGAGTCAAGCAAAGCTAAGGCAATTTTGAAAAAGAATAACAAAGCTAAATAAGTTACACTGTCAGATATCAAGACCTATTATAAAGTCATCGGAATTAGAAGAGTTTACAACTGGCACAAGTTTAGACATACTGACTGGGAACAGAGTAGATTACAGAAACAGACCCAGTCGCATAGTCATTTGGTTTGTTTTAAAAAAGTGAAATTAAAGGGGCACATTTCAACACATTGTTCCTGGATCAAATAAAAATCCATAAACGAAAAATTGCTATCTGAGCTCCTACTTCACATCATACACAAAAATAAATTCCACTTGGATTTCAGATATGAAATCTGAAATATGAAAAATAAGAAAGTTTTCAAAAGCTAGCAGAAAATAAGATCTTTGTGAATTTGAAGTGGCAAAGATTTCTTAAACAAGATACAAAAAGTGCTATCCATGTGGAAAAAAAATGATAAACTGATGTTTAGGAGAATAAAGGAATTTTGTTCACCTAAAGATTTCATTAAAAAGGCAAGTTTCATAGTGAAAAGATATTTACAATAAAATGTATCTTTCAAAAAAAACACGTTGTATGTAGAATCTGCAATCCTATTTTTAATGTCTATACAAAGGATTAAAATTAATCTATAAACCTTATAAATTAATAGAAGGAGAAGGAAAATCTAATAGAAGAAAGGATAAAACCCTTTAAACACACTTCATAGTACAGAATATAGGGGTCCCTGCGTTGGCTCAGTCAGGTTAAGTGACTGACTCTTGATTTTGGCTCAGGTCATGATCTCAGGGTCCTGGGATCAAGCCCTGCGTCAGGCTCCCTACTCAGCACAGAGTCTGCTTGTCTCTCTCCCTCTGCTCCTCCTCTATCGTGTACCTACTCTCTCTCTGTCTCTCAAATAAATAAATGAAATATTTAAAAAAAAAGAACAATACAGAATATAAGAACTAGGGAAAGATACTTCCCATTACCAACTATGTATTAATACTAAAGTGTTAGGAGTGCTTTTAGTTTCCGATCACCTGGCACCATTTTAAAAATAGGACTTTGGATAATATGTTTCTCCTAAACAAACAAAATAGTTTGATATTCATCTGTCTGATTCCCTGATCAACATGGTTCTTTCATTTTTCTGCTTCCATGTTCCCTCTCTTGCCCTTGTCTGGTCTTCCTTACCTCTTTCCCTTTCTCCTTGCAAACAATAATGTTTTAAATAAAGGAAACAAATATTAATAAAACAATTACTATGTATTTCATGTGATGTTCATACTTGGGTATTCTTCTCATCTTTATTGTGCAATTAAGGAACCAGTCAGTGATGTTTGTCTATTTGCTTAGACCTTGTAGAAAGTAAGGGGAGGGGAGTCCAGTTCCCCTTGTCTCTAAAAACCTTAATACTGATGTCCCTGCCTTATTATAAATCACAACGGTGCTGTGTATTTACTGTAATAAAAGCATTCACTGTGTTTAACACTTCACCTATATTATCTCTTTAATTTTCACAATTAGTCCTATGAGGTAAGTACAAACATTATCTTTCTTATATACATACAAAAACAAAAAATAATCTCTCTCTCATATATATATATATGCATGTGTATATGTTTTTACGTATATATGCTTTTTAACATATAAACACACACACACACACACACATATATGGGAGAAACACAGAAACAAAGACAGAAACAGAATATATGGGAGAAACACAGGACAGAGAGATCTTCTTCCTCAAGGTAATTTTGTACTTAGAGTTTGTACTATGTTAAATAGTTCCTGATAGTTGAAAAAATAGAACTAAAAACAAAATCTTCTGTCACCCAGAAAACCTCTTCCTGAAGGCAGATAAGAAAGAAAAGAGTTCTATTATAAATATGCATTAAACCAGAACATGATATATATCACAGGCAATCAGCTAGAGAGAATATAAAGGCAGGAAGAAGCTTTATCCTTTTAGAGCTAAGCAGCTATAACCCATTACCTTTCCTTCTCAAGATAAACAATAACTAGTCTTCAAGTAAAATGACTCGACAACACCATCTATCCATGGTTAATCCTAAAATTGCATGGTATTTGGGGTGACCACCTATGTTAGTTAATTGGCTCCATTCAAAGGAAAAATAAACTATTGTTATGCGGGAGATCATTTCACAATTTGGAACACACTGTCCACTGATGTTAGGCTCCTATGGTCTTAGAGAAACTGGACAAGTGCACTACCTTTCTTCACTACTACATTTCAAAGAGATGCTTCTCAAATCCTTGAGAAAGACATTCTTGGGTTTTAAAGCTAGTATTCTTGCTAGTTACCTTGCTTTTCAAAAGATTTATCTACATTTCAAAGAGAGAAAGACCTTATAATTACAAAGCTTCTAAAATAAATGCTCTAAGAAAGAGAAGGTGGGGAGAGTATCCCTTTCTGTGCCAGGGATTTTTTTTTTCTTTTTAAATTTATTTTTACCCTTACATGGTCTCTATTCTACAGTATGGAATTTTTTTAGAGTTTTTTTTTTTAAGAATAAATTTATTTTTTTATTGGTGTTCAATTTGCCAACATACAGAATAACACCCAGTGTTCATCCTGTCAAGTGCCCACAGTATGGAATTTTCATGTATACCTTTACACAAATGGTTTAATTCACATCATCTAACCCAACTAGATTGTACCTTTTTTATTCAAGGTAGATACATATTACTAAATTGCCATTGTGAAAAATTTTATTGAGAATTAGGAGGACTAAAAAAGAGAAGAGCTGATAGATGTTCATCTTTTGAATATCAAAGTATGCAAAAAGCTAGCTAGAGTGAAATCACTTCCTAACAGGGAGGTAGGGGTCAAGGAAGTGGTTTGGAATGTACTTTGAAGGTCAAGAAAATACCAGGATATAGGAGAAGAGGCAAAAACAATACAACAACAAAATATTACACAGTGAATATATGCAAAGATTGAACAGCAGTAGCCTATAATCATGATGAAAAGGTGTTGGCCAGTTTATTAAAATGTATATTTGTAAAGGATAGAAAATATAGGATATAGGAGAGAGAGAAAGAGACAATCATGAACCTCTATGTTCTTTGGCAATTACTTGAATGAAATCACATTAAGTAGAATATCACATAAGCCCATGGAAATTTACTTTAAATCTCCAAGAAATCAGGTAAACTTTGAAGATTGAAAACAATCACACTCTAAACTGCATTCTATATATTCCAAGGTAAATGAGGAAATGTGTATCATTTAATAAGCATGTAACTATAATAATCCAACTTGGGAGTCATTTCATAAAATATAATAAAACCAGAACATTAATAGTCTTTGAAATACCAACTACTTGCTTGTTACATGTTCTTCCTTGTATTTCTATTTCTCTTGAGATATATTATTCCTTAGGTATAAGAAAATGGAATTATGGATGAAGTAGAGGCAGATATTTTGGAGAACCTTTGAATGATGTAAGCTCAAAATTTAAATAAATTAGTATCTTACTGTTTGATAACCTAATATAGAAACCCAATCATGGGTAGCCCAGGTGGCTCGATGGTTTAGCATCACCTTCAGCCCAAGATGTGATCCTGGAGACCTGGGATCGAGTCCCACGTCGGGCTCCCTGCATGGAGCCTGCTTTTCTCTCTGCCTGTGTCTCTGACTTTCTCTCTCTCTGCATCTCTCATGAATAAATTAAAAAAAAAAAAAAAACAAAAAACTTTAGAAACCCAATCATGTTTGTAAATGAAAATGTAATAGGACTTTCTTTTTCTTTTTTCTTTTAGCTGGATGTTTGAAAGTTGCGGTATTCTGGGGGATTTTTGCAGTCCTTGATATGATGTTAATAGAAATAGGAAATTGTAGAAAAATCACCAAGACCTTCTGAAGTCATTACATAGAAATACTTCTGTAGAAGCTGTAGAACACTGGGCAACTAACACAAATCAATAGCATGAACACATTAAATGCTGCAGCTCAGTGCTTTGTCCTTATTTATTCATTTTCAGCTCAGATTATGGCCAGAGAACCAAGGTAAAAAGGAAATCTTCTTATTGCCCACTGATGGATAGTACATTTTTATTAAAATAGTGATTTATGGGATCCCTGGGTGGCGCAGCGGTTTGGCGCCTGCCTTTGGCCCAGGGTGTGATACCGGAGACCCGGGATCGAGTCCCACATCGGGCTCCCGGTGCATGGAGCCTGCTTCTCCCTCTTCCTGTGTCTCTGCCTCTCTCTCTCTCTGTGACTATCATAAATAAATAAAAATTAAAAAAAATAAAAAATAAAAAAATAAAATAGTGATTTAAATAGGTTATTGGTGACAATTAGATACGGAATGGTTTTAAATAACAATAGATAAAAGAAATGAGTCTACCTACAAACCTATAAAATGAAAGACATAATTGCTAAAAGGGAAAAAATGTTGCTGATAATTACTGAATCATTTTTAAAAATTAGTCCAAAACAATCTCAATCACTGATGTGTAAGTTCTAAATATGAAATATGCTTAATAAAGAGAAAAATAGCAAAGTCATAAGATAGGAAACACAGAAATATAAAAGATGAACATGAGAAAGGACTCAAAAGATTTAAACATGTGAAAACACAGGATTAAACAGTATAGCCTTATCTTAGTGTGCTGTTTTACACCAAACACAATATTTAACTTCAAAATATAAATGTATATATATCAAATCCATCTTCTCCAGGGCAGGATGATAAAGCAGATGAGGAAAGTTTGTAAAGATTGGGCTTGGAAAGACTAGAAGAGTGCTCAAGGGGGATTTCTCTCTTCCTGACAATGACCAGCATACAAATGGCTAAACTAGCTAAGAACTGGGGACTTTAACATCCAGAGAATGAATTGTCTTCATGCAGAAATGTGTAAATCAGCAAAGGAGATGGCTTTAGGAGGTGAAACCAGTGAAATTCCAAACAGTCTTATTCTTAGTAAGGAAAACAGACATATGTTGCCCTTTTTATGCCCTGAATTATGATTTCATGGAAACTTTAAATGTTCTCCAAGTCCAAATTAATTTGAAAAGCAGTTTATAAATGCTGACTGTCTTAGTTCTAGCATATCATGCAAAATCCTCTGGATTTGAAACTCCCTGTGTGTTTTAGGCTTACTTATCTTTGATCATTGTAATTTGGGGAAGACTTTTTTAAAAATCATTATATCAGCTCTAGTTCTCTTAGACTGTGCTAAATGCTATAATAAATAAAGCAAAATTAAAAAAAAGACTTCTAGGAATATTTTATGTTTCTATTTTAAGATAGGATATGATAAGATTAATTGTTCTCTACTCTTTTAAGATTTTATCTATTTATTCATGAAAGACACACACATAGAGAGAGAGAGAGAGTGAGAGAGAAAGAGAGAGAGAGAGAAAGAGAGAGAGAGAGAGAGAGAGACAAGGGCAGAGGGAGATGCAGGCTCCCCGCAAGGAGTCCAATATGGGATTCAATCCCAGACCCCAGAATAACATCCTGAGCCAAAGGCAGACACTGAACCCCTGAGCCACCCAGGACTCCCACTCTTAACCTAAACTTGAGTTAAATATGACTGGTCATTATAAAGTTAGGTCAACTTTCATAGAATAGGTTCTTCTTCTTATTATTATTTATTTATTATTTTTACTGAACATCAAAGATGCACTACAGAAGGCAAAACAAACTCAAATAAGAAGTTGATTGTTTTTCTTTCTTAATCACAATTTATCTGGGAGTGATATGTCATGTTCAATATGAATATCTCTCAAGCTCCCTTATGGATAGATGTGGCTTTATGAATGATCTGGCCAATCAGAAACAGGCTGATGTTATTAGGAGGGAGGTTCAAGCTACTATTACTTGTGGGGTTTTTTCCCCCACATTTCAGGGTATTTAATTCCTAATAAATCTTATTAGGTGATGGGTGGGCAAAGTATGCTCCATTGGCCACATCTTGCCAGGTACCTGTTTTGTAAAGTAATGCTAGAGCCTAATCCTGCCCATTCCTTTTAATATGTTTATGGCTGCTTTCAAGGCACAATAGCTGAGTTGAGACCCTACAGTCACAAAGCTAAATTATTTACTATCTTCTCTTTTACAAAAAAATACTTTCTGATCCTTGCTCTAGAGAACTTCTCCCACACAAACAGAAGGAGAAATGTTTATGGAGGACCAAGTATTTGCAATGGTCATTTTTTACCCTCCAATTTTCTTGACTAAACTCTAGTTTAAACTTCTCTCCTTTCTACATAAGGAACTCTGCATGCTCCCAAGCATGAGCAAGCACTAAAAAACTGCAATCTGCCCTTCTTATCAGCTTCTCCAGAGAATCAACAGATCATAAGACCCTTTCCTTGGCAGACCCTCACTAGTCATTTCCCTTTGCTTGTCCAGCAGCTCCTTAAAAGATTCTGCTTATATCTGCTTGCCCCTCCTTGATCCTATGAACAAAAAATTGTTCTGTTGAGTTGTGAAAATGCTTGCACATTTCTGAAATTGGAGCATTCTCCCTCTTGCAGTAGTATTTTTTTTTATTTTTATTTTTCTGAATAGAGTCTCTAAATCTGGACTTAATTGTCTGTTTTTTTAATTTGTTTTTAATTTGATAGTTCCTGGTGCCATGACATGGATGGAGTGCTGACTGACAATCACACCTTGCTGTCTTTACCTAGGTATTCGTGCTGGCTTCGTAAACCCCTGGGTCCTTCCTGGCTAGGGAAATCAGGATCTATGGTGGGCCACAACTCCTAATCCAATGCTTTAAGACATTTTTTTCCTGTAGTAACATAATAGGGAGTTGCTTTAAACTATTAAATTGAGCTCTTACCAGTTCTTTTCTATTTGAATAGGACTTCCTGATTCTTTTATGTTTGACCAGGATTTTTGCTGGGTCTTTTTTGTTCTAGTGAGACTGTTACTAGATGGGGTTTTTTGGGGTTTTTTTTTTTTGAGTGAAGATCTACAACTTGATTTTATGGAGGGAAATTCTCAGCTTTTTTGTGATGCTTCTCTGCTTTTCCTGATTCTATGTTCAGGAAACTATACAAAGCTAGTCTTTCAGCTCTTTAAAGATTGCACAAGGGACCACTTTGGCTCTCAAGTGAGGAGTGTGCATAGAAGTGATTTGTTATTATCTGTCTCCTCTTTCTACCTGATCCTGCTGCTCTCATGGATGATTCTCAATCTCCCAGGTTAGATTTCTCAGAGAGTAGATTAACTCCACCTGACTCTATGTTTCACCCCTACTAATTTTGCCAATACATTAAAAAATGGCAGGGTTTTCCTAAGGATGACTTGGAATTGCAATGGACACATTGGAGTTTTGGAGACCTCTCTAATTTAGTATACCTTCAGGGAGCCTTTGATCTCTGGGTTTCTAAAATACTCTCCCCTCAATGATCTGTTTTCTTTTTCTGGTTTGAAAAAGCCCCCCCCCCCCCCAAAAAAAAAAAAATCTGTCCTCCCAATCAACTCTCAATCACACCCTTCAACAATCTCAATCTATTTTATCAGAAGCTATGCTACTCAATCTCTTGGGAGAACACCTGTTTTTCTCCAATGTTACTACTTTTTACCTCTTCTCTAAGACACTTGTACCCTCAACACTTTCTACTCCTTTCCCTTCTGCTCCTCCAAATTTGTATCAGTCTCTCTCATAACCACGTTCTCATTCATTTTGTGTTTATCCTCTATTCCTTGACCCTAAGGTTATCAGCTTCTTAATTCCCCATAATGTTCTGACCACGCTCCTACAATGTTAAGACTCCAAGAACAAGAAACTACAGGGATCCAATTATCCACTCCCCAGCAGATTTTTTTTTAACAGTGGTCTCAAGCTGATCTGTAATGCTATACTGAAAATTTTTCTTAACCCATGTAAATAGAGATGTTTCTATACATCAAATTAATTTTAAGGGCATAATCTCTGGGACTCATCTCTACCAATTGGCTCAATTCCTTTTAGATTGGAGACACCTTATTGCAGTTAAAAAAATCTAAATTGGTCAGGGACACCTGGGTGGCTCAGTAGTTGAATGTTTGCTTCTGGCTCAGGGCATGATCCCAGGGTCCCAGGATTGGGTCCCAGAATTGAGTCTTGCATCAGGCTCCCCTGATGGAGCTTGGTTCTCCCTCTGCCTGTGTCTCTGCCTCTCTCTCTGTGTCTCTTATTAATCAATACAATCTTTAAAAAGAAAAAAAAAAAAAAGAACAGAAAAAATCTAAATTGGTCAGACTTAACAAGGATCTACAAAGAAATCAAAATAATCCAGAGGGCTATAACAGAACTAAGGAAATGAGGGAAAAAGCTTTTAGGCTCCTTGATAATATCTAGAAATATTATTTAGATCCAACTCTAGATGGCCACATGGTATCTGCTTTATCAGTTTTGTTAGTAATGAATTTCATGTAGAACTAAGGGAGACTATTCAAGGATATTAGATTAATTGGAAAAATGTCCCTGTTTCTGAAATCCATGCTTTAACACAGCACTGTGAGGATATATGGGTTGATAAACTAAGTATACATGATACAAACTCATGACTCCCCAAATTAAACAACTTGAGGAAAATTATTCTAAGACCTTAATGCTCTTCAAATTTATCAAAATCTTTGGTAGAGACACCTGTGGCCCTTGCAAGGAAAAAGGACACTATGCTAAAAATGTCCTAAGACACAAACCTCAGAGTCTCAATGACTCTCCTCTCAGAGACCGGCTCATATCTGCCCTGGATACCCTTAAGAAAACTGGGGAAATAATAATCCCTGTCAATGGGCATCCCACCACCTTTCCAGTAGACACCAGAGCCACTTGCTCCACATGTGACACCTCACAATTTTCCACCATAATCCCTCAGAGTATACAAACAATCTCTGTGTTGCAGGTAGATAATTTACTACATGTTGCCCCACCCCCCCAAACCTCTTTCTATATCTCTAGGGCCTCATCATACCCCACATGGCTTTTTATTAAATTCTATAATTCAGTTCATCTAATATGCAGAGATATACTTCCTAATTAGAATGATAATATTTTATGTTCACTTGAGGTACAAACCCTTGAAATTCAGGATTCCCCTCCCATTCATCTTTGTTCTCTGCTAGCTCTAATAAATGACCCCAGTCTTCTTGCTCCTTTCAAAGTTCCCAAGCCCTTGACAATCCCCACATTCAAGACACGTTCACTCACATTTCTGATTCCCTTGAGGCTACAGAAAAACTTGGGACTTTGTGAGGCAGAGTCCTTAATGGTGGATGTATACCCGGCTATGCCCCTCCCTAATACTATTCTCTCTTCCAATCTCTCCTCTGATGTCACTTATTATTGTTGCTTTATATCTTGCTTTCTTCAGCATATCTTTTTATCCTAACTCCCAATATCTACTTACGTTTACATGGGAAAATCAACAACACACTGGGACAGTCAGGTCCCAGGAACTTACAGAATTCTTTACAAAATTTTCCTGAACATTAAGTGCAAATCTAAAGGTTTTCCCTTGTGATTCAAACTTCATTCGGTATGTAGATGACTTCCTTTGTTCAAAGACATTCAGCAACTCTTTTCATGAAATCTAACACTTACTAAAAGACTTATTTCAAAAGAGCCATAAGGTTTCAAGAGAAAAAGTTCAGTACTATTGCCCCCAAGTCCACTATTTAGATCATGATCTTCACCTTGAGAGAAACATCTGATCCTCAGATCACATCAAGATATTTAACACCTCCTATTTGAAACCAAGAGATAAATTCAAGGTTTCCTGGAACTGACTGGCCACTGTAGAATTCAGATAGATCCCTGACTTCTCTGCTATATTGTCCCCTTTATATGACATGACTAAAGAAACTGTCTGAATGTCCAATATGAGACTTGTCTTCAGTCACATCATTTGAATCCCTTTCTTTTATTTCACTTAGGTCTTCTTGACTACTCTGCTTTTCCGTTTGTTCCTGGAAGAGAAGGACATGTCTTATGACTTCTATCTCAGACATATGGAAATCAGAGTTCAATCAGATATTGCAGTCTTAGCCTAGATCCTGCCACTCAAGCTTTTCATCCTTACTTGCTGGCAGTAGTGGCAAGTGCAAAATCAGTTCAAATCACAGCCGACCTTGTGCTAGGTCATACCCTGAACATTTATGTCCCTCATGCGGTTAGGATCTTATCCTTGAGTTTTTGATCTCTCAGTTTCACCTGTTGTGAAATTCTTATGCTCTCTCTTCCTCACATCGCTATCAACTGATGTCAAATCTCAGTGCCACTATTCTGCTCCCTCTCCCAGCTGAAGGAAAACTACATGATTATATTATGGACACTGAAGCCTCAATTCTCTATCATTCTGACCTCTTAGAAATCCCTTGCAAATCCAGACCTTATCTTCTTTGTTGATGGCTCATATCTATAACTCAGAAGGAAATTTTCAACTAGAATATGCAATTACAGATTTTCAAAATTCCATTGAATGTAGGTCTCTTCTTGGTGCAAAATCAGCTCAGGTCTCTGACCTTGTGGTTCTCACAAAATCCTTCTCTGGCTCAGATAAGAAATTTGGATCTGTATAGACAATAGACATGTTTTTGGGTAGCACATTATTTGGGTATATTGTGGAAAGTCAGCAGATTTCAATCAACAACCAGGACACTTATGGACAATGGTGTTAGTTGTCTGACTTCCTAGAAGCTTTATCACTGCCAAAGAAGATACTCATACTTAAGATAGAAGCTCTTATGGGTCACGAAACTCCTAAAGCAAAAGGAAATTCATGCTTGATCTATATACTAAATTGTCATAAAGCTGCTACACTCTCACCTCAATCAGATAAGATCCTAAATCTACTGTGATTACACTTGATCCTCTAATTATGATACTTAAAATCTCCTAATTCAAAAACCCTTGAATATTAAAAGGCTAGTTGAAAACAAATTGGATGTCTTATGTAACTGGTTGAACTTTGGAAATACTCAATCACTTGGTCTGTCCTCAGCTCCTCACCAGAAATTTAATTTTCAAACTTAATAAAATACTCACCAAGGAAGAAAAAACTAAATCAACTCCATTGCCAACATTGCTAAGGAAACTTCAACTCCCTATCTGGAACAAGTGCTGGGTAGAGTCTTGTCTCATCTCTCAAAAATATAATCCTGATAAAGCTATAAAGTTGGGGCAAGAAAAAAACTCCTCAGCAAGACATTTTCTTCACTGGAAATTAGTTATTGAGTTCCCTAAATCTCATGGATATGAATATATTCTTATTGTCATAAGCATATTCTCTCACTGGATTGAAGCTTTCCCTGTAAAAAGATTACTGCCACTACCATCACTAAACTGTTGTTGGAACTAGTATTCCCTCATCAGAATTCCATTGGCTTGTTCAAATGACCAAGGGATCCATTTCAATGGTAAAGTTATCTAAGCAATTCAATAAGTTCTTCCCTTATCCTCAAAATGACATTGTCTCTATCATTCCCAGTCATCTGTAATGACACAGAAAATTAATGGATTATTAAAATTAAAGCTTGAAAAAATGATAAAATAACTCAATCTCCTATGGCTTAAGGTTTCACCCTCAGCACTGATTGCCTTCTAGGTCTCTCCTGCTGGATCAGCAGGACTGTCCCAATATGAAGTAATAATTGATGATCTATAATTGTTCATTTTTCTGTCTGGGCTCTCAAAAATTCTATCCTTATCAATTCACACAACCTAAAATACTGCAAGGGACTTATTAAATATATCCACATTTTTCATCAAAGGGCTGAAATTGCTATTCCTCAAGTTCTTCTATCCAAAACACTCTACATTCTAGAAATTAGGGACTTAGTTCTCTGGAGCTGACATCAACTGGAAATTAATATTTCACCCCATTGGAAGGACCCTTATGTTATCTTCCTTACCACAGCAATGCTGCCAAATTTAAGTGGTCCAAACCTGGATTCACGTTCTTCAATGGAAAAAGTATAAACGGTACTCTGAATGAAAGTCTAGTCTGAATGGAAACCTTAAACTGAGGCTCTCCAAGAGTCCCTAGAAGCAGATGAAGCAACACAGTAGATATCTCTAAGATAAACTGATGACATCATGAAGTGGTCTGTTTCCATCCAAGATGTCAGAATGTGGCCTTCTAGCATTCCTTAACTACTTCCTCTTCTCATGACTTTTATGGTCTTCCTTGGCTTCATCCTTCTTTATCTGTACCTGCACCGTTGTTATCCATGTACCTACTCAAATTGCAACCATAACTTTTCACAATGAGCTTTATATTATATAGTCTCCTCCTTCTCATACTACCTATCCCTCCTTCAAAAATTCCTCCATTCCTGCAAGGGCCCCAGAATCTATGGCATTATTTTACTTAGTTTATAACACAATCTCACAACCTTTCTTCTTTTAAAATTTTTTCTACTATAATTAATATTGCAACTCTACTTTTGATTGCTGTTTATATATTTCCTTTCCTTTGGAAGCTTCTGGTTTCCCATGAAGTCCTAACTGTCTCAGATTTTGGGGAATTCTTTGGTTATCGCTAAGGACCCTTTTGTTTTCTACTCCAGATTCAAACAGAACCTCGTACAATTTCAAGATTCTTCCAACAAGGCAATTTATGCTTCTACTGTAATATAACTAAGGGCTCTCCATGAGCCTAAGCATGTGCAATCACAGCACTTTGCCATCCACACAAATACCTACACTATTACTATGGAAAGCAAAAAATACATGTTTCTTGCCTTGTCATATGAATCTAATAGACAGAGATGATACTAAACAAAATTTTACCTAGTATGCTTGGGATTGTCTATTCTGTAAGCAACAACCTTATCAGTTTCCTCTTCCCAGTTTGATGAGTTGATGAGACAAGTCTATTAAAAAACTTCACATGAATCCCAAGATACAAACCCATGAGACATTTATTTCATGAACCCTGGATAGCCCCTAATGAGGTACAGTGGTGCCAATTGGCATCTGCCTGCTAATTGAACTAGATTCTGTTATCTAGCTAATCTAATTAGTACTTATCAAATTTTTAGTCATACTGCCTTCATTTCTCACCTTAACTATTCCACAACAGGCTTCCTCTGCTATCTGAAAATATAGCATTCCCCTAAAACCTTTCATAAGCTGAACGGTGCAGAGTTAAAAGGCAATTGCAATTAATTTATATGGAAAAATTTTTAACATTCGCAGACCCCAAAAATAACCTCTCCTGGGTTTTTCTGACACTTTAGGACACATCTTGCTAACAGATGCACAAAATAAATTGAGATCAAGCATTGATGCTCACAGACACAGTTCAAAGCTATGATGAGATGATGAGTGTAGTTCCTGAAGAAGGAGCTTGGTGGTGCCACTGTAGCTGCTCTGGTACACATTGACTCTGTAACAGCTCACTGCAAAAACAAACACACTAAATACTATTTTGGCTTTTGTCTTTTTTTGGAAAAGTGAAAGTCTTCTGGATTTCTTTTGATTGTTGAAAACAGGTACTAATGTAAGTCTTTCATAGAAGATAAGTGGCATAATTTGAACTTTTGAAAAATGAGACTACCTGTATCTGTTAGCTTTCTAGGTACTAGATGAGCCCAAAGCTCTGCACAACCACATTAACTACAAACTTAGACACATTGTACCAGTCCTATAAGGAGGCTGTGAACTTCTCACAAGGTTCTCAAGAAGCCTTAGAAGAACAGGTTAGGAAAAAAAAAAAAAAAGAGCAGGTTAGGAGATTGATAGCAATTCTAGAAGACTTGACTGCTGCTGTAGATCATGACGGATAACCTGTGTCTGGAACTATTATTTTGTGGACCACCTGGGAAGTTTGCCAAAACTCTTACATCTTCTTTGCTGTACTCCAGGAAATATCCATGACACTATTATCAGAAGTTCCAACATCACTGCTAACTAACTACTTTGACTCCAACCAGTGGCCCTTAACTGTCCAGCATCACATGTGGCCTGGCCTTCTGAGGGGGTATTTACACAGTGCTTGGGAGACACTGCTGTGCATATTTTAGAATATTCTCTGATGTCCTATGCTATCACCAAAAATATTCATATTGTCAATTGGGAAATTTGTCAGATTGCCTACGCTAACCTCATTCTGCCAACTGAATGAATATGTTTTAGACCTAACATCTTGGGATCTTCTCAGTTGGAAACTCCAAGTCTTGTCTTGGTTTTATTCAGTTGTTCAAACTTAAATACTTATTATTTTTATTTTGTTCCTAGATCTATCTCTCATTATATATCTCTCCAACCACTCTCAATCTGATACCACACTCACTAATTAACATAGCTAGTCCTTCAGAACAGTAAAATGTGAAGGGTGGTTGACCCCTGAAAATTATATAGACCAACGTCAACCTCACAAGGCCTCTTATTCCATTCCTAACAGTGTCTAAGGACAAATTTTGTCTCTTTTTATTTTTTTATTTTTTTTCAAATTTTGTCTCTTAAGCAGTTGGGAGAATTGACAAATGTTCACAATTGCCCATTTCTTATCCTCTGCTTTGTTTTGACCCAATGTTGATCAGGATTCTCTCCTTCCTACAGGTCCCTGAACTCTGTATGCCCCAGGCCCAGGCAAACACTAAAAAAAAGTCTCAGCCTCTTATCAGCTTCTCCTGAGACTCAACTGACCACAGCAAGCCCCTTTCCTTGTCAGACCCTATTGGTCATTTGTCCTTACATGTCTAGTTCCCCTTACAAGTTTTTCCTTCTCTCTTCTTTCTTGTTTACCCTATAAAATTAGAAAGTTTTTTGTTTGTTTGACTGTATGATGCTTGCAAATTTCTGAGGATAGTGTATTCTTCCTGTGGTAATTGTCTTTCTTTGGAGTAATACCTCTCCTTTCCAAGTCTGAATTTGTTTTTATTTGGTAGCAGTATTCATTATAACATAATTTGTAATACCAAAATTAAACAAGAAACAAACATAAAGATGGGGAAAAACTTAAGTATCTATAAAGAAAAAGAATGGAAAAATAAAATTGTGATTTATTAATTCATAAAATAGAATAGTACTCAGTAGATAAAATGAAACAGTTATGTTAATTCTAAAATAGTTCTGTTTGAATGTATACTGTTGAGAGAAAGAAAATAGGGAAAAACAGCATAGTATGATGCATTTTATGCAAAACCTAAAGTATTCTATATTTTATATGTTTGTACATATGCAGTAAAGATATTAATATATAAATAGGCGCCAATTCTCTCTGAGGAGAAAGGGAAGGTAATGTTTGTGCAAGGAGACCAAGTAGGTATAAATTGTGTTGGTAAATCTTTTATTTCTATAAGAATAATATACAAAAACAGCACAATGTTAACATTTCTTAAATCTGGGTGACAGGCACATGGGAATTCATTATGTTATTCTCATGTTTTGTGTATTTCAAGTATTTCATAACAAATCAAACAAACATGGAAACAACTCTAGAACACTAGGGACAGCTGACAAGTAAAAAGTGGTTTCTGAACCAATACTCCCTTAGCAAACACAAAATGTAAGAACTTTCCAGCAATTCTTGCCCCGAGCCTGAAAAAAGAATCCACAGAATTCCTAGTACCTTGTAGTCAATTCTCTGTTGAAGCCTAAGTTAATTTTTCCATCACTTTGACTCATTTAGCAAAGGTATGAATTATACATGTGTGGATATTTCCAAATTAACAACCTCTTCTATTTTACTGAAACAAAAATCAAGTGCAGATTATTTTTAAATAATTTAAGAAAGGAAGATTTGTATATGCTATTTATTTTGGTCACTTCTTTCCTTTTTTTAAAGATTTATTTATTTATTCATGAGAGACACAGAGAGAGAGAGAGAGGCAGAGACATAGGCAGAGGAAGAAGCAGGCTCCATGTGGGGAGCCCGATATGGGACTCTATCCTGGGACCCCCGAGATCACCCCTGAGCCCAAGGAAGATGCTCAACCGCTAAGCCACCCAGGCGTCCCTATCACTTATTTCAAATAAGGGATTTTGCTAATGGATAATAGAAAATAGTTTCAGATCTTTAATTCCATCTGGCTTTACTGGACAGGAAAAAATCAATATATGGTACTGAAGAGCAGCTACCTTGAAAATTTTTGATCATGTAACCTTCAAAACAATATTTTAAAATTATATCCTTTTTCAAGTGTTTTCAAATTTGCATATATATTTTATATGTATATATAGTATACATATAAAATCATGCCCTTAAATAGATGCTGAGAATGTGTTTTTTGGAGCCTGTTAATTCTGTTGTTGCTGGATTTTGCATGTATGCCTCTTCAGTACATGCAAATGAATTTCAAAGGAATTAAATTTAGTCCAACTACTTTGCTTTTATTTTGTTTTGTATTACATTAGCAAAAAGAAGTTTCTTTTTTTAATTTTTTAAATTTTGTTGGTCATCGGGAGCTTAAAGAAGTAGACAGTTTTTCCTTGTTAAAGGACCTAACCTCACAGTCATTATTTTCAAAATTTGATTTATGCACTACATTAGAACTTGTTGAAAGCAGAATTGACTGGAATAAGAAATAAGATAATTTATATCAGATGTAATTAAATGAAAGAACCAATGGAGGTGTGTTTAAAAAAATTATATTTTCCCTGCAAATGAGACCATTCACAACATTTGATACATTACTGTAAGAAGGCAATGTTTCACACTTCTATGACACTTATTTTGGAAGTCAAATGGAAGAGGCTGTAACTGTATATATATATATATATATATATATATATATATATATATATAAACTATGTAAAGACATAGTTCTTTAAGAGAATTTAAAAGTTTAAGTTTGATTAGAAATGCACTCAATTGATTTTGGCTACACAAGTCACTAAATAAGTATGTGAACATGGGCAAGTTACTTAACTTCTCTAATCCTCACTTTTCAGGCTTGTGGTGAAACTTGAAAGGCAGAAATATATGTGGAAGCATTTTATAAATGTGAGGTGCTGTTGTTATCCTACTTGGGTCTAAATTGTGGATAACTTATATTTATCTGATGGATTATAGGAAATTATTATTTCCCTGGGAACAATAATTTAACATGCTTGGTCATGAAACAGTATAAAGGTACATTATTTGTTGTAAATAATTTTGATAATACTAGTTTTACCTAAAAGAATAAATATCTTCATACAGTATTATTTGTAGGAGTAAATTGTGTGTGAATGTGTGTATATATATATGTATGTTCTTGGAAGATGGCAATGTTAGAAAGAGAAAACACCCAAAAAAATGAAGGTGTGTTAAAAAAAAAAAAAAAAAAAAAAACTAAGGGAATAAAAGTTTGAACTATAAAAATTTATCCAGGTTTTATTTTTCTCAGGAATCCTGGTTAACAAAACAAAAAGATATGGAACCAGGAACAATAATAATAAATTACCAAAATAAAAATTGGCTAGTGAGTACAATATCTGTTAAAATGCTTTCATTTAGGGAACCCTGAGTGGCTCAGCGGGTTTAGCACCGCCTTCGGCCCAGGGTGTGATCCTGGAGTCCCAGGATGGAGTCCCACGTCAGACTCCCTGCATGGAGCCTGCTTCTCCTTCTGCCTGTGTCTCTGCCTCTGTCTCTCTCTCTCTCTCTCTCTGTGTGTGTGTCTCTCATGAATAAATAAGTAAACTCTTTAAAAAAAAAAGTGCTTTCATTTATATCCTTAGAACAGGTTCTATTTATTGTTCATCTGCTTCTCACCTCAAAAAACTTAGCAAGGACCACCTAAAAAGAGTCTCACAATAAAGAATATAGCTTGAGCAACAAAAAGCAAAACTAGAAATTGATAGAGAAGACAAAAAATTATAAATTTGAAAATAAACATTTAAAAATTTAAAAAAACACAACTGAGCCCAAATATTATATAATACAGTCATCAAGTGACATAAAAAAATAACATGTGAATTTAATTGTGATGATCTCAGATTACCAAGCACATATAAAGAAATGTTTACTGCTCTCAATTTTCAAAGGAAATTTTAGAGAGATTTCAATGTAAGCTATAGTAGAAAACCAACATAGTATGTCTTGTAAGTACCAATTTGGATATAATTGATTTAGCTGGAATTCACTCCCTACTCTTCTAAATACCTTCTGCTATGCTTTTGGGGGATGGGTGGGCACTAGTGGAGAAGGAGGGGAGGTGAGACTAAGACAGTCAACAGAGAGAGACAGGAAGTAGATTTCCATATCTCCAGTATTTTCTAGGCTTTATATCCCTACATAAGGCCAAAGGTTTGAAATCAAGATTTCAAAGGGATCATGCTACTCTTCTTCCAGTCTCAGAGAAAACTCACAATCATTCTATTCATATTTAACTCCAAACAAACTGACTACTAGGTAGCTCTCAAATGCAGGCAGGACTGCCATTTAAAAAGCTTAGCCAAATGCTTTGGCCTGGGAATTTCCGGTCAGCAACTTAAAGAAGTTTCACTGGTGGATTTCACTGACTTCGTGATGAACTCTACTTCTCATGTATGTTTGCCCAACATTCATGTTACTTGCCACTGTTGAGCCATTTCTATGCAGGGTGAGAGCATTTCACTTTAAAAGCCTACCGAATCCCTCCTCCTTTTTTTTTTTTTTTTTTTTTTTTTTGCCTCAGAGTTTTCCCAAAACCATGAGTTCTTGCTCAAATCCATACAAGGCAATATAGAAGTTCATGAGATTTAACACACTGGGGATATGGGTGGGTGGAGGGGAGTGGGAGTTTGGGAGGCACTCGTGGGCAAAGCTAGTATATAATCTCCTAATATAAACCCTTATCCTGCAGTGGTTCCCCAGGGGAACTGAATCCCAGGTGTCCATATAAGTAAGTAGCTCTGTAACAGCACTTTATTTTCTCTTATTTCTTACTTGTTTTATTCTTCAGTTTTCTCACTCTTGCTGTTAGGTACCAGCTGCTTAAATAAACTATCTGCTCCCAAGCCTTTGTTTCAGGCTCTAACTTGGCAGACACTCAAACTAAGACACTGTAATAGCAGAATTTTACTGTATGTTTTTGGTACTTGAAGGTCTAGCACTAATTACTTGTAAATGCTCCTTCTGATTGCATATTAATTTTACATTACAAAAAGCAAAACAAAACAGAAGGGTAGTTACAGAGATTGGCAGGAACCCTAAGATAGTTAAGAGAGGTTTCTTTTCTTTTTTTAAAAAGATTTTATTTATTTATTCATGAGAGAGACAGAGAGAGAGAGACCCAGAGACACAGGCAGAGGGAGAAGCCGGCTCCATGCAGGGAGCCCCACATGGGACTCCATCCGGGTCTCCAGGATCAGGCCCTGGGCTGAAGGCAGCGCTAAACCGCTGAGCCACCCGGGCTGCCCCTAAAAGGGGTTTCAATATGGCCTAATATACTCTGCATGATCTGGGGCCCACCTGCTTTTCTGATCTTATTGTTTATATCTATCTCCCTTGTTTATTGTATCTTATGTTATCCATGTATTTTCTTCTTCAGGGCTTTTCCATTTGTTCTTTTTTCAGGAACATTATTGGTCCATCATTCAGGTATCTGCTGTTTTGACACTCCTTAGAGAGGCATTACGTGACAAGCCCATCCAACAAGTCACGCTGTTTCTTATATCTCCCTGCCCTACTTAATTTTCCCTCATATCTCTTAGCACTACCAACATTTTGTTATATATTTTTTAAGTTTATTATACAACCCTTCCCTATACTATATGCCTTCCAGGAGAACATTAATACCTCTCTGAAGAAAGATAACAGCTTCCCAAATCTCGATAATTTTTGGTACATGCGTCTGACAATCAATAAGAAAGTACCAGGTGAATTTCTGAGGATGCAGTCAGGAGACATAGCAACACAATAATTTATACATTTTAATAATTAAAGAGTTAAGAACTATGACAGGAGGTTATGTGATATATTAGCTATCAAGTTATAAAAAGAACTCTGAAGAATGCAACAGGAGCCGATATTGTGAACAGCCACTACCCCTTAGGACTAAAAGAACAAAAAGGAAATCTGAGAGAGGGGTCCTGCCTCCAAGGCCTGGCATCCAGACTTCAATGGAGAGAGCAAAGTGATAGCCAATAGAAAGGCAGGGAAGTTCTGTGGAGGATCTGTGCTTGTGGAACTTTCTGGGATTCTACCTTGGAAATGATGGAGATGCCATATGTGGGGAGCTGTTGTGCTATGGAAATCACTCTCTAAATTGCAAGGGACAGCTGTCAAAAAGGAAGTAGTATAAAGAGAACGCATCACTCACTGTGGTGGTGCATTAAGAGGCTCTGATCTATCATGTTGGGGGAAGCTCCCATCGGAGCACATTGCTGACTACCATAGACAGTAAGTTAAAAAAAAAAGCGCATAAACAGGAAATAAGAAGAAGAGAACCTTTTCCTTCCAGGTCCACTGAATATTCTTTGCTGACAAAGGTTAGTTTTATTCTTGCTGACAGGAGGGAAATGTTCCAGTATTATGAGCACAGCAATTAAAAGGGAATTTGGTACCTAGAGGCAATATATTTGTTAAATGGTATAATCCATCCCTTTGGTTGCTTACCTTCATATACGCCCTTCTGATACAACTGAATTTCTTGAAACAATAAAACCATGCTAGGTTTTCTACTAGCAAGATTAACAGCTACCTTTTTGCAAATGAAAAAGTTTCCAATTTTTTTTCCAAATGAACCATCCCAACAGTCACTGTATCTACAACTTCAGTTGCAGTACCACTAAATATTCTGCTGAGTGAACATGAACTTGTAAAGCTATTTGTCAAAAACTTTATATTGAATTATAATGTAAATAAGACAAAAGAAGGCATATACGAGTAAACACATGCATATTATAAACAAAGAGAAAAAAAACTGCAAAGCTATTACAGTGTTCATTTCTTTACTTAGTCAAAAAATTGTGGTTGATATTGAGAGATTCCTTCCCCCAGCCTTAGCCAGGACCTTGGTTTAGATTCCTTACTTGTTTGAATGACTCAAAACTTCATTCCAAAAGGTTCTGTATTCTTAAATTGCTGCACCTTTTTTTTCAGTTGCTATGATCTTCCCTTAACCTTTACTAATGGATATGAGTACTAACAGGGACTCTAGAAAACCCTCTGGATTGCAGACATTGTTTTCCTTGTCACCATTATATAGCAGTAATTCTATTTTTCCTTTGAAATTGAAAATGATCTCTTCAGCTGATAGAGGAAGCTTCTATCCTGTCTGGTCTTTCAGTGGTACAAGGATCCAAAGTGGTTAGGTATCAGTCTGATTTACCAATATACAACCATTGCTGTGTTCAATGGTTAATGTATTCCTTCCTTGAGAATTGAGACCTCCACACCAGCGAAGTTAAAGATTTCTGTTACAGGAAACAAATATTCTGGTAGATTACTACATATGATAGTGAAAAGAGCCATTTCCATTTCATGATTACCAAACCTGTATACTTTGACTGTTATAAGAGATCATCATATAATGATACCTGATTCAAAGGCAATAATGCATCCTATAAGACAGAACCCGTCCTCTCAGGATGCTTCTACCAATTAATGCTACAAAGGGGACAGCAGCAAACCATTTCTCCACCTTTCAATCAGTCCAACTGCTCTCAAGCAGTGTGGTATATTTTAAGGTCATTTAATTTCGCTGACATTAGCACATTGCTACACTTAAATTGGTAAAATAAGTTCCTTGATCAAAAGAAATGCTACGTGGAATTCCATGATGGTTTACAAAGCATTCACTAAGTTTTTGATTGGTACATTACAAGAAGGAAGGAAAATCTAGATCCAGAATATGTGTCTAATCCCAGTAAGAAAGAAAAACTTCCCAATCCATGATGAAGTAAATCTAATGTAAATAAATTGCCACAGGTGACTGGCTTTTACATCCAGGCAATAATGACAAATTTAGGGCTCAGTGTTCAACTGTTGGAAAATAAGATATTTAGCAGTATCATTACCCAGGCCATCTTGACAAAAGAAAGTACATAGTTGTTGGGCCCAAGCATCGCCTCTATTCCTGTCCATATGGCTCTTTGTTCATAGGTTTGCTGTTCAAAAACTAGGAAGACTGGCAAAGAGTATGACTGATATACATCGAGTGTGCCATTTTGTCCAATTGATTATGAAGAGCCTGCCCTAGAGGGGATGCTTTCTGTTGACTGTAACATGAGATGCAAATTTCTTCATAGCCTGTGTCTATTCTGAAAGAGTCATCCATTCTTCTTCTCAATGTTTTTTTGTTGCTAATTTTCTATTCTGTTCAAGTCTTTGACCATCTACACAATCTGTTAGCAACTCCTTCATGAATTAGTGTGGATTCATGCTTCTGGCTCTTACTCAAAGTAGACAACCAAATGTAAATACACTATTTGAAGTTTTTTCCATTGGGAGGATTTATTTTGCATAAAATAATAATAATAATAATAATAATAATAATAATAATATGATTATTACCACACTCCTTAAGGATTATCCCTCAATGGGACTATGGTGTTTTATCTGTTCATCTGACCACTTCTGGGTAATACTGATATGTCATATTGAGCCATCTCCCAACATGGCTTGAGTTTTTCTATTTCCTCTCAGTCAACTGGTCTTACCTCTAATGCCAAGAGCCAATGGATATAGCTGAGGAAGCTAAATCAATGTCAAAAGAATTAATATCAAAGGAGTCTGAGCTAACTTCTTATGCATATTAATTTTACCATTTGGACCTGCCCAATCTGTTTTTTTTTAAGATTTTATTTATTTATTCATGAGATACACACACACACACACACACACACAGAGGCAGAGATGCAGATAGAGGGAAGAGCAGGCTCCATGCAGGGAGCCAGACGTGGGACTCGATTCCGGGTCTCCGCAATCATGCCCTGGCCTGGAAGCAGCACTAAACCGCTGAGCCACCCGGGCTGTCCTCTGTTTTTAATCAGAGAACTGTGCTATGATTCTCTTATTGTGCAAGTACAATGTAACATTCCTATTCACCAAAGACATTATCATTGGATCTGTTGGATCCTAAGGTCCAAGTAGTATAGTGGTTTGAAGTACAGCCTGAACTTACTCCAGAGCCTCCACTTTCTCTGTTCCTTACTTGAAGCTGGAAGGCATTTGTGTCATCCTACATAGATCTAAATCTCATACTCAAGTATCATATATAGTGTCTGTAAAATCCAAAAAGAAGTCTGTAATTTGCCTACTATTGTGGGAGGAGGCATAAGAAGCAGCAGTGTGTCTTTTACTATGTAAGAGATATCTCAACATGCTCTAGACACCAAAGTTTTAGATGGGAGACAGTGATGGGAGATTGTGGGAAACCTGAGTCAGATGGGAGTCCTCTGAAAGTTTACAGGATTACTCATTCATCTCATAATCTTTACAGGTCTTAATAAAGCATTTAAGATACATGCCATTTCTTGTTCATCAGATCCAATCAGTATAATATTATTAATGCAGAAGATCAGTGTGATGTTTTATGGAAAGAAAAAATTATCAAGACCTCGGTAGATTATATTATGGTTTTGGATAGGGAAATTTATGGGGCACCTGGGTGGCTCAATCAGTTAAGTGTCTGCCTTCGGCTCAGGTCATGATCTTGGGGTCCTAGGATTGAACCCCACATTGGGCTCTCTGCTCATTGGAGAGTCTGCTTCTCCCTCTACTTCTGTCTCTACCCCTGCTCATGCTCACTCACTCATTCTCTCATGTTCTCTCTCTCTCAAATAAATAAATTAATTATTTATTTTTATTTTTATTTTTATTTTTAAAGAACAGGGAAATTTGTGGTATTGTGGCAGGACTGAAGGTTTCATATTGGTCTGGTCAAGTGATAGCAAACTGTTTTTGGTAATCCTTGAAAAAAATGTGATGGGTGAAAAGACATTATTTATTCCAGTAGAGTTTTACATTTGGAAGAATAGCAGCAATTGAAGTCACTATCTCTTAAGTTATTAATAGTCCACAGTTATTTTGAGACCTATCCAATGCCTGCAAAGGCCAAATGAGTTAAACAAGGCGTAAGATAAGCATATGCCATAGGTGATATACTACAGAATTTTGAGCAAAGGAAAGCTAGTTAACTCAGAAAACAAGTCACTTCCAGTGGTAAGAGAGTATCAAAGTGATTTGATGGTTCAAGATTGTTTCAAGGTTTCAAGATCCCTCTCTTTCAGAATGAATGTGCTATCCTTCACACAGACACTCTGAAGACTGAATTCAACTGACAACATAATTCAACAACCAGTACAATTGGATTTTATATTTGACTTTTCAGCAATATTAGCCTCATGGGTGGAAGAAATAAGAGATTAATTTAGGGCTGTCATGGAAGTTCTCTTGTTATTAGTTTCTGAAATTGAGACTAAAAGATCTTGTCATTTTCTTTCTGTAAGTGATCCTATTCACCATGTACTCAGTTGATGCCTTGCACACCATAGTCCTGGTAGTCATCACTACTGCCACAAGGTCAAATGTGGCATCCAACTGGGCTCCCAAGAAACTTGCTTCAGTGGGCATTTCATTACAACCATAGTTTATAGTTTGATTATTTGTAATGTCACTTTATGTCATTTGCTACCAGCAACACATTTCCAATTGAAAAGGATTTCAGAACTATGCTGAAGCCAAAGTCATGATCAAATCCCATCTTCCCAATACCAAGTCTGTATTGGTCAGGAGCTAATCAGCAGCCACAAACCAGAGAGCTGTTTGAATGCAGAAATATTTTTATGAAGAATTATTAATATAACAGGGAATCACAGTAATGGTGTGCTAGCTGCCAACATTTAAAGAGAATTCTAAAATAAAAGAAAAAGGGAATCAGATATAAAAAGAAGTCATCACTCTTAGGGTTAAAGTGAAGCAAACTTTAAGGAAGACCTCTATAAGAGTTCTCCCCTTCCAGACCTCCTGAGAGATGGTATAGCTATTATCCATGAGACAGTAAAAACCTTCTCTGAGTTGTAGCACTAATGGAAATCTCTAGGAAGCCATGACAGTAAAGACCTTCTTTGAGTTGTAGTGCTAATGGAAATCTCTAGGAATCCCAACTTCAGGATTTGAGAAAACCAATCACATAAAGCTTCTGTGTTATAGAAGTGGTGAGGAATCTACCCTCTGGGTGCCAGAATATGTCATCAGTAGGGAGATGCTGTACCTAGAATCCACTGGCCACTATTGGGGTGTTGAAGGGAGTTGTCTACAGGGAAATGGCATGCATGAAACTCACTGAATCAGTAGCAGTACCATGAGAGGATTCTTTCTGGGATTTATGGGGGATGCTGCCCATGGGGAGGTGAAATGTACTGATGACTCGTACTTGATGCAGGAGTCTATCAAAAGAGTGCCCAGAGAAACCAAGATGTTCCCCTTCCCTTTTCAGTATTCCTCTAATGCCCCCTACGAACAAAGTTTAAAATTATACCACCTGGCAAAGGAGAAATTTTTCAGTATCACAAGCAAAGCAATGAAGGGTACATATGGAGATGATAGGTAGTATACTGATAACTGACGTATGTGGCATTTTGAGAAACAGGACCAAATGCCCCAAAGCTAAGAGAAAAACAGCAGCATAAACTAACCAATGGTGACACAGATGATTTGGCATTTGCAGACTGGAACTTAAAGATTACTATATTCAAAAAATAAAGGAAAACATTGATAATGTTTAGAGAGTTCTGCAATTTAGAAGAAATCAAATGTATATTCTATAAGTGAAAATAAAAATTAATTCTTATTAAAATATGAAAACACAAAATTAAGAATACAACAGATGGAGTTAGTAACTATGATTCAAAAGCATATAATTAGGAAACTTAGTCAGTAGGAAATATCCCAAATTAGACACAGAGAAGGAAAAAAAGGAATGGAAAAGCCAGCAAAGCCTATATGACGTGACATGATGAAAAAATTAATACATATTTAATAGAGCAAAGAGAGAGCTGGAGAGGGAAACAAGCAAACAAACAAACACTGAATCTTGGTTCTGTTTGACTTATCTGGAATGAGTGGTACTAGCTTGAAATTCTCTCTCTTGAATTCTAGAATCTGTATTTTCATAAAGATCAAGATATGTCAATTTTCCCCACCACATCCATTGAAGACAGTTTGTAGAATTTGAGAATGTGATGGACAGAAGTTGAATAGCTAGGAATTCAGAAGATTTTAATGATTGGAAAGCTGTTCTGCAGGAGTTAGAGTGCTGCTAAGACAATTTAATAGACTTTGATCATAATTATACTCTAAAGAGATTTTTTTTTTTTTTTTGGTGGCCTGTGTTTGCTTTTCTATCCTGTGGAGTTACTGCCAGTATAAAAGCTTCTATATAAATAAAATGAGTAAACAGTGAATTTTGTGAAGTGTCTATTCCTGGGAGTTTGAATGATTTCCTGATTACCCTGGGAGAATTTGGGATAATACTGAGCACAAAAGCTTAGAAAGATGGGATTAGATGCTAGTTTTCACCTTTAGACCAGGTAAAGTTAGGCATTGAAATCCAAATGCACCAGCACCACATAGAACTCCCTTCTGAACAAATCTATTTCCTGTCCCTTTTCTTGAGGATTTCATTTCAGATAAAATTTTAACACAGTAAAAAGTGTAATTCTTGGATTACAGATCTTTCTTTGAATTTAAGTAAATGCTGATTCACAGATAGTGCATAAAAATACCATTTATTTGTGGTTTAAGAGCAAGAGATTAAATTATAAAATTGCCTATATACCTCAGGAGAGTCAGTCTTCTTTGATTTAGTCTCTGAAATCATTGTAAATAGAATGTACCAAAATGTGATTCAAAGATACTGAAATTGTTTACAAATGGCTCAAAAAGTAATTTCAACTTTTCTGATTGTATTAAGTATATGGAAGGAAGAAATTGCCATGCAATATTTGAAATAAAATTCTTATTTCTTGTTCAGCAATGGAAAATTGTGCTTCTAAGACACAGTATCTCTGACCAAAGCACATTGCTGATCTTATACACGGGATTTTGGAAACATGGATATCAAAAATTGGTTGGCTAGTAGAAACAGGAGTGTCTAGAAATTGGAGGACTTTTGGCCTCAGGTATAGGATTGTTGCTGCCATCAACTTGTTGACCTTCACAGAGTGAGAATCTCTGTGGGACAGTTGAAATTCTCACTGGTTAATTGGGAGGGTTTTTAAACTAGTTTAAGAAGTTCTTTTTATTAAGTCCAAAAATAATGGCAAACATTTCTATAGAAGGACAGAAACCTTTTGTTTTAAAGATTTAATTAATTCATTAATTTTAGAGATAGAGAGGAGGAGAGAATGATATAGAGAAAATGAATAGGGGGAGGAACAGAGGGAAAGGGACAAGGAGACTCCATGCTGAACAAGGAGTTGGAGGGGCTCAATCCCAGGATGGGGTCAATCCCAACACCCTGGCATCATGACCTGAGCCAAGATCAAGTGTGACACTTAACCAACTGAGCCACTCAGCCACCCCTCGAAACTTTTTATTTTAAAATATAACAATAAAAAAAGAATATATCTTTGAAATAATTAAAAAGGTGTCTCCATTGTCTGATATACTAAATGGTAGAAGTAACATTGGAAAAGAAGTTGCAGGTTAGTTTACAGTTTGCTCCTACATAGATTTGTGGGAGCACATTCAATAGTCAAGTGTCTTTGAACTCTATACAGTTTATCCTCACTGTGAATTAACTGCAATGACTTTAATTTAAAGGAAGCAAATTTACATAGCTGACTTATTATAGAGAATGAAAAAAGCCATGTATTTTTATCATACATGCAGTAATCAACTGCCCAACTTATTTTTCAACTTTCATTAGAATATGTCACATTCCCCTCTTGATACCTCTCAAGTTCAAATGTATACAAGAAGCCAAAACCACAATTAAAGATTTAGTTCCTCTGTGACGAACAGATGACTTAAGAGAAGTTTGTGCAATAGACTGAAATTTCATTTTCCTATAGAGGTCCCCTTTTTCTCCCCTTATTATGTTTAATTTTATTTATTTATTTATTTATTTATTTATTTATTTATTTATTTATTTATTTATGATAGTCACACACACACACACACACAGAGAGGCAGAGACACAGGCAGAGGGAGAAGCAGGCTCCATGCACCTGGAGCCCGATGTGGGACTCGATCCCGGGTCTCCAGGATCGCACCCTGGGCCAAAGGCAGGCGCTAAACCGCTGTGCCACCCAGGGATCCCTCCCCTTATTATGTTTAAAACCAAATGATTGTGCTAAAGACCTGAAGAATGTTGCTGTGTGAGAGATGGAAAGCAGGAATAGAACTAAATTTTATTGAACCCCTGCTATTTTTCCAGGCACTTTTCTACCTAATCAGCTTGTGTTCTCATGTTTATTTATTTATTTAGTTAGTTAGTTAATTTTCACAGTGGCTGCTCTTTACTTTTATGAAAAAAATCACATATGAATAAATAAGTAATCCTTATTATTACACATTTTACTGATGAATAATCTATGACTCAGAGATTTGATAAATTTCTGTAGGAAAAAAATAAACTGTGGGAGCTGGGACTGAAATCCAGCCAAACATCTAAGCCCTTGAGAGCTCTATGATAAAATATAATTAGAACTCATGGTCTCTATCTTACTGCATTACAGACTAATCTTACTCTTGGTGAATAATTCTATGCTGTATCAAGAATGTTTAACTATGGGGCTTTTAATTTCTATTATTCTGTATATAGTTTTGTAGGAAAAAAAAAAAACTCAATTTGCCAAGTAGGTCATGTTGACTGTGACTCAGTTATCCTCTTGGGCAAACATTATTTATGGAGTTTCCCCTTGTCCTACAAATTGAGCCATACACCATGCACACTAGAGTGTTTGCCCTGGAGGAACTCAAGTAGGGCAGTGCTAATAGTCTATTTTGTTTTTTAAAGTGTTGGCATTCAGCTTACTGGAAGGTACACGATAGAACAATGCTTTCCCCCTTTTCAGGAAATGATACCACATTTGTTGTTTTCCAATTTTCTAGTTCTCTGTAGTGCTCCATGACTTTCCAGCTGCAATTGTGACTGTGCTGGGAAGTTCATTAGTCAATTCCCTCAACACCCAGGGATCCATTTTATTTGGTCCTGCTGGTTTATGTATGTTCACATTTTTAAAAAAGTATTCCCCGGTGAGTTTCAGTCAGTAGTTATTTTTTCATTTCTTTCCAATTCTGCAAACTTCATTTTCTTTGCCAGCACTGCTTTCTTAGGCTGTTACACTGTCTCCAGTTTTTATTTTCTTCCTGTGTCCTATGAATCACGGGCTTTAAAAAATTAGCTATTTTCCTCATCTCTTTAGCAAAACTGCTCATTTCTCTATTTTTTTCCCCTCTTGGTTGTTGGAATTTATATTTCCTGGCATTACTTTAAATTCTAGTATTACAAGTGCCCCTTTGCCCTTATTCCAGATTCTGTTATTTATTCTCTTTATTTTTTATAAGGATTTTATTTATTTATTCATGAGTGACACACAGAGAGAGGCAGAGACATAGGCAGACGGAGAAGCAGGCTCCCTATCAGGCGCCTGACATGGAACTCGATCCCAGGACTCTGGGATCACACTCTGAGCCAAAGGTAGATGCTCAACCACTGAGCCACCCAGGCATCCCTAGTCCCTTTATCTTTATATCATCTTACTACAGAAACATATTGGAGTTTACTCTTTTACTCATTAACATATAGATACCCTAGCTCACAACTTTTATACTTAAGCTCTCTATTAAATTGCTTGATAGAATAACATCCCTAGTAGAAAAAAGACCAATGTGGTATATGGTACACATACACACACACACACACACACACACACGCACACACTCACTCATGCTTGTCCCTATGTAATTAATATGGGGGGATATAAATAAGTCTAAGATTCAAATGTCTAAGTTTATTGCTCACGAATAATGGCCCCTACATATTAACTCTGCTTTGGCCTTTGTGTTCGGATTCCTTCACATATATATACCCTATTGTTTTGTTCAAGGCTAATTATGCTCAGAGATTGAGAATGTCTTTGCCAATAACTTAACACAGGTTCACTATAGGAACTATAATTTATAGTAATATTTCACAAGGCAATAATGTCTTCTAATAAGCAAATAAAAAGAGCACACTTCAAACCAGAAATGGATAAATTATGCTATTGTTTAAGGTGAAGGGTAGAAGTAAGAAATAAAGTCAAAATCTAGTAGAAGTGGACCTTTCAACAAGCTGGTTCTCAGAAGAGTCTGCTTTGCCAACCAAGTGCTGCTAGTGCCAGAGCAAAAGGCACTTGTTGCTAGAGCAGGCTGCTAGGAAAATGAAGGTGCAGGTGCTGGTAGGCAAGATGATTTCCTTCAAGGGGCCACTATATTATTTTCATTACTACTGGCCAAGAGTTGTCTTGCTGTGACAGAGGCAAATGCCCCACAGTTGTTGAAGAGCTATTTAGATGAGCAAAACGTAGTCTTGCCCAGACTGTACGCTCTTGGTAAGTCCTCACAAATTCTTGGTATTTAAGGTTTAAATATCAATTATGTCATAGCTGCTCTTTCATATGTTCATATTGATAAGTCCCCAGCAGGACCTGTTAACATTTGAGCAACGGAGGGCTTCATGAGAATAACAGATTTTGGTAACTATCCTGATACAGCTTCCTCAATGTAAACAAATTCACCCTTAGATGCAAACAGCTAAACAACTTCACCTGAGTCCTAAAGAAGTGGATTTTAAATCATAACAAACTAATACACAACACCTGTTTAGCAAAAGGAGAAAAGCTACTAGTAGTGAAAGAACTGAACCAGAGATATGCATGACTCCTATGGAGCTGTTTCTGACCTCATGTATTGGCAATTACTTTTCCATTTAAAAAAATATTTTTGGGAACCAGCCAAGTTAATTCCAGCGTGATTCACACAAGAATTGGCATTTCTTTCAGGTTCCAGAGACGTTTATAGCTGCGTTTATAATGTCAAATGTCTTCCCACAATATATACATGCCTTCAACTTCATATTTTTTATCTACCTGAAAATGCTGTAAAATTTGCATTTCAAAATATAGAATAATATTCTTCTTGGGTTCTTTTTGTGTATTTTCTCTGTCTTAATAAATCAAAAGTCTTTGCTAGGATGCTAAATACATAGCAGAATGAGACTTCACAATAAAAAAATCTGCATACATATTAAGAATACACTTGGGGCACCTGGGTGGCTCAGTCAGTTAAGCAGCCAGCTTTTGATTTCAGCTCAGGTCAGGATCTCATGGGTTGTGAAATCAAGCCCCACATCCAGCTCTGCAACCAGCAAGGAGACTGCTTGGGATTCTCTGCCTCTTCCTCTCACTTTACCCCTCCACGAGCACATGCTCTCACTGTCTCTCTCTTTTTCTCTCTCAAATAAATAAACAAATCTTTAAAAAAAGAGAATATACTTAAATAGGATATCATAGTAAAGCACTTGTTGGCAGAGAACATTTCAAAATAGGGTACAGACTCATTACTACAGACTCATTATATATTGTAGGCTTAGAGCTTACAATATAGTTTACTGGGCTAGATTTTTACTAATTAAGAATGTAAGACTGCAATCAAAGCACAGGGAAATTGCATGTTGGTATTGTCCCTTAGTCTATATGTGTGTATACATTTAATCATACATTCTTTCTGTGTCTGACTCTCATACATCTATATTGATGTATCTATCTATATATATATATGTATAAATATATGCATGCATGACATCTGATGGATGCATTTAAATATTATTTTGGAACTACTTTAGGGACAAATAGAACTTTATGCATATGTTAAATATGGAGAGTTTTAAAATATGGATGCATATCTTTGTTCACAAATTGAATTAACATTTATTAAGGGTGCCTAGCCTATACCATCTGAATCACATATATTATCTCAATAATTATGATTACATTTATATGTATGATATGATCATCAAGGCATATCATAGAATGAAATGGAACAAAGTAGAGAATATAAGCATTGCCTATGTGTGAGTTACCCTCAGGGAAAGTAAAAGACACCTGGATATGCAGTTTGAAAAAAAATAAAAAGAATATCAGTCCTTAAATTCCAAAATAACAAATGATGAGTTTCTCAAATAAGAAAGAGAAGAGGGGAAAAAAATTCAAAAATACAAAATAAGATAATGTTCCAGAGGTAAAGTACAATTGACATGCTCACCATAAGCCTAGACAGTAATGCAAAAGGCCATACCTAGAACGGCATTTTAAGAACCAAACTTCTAGGGCAGCCCCGGTGGCGCAGTGGTTTAGCGCCGCCTGCAGCCCAGGGTGTGATCCTGGAGACCCGGGATCGAGTCCCACATCAGGCTCCCTGCATGGAGCCTGCTTCTCCCTCTGCCTGTGTCTCTGCCTCTCTCTCTAACTGTGTTGTGTCTCTATGAATAAATAAATAAAATCTTAAAAAAAAAAAACTTCTAGAGCATAAAATTAAAATACAAGCCCTGTCAATAAACAATTAAACAAAACAAAATAAATCAAAATGCAATTTACAAAAGGAGTCCCACATCAAACATATCACCATATAATCAGTCCCACATCAAACATATCACCATATAATCTATTTATGCTACTAAAGGATACATACAAAAATGTTCATAAACAACTTTATTCACAATAGACAAACATTGGAAAGAACCTAAATGTTCAATGAGGGAATGGATCCATTCCTCAATTTTCAAACAATGGCATAGTACCTCAGGGATAAAAACAACAAACTATAGCTACATATAACAATATAGATTCATCTCACAGCCATAATAATGAGTAAGATAAGCTAGTAACATTATATACTTATCTCCCCATTAATACCCTGGACATCTAGATTGCTTCTTTTGTATTGCTTATTCATGCTCTTTTTTATATTTTCTCTAGGACATTCAGCCTAACATGTCGTATACTCCAAAAAAAAAAAAAAAAAAAGTAAAGAAAGAAGGAGAAAAAATTATAAACAATACAAGATATAATATTCAAAGAGAAGAAAAAGCAAAAGTGATACAAAAGTAAATGTAGTCAATACACTTGTTGGCTATACAGTAAACTGTATGTTCATATTCACAATAATTTAAACCTTTGTTAATTTTCAACATTAAAATTAGCTCATGAACAAAATATATGAGGCTTGAAATGATTTAGGCCAGAATATATATATTGCATACCTTATACATACGCATGCATACATATGTGTGTTATGCATTTTTATAATATGAAAGTAAAATAAGGAGTCCAGTTTGTGGACAGTAGAAAGGCTAGAAGAAAGGAAGAGCAAAATGTCTTCAAGTAATAAAGGTGAATTCAAGAGATGTTTATGTTTGATGAAACTAGAAATAAGGTTTATATACTGCATAAAGTTATTGAGATACATGGTATAATTATTATTATTTTTTGTTTTGTTTTCTAGAGACAGAGAAAGAAAGAGTGCATGGGATTAAGGGAGGGGAGAGGGAGAGAGAGAATCTTAACAGGCTTTACACCCAGAGCAGAGCCCAATGTGGTGCTGGATCTCATGACCCTGAGATCATGACCTAAGCCAAAATCAAGAGTTGTATGTTAACTGACTAACTACCCAGGTGCCCTTATAATTATTAATTATAATGAACAACTGTGTTGAGAAAAAGAAGTCGGTAATCATTTGAGTGACTAAGAATGTAAGAAAGTATGAAAATCCTCATTTGTCATAAAAGAAGTGAAGTAGATAGTATCTAAAATGTGTTAATCAAAGATCTTAATAAAACATAATTTAGAGATGTGGAGGGCCCATTTCCAATTTTTAGAGGGAGAGGTTTTCTACCACCACTAAGCAATTGGATACCCTACTGCTGTCAGAGAATTCAAATCAATTGATATTGTCTACCCAGAGTCAGTATCAAATTCCACAGATTAAGGATTCAGTCCTACAAGACTCTCCCTTACCCCTCATCAGATGCCCATCACAAGCTTAGGTTGTCACCTGTGCTTCTGACTTGCTATAGATAGATGATAGATAGATAGATAGATAGATAGATAGATAGATAGATAGATATAATATAGAGAGATGTGAGGGGGAAGGCCTCTCTGAGCATGCCATTCTCCCAGAACCTACATGTGTTCACCAACCCAGAAGCTCTCTGAATCCTCTCCTATGTTGTTTATTTATGGAGGCTTTATTTATTACATTGGCAGAATTGATTAACTCAATGGCTATTGGTGATTAATTCAACCTCCGACCTTCTTCCTCTCCCCGGAAGTCAGGAGTTAGGACTGGAAGTCCCAACCTTCTAAGCACATGGTTGACTTCACTTGCAACCAGCTTCATCCTTATGAGCTTTCCAAAAGTCACCTAATTAACATAACAAAAGACATCTTTATAGGTCAGTTTACTTAGAAAATACCAAGGGTTTTAGGAGGAACATGCAAGGAACATGGATGAAGACCAAATATATTTCTTATATATAATCACAAAAACACAGGAGTTAATTACCAGAAGAATTTAACACAGAGATAAAGGGTTAAATTTTTATCCTGTTTTAGAACAGAACAGAGAATGAAAAAAAAAAAGCTTGTTTTTATTATGAGCCCTTCTTTATTATTAAATATCTTTAATGATGCACATATTTTATTTTGATTATTAAAAAGCTATTTATACATTTGCTTGCCAACCATTCTTGCACATAAATAGCACAAAGGATAAAATCTATTTAGTAGGCAGTTTAATAATAACTATTTAAATTAAAACACATATACTCTTTGACCCAGTAATTCCACTAACAAAACTTCATCATACAGATATTTTTGCATGACAGCACAAAGATATAAGTAGGAATATTCACTACAGTGTTGCAACAAAGGACTTAAATATCCTTCAATAGAAACTCATTAAGTGATATTGCCACATCTATGCATTGGATTATTCTATTTTATTCTCTCTGTGCTGCTTTGGAGTATTTCAAGATTTATTATTATTACATTAAATGAGAAAAAGATGTAGAACATTATTATAGTATGGCTTAATGTACATAAAATAAGTTTATTATGAATATACATCCATATATACACAGCACTTACTTGCAAAAACATTTTTTGGGTGGAAGAAATTGAGAAGTAATTATTAATTGAGAAGTAATTACAAACTGTAATTCAGAGAATGACACTGTGGCAAGAATGGTAAGGTAGAGGAATTTTTTAGGAGAGGGGGATGATTCCCTTTGCAGTGTCCAAATTACTACCCTGAAAATGAATTATGTTTCCTATTACACAGTAGTTAAAAACAATTTTAGAATAACCTATTCATCTTTGTATTTTTGGACTGTGTAACTCAATTCTTTGTATGCAGCAAGTGCTCAGTAATGATTGATTATATGAATTCCAAATGAAATATGCTAGCAGAGAGAAAGAGCCACATGGCCCAAATGGAGTCTTCTACATTTAGACTGAAGACTCAGCAGTGATTTCCTGTCTGAAACATCCTCTCATCTGGGTAGTAGCTACCAACACAAAGTGCCTTAAGAACTAATTGGAAGGATGGTCAAGGTCCTTGTTAGAGAACATGTCTGAGAATTTCATTGTAATTAGGTTTAATGAGGCTATTACCTCCCTGTGTCCACAGTGTCATATTATTGGTCAAAGGACACCAAGGCTCATGTAGTTCTGCTCAATTTGAATCAAGATTACTCTTTTCTAGGTAGAAATTTCATTAAGGTCAGAAACATAACAGGGAAAGACAGAAAGGTAGAAAAGAGTTATGTTTTTCCCCCATCAACTTTTCTTTTTTTTTTTTTTTTTTACAGCCAAAAACCCTTCTATGGCCATTGCTGTCTACATTCCTCATGATATGAGGTCAGTTCATCACTCTTACCTATTAAAAGCCTGGGTTACGATATGACTCCTAAACCTAATACCTTTACCTCTTTCAGAGACAAAAAACTTTTTTCAACTGTAAATGCAGTAAGATAGTGGTTAAGAGTATAAGCTTTGTTCAGTTTGATGACCTGGTTTTGAATGTTAGATCCATCAGTTATCAGCTAAACAATTTCAGGTAGGTATTTCATTTATTCATTTGTAGAATGTTGAAAATAATGTCCAAGCCAATACAGCTGTGGTAAAAAATACAGTTTTTATAAAGGTGCCTGCACAGAGCTTTAAAATAGTAGTTATATATAAACTGCAATTAGACTCCAAAAAGGAATACCTTTTCTCAGTAGGAAAATACATGCTCATAGCTTCTCCTGGGCAAGTAATATTTTCAGCATTAAAAAAATGATTTGGCAGGATGATCATTCTTAGAATCATCATATAGTCAGGACAGAGGTTAATTGTCCAATAATAACTTAGAAATAGAGAAATAATAAGCTTGAAAAGATACTGAAGATTATAAAAGGACTCCTTAGGCTTAGTGTACCATATCCTTTTCCATGTGCCAGTAGGTGTATACATTACTCTGAAAATCCATAAATGCATAAAATGTACATAAAACTGTCAAGCAATACAGAAGGAAAAAAAAAATTAGTGACCAAAACTTGGGAAGCTTGCCTCCAAAGCATCAACTATGTGATCTTACACCTTCATTCCAAATAGAACATAAAACTTTCTGTCTTGATTACTGTATTGCCTGATTAACAAATATCAATTCAACAAATGTTCACTGAGCACTTATATTATGCTAAATATTCAATCAAAAAAACTAAAAGTAAAACCAAAAAACAGACCATAAATGATGCTTTTCATCATGCAGCTCTCAGTTTACAGGGAGAAAGAGACAATGAACAGGTAAACACAGAAATAAATCTACGAAGACTAATTCTAATACATGGCACGTGCTCAAAACTCAGAGCTCAATGGCAGAGAGAATGACAGCTGTGGTGGGGGCAATGTTATTTATATAGAGATAATTTTATATAAAGCTACCCAGCACCCAGGTCAATTTATTCTCTCTATATTCAATATGAATTAGAAATGCCTTAAATTCTCATAATTTACATAAGCCATGTAGTTTCATAATCATTCATCTTCATAAAAAGAAATGAGTACTTTTCAAATTCTTATTTTTTATTACCACTAAATTGAAATTCAGTGCACCAAGAACCCTCAGCTTTATCTCATTGTATACGATTGAAGTTCCATCTGTCACTTTAGAGTGTCATTGATTTCATTTAAATCCGCACATAATGACTAGATGCCAAAATCTTCTTTCAGCTGACTAATAATGCTTAAAAATTAAAGGAACATGTTAGAAGTAATTATTTGAAACTACTAATTTATTTATGGTTTTCCAAGAAATTTTGCTGCTTGATCTTTTACTGGAAAGCAAACAAGGAAACAATAATAAAATGTAGGTCCTGGGAATTGATACTGACAAATCTAATTGCTGATCGAAACCCCCTACCAATGTATAAGATGGCAACTTGCAGCTGTTTGTAGAATCCCTCAGCTGGTCCATTACTTGCTAGTAAATTAAGCTCTAAATTACTGATTTTCTTTGCCAAGATCTTTATTATTGCTACCCCATCTTTTAAAAAAGACTTATTAAAAAGAGCAAAAAAAAAAATGAAGACTAAATGAAAGGCAATGAAGCCATTGGATTATAACTTTGATCCCCTCCTACAAACAATTAATTCTATCTGTGCTGGAAAGTTGAATGAATCATTTGAATATGTACTAAATAATTACTGTTCCCACCTCCTCCTTCCTTCCTCTGTCATCTTTTGCTAATTTGAAGAATTTAATCTCTTTTATTTTCTTGTTTTGAACATTCATTCTTTTCTCCACCAAACATTTGAGGGAATATTAGGCGGAATGGGTTTCTCACTTTTAATTATCCATCACCCTTTCTTCAATAAAGGCCACAGACATGGTTGTTTTCTTGCCTGTTGCTTTGTGGTTGTCTGTGATTCATGGGGTGGCAGTTTTGATTGTACATTTTCCTGATGATTTCTGTCCAAGTCTGTCATTTTCATTCAATTCAGAGTTGAAGCTTTGCAGGAGTAAATAGTTTTGTTACCAGAAGAATCTTGAAGGCTTTTGAAAGACTTCTAAAGTAGTCAAATCCATTTTAGTATTCAATTGCTCTAACTTTCAAGGTTAAAGCCCCATTTCTCACAAGCATGACTTTGAATGCTACAGCAGAACACCCTGGGTCTGAGAAGTAGCAAGTGACTGATGATGCTATTGATTTTAGCCTTGGTTGGTTTCTATATGGGGCTTTGCAATTCTCATCAAGTATATAAAAAGAAACCAAAATAAGCTTCCCAGAGCAACAAAAAAATTAAACATCATTTTTAATAAACCTTACAGCTACTGACACTTTCCATCTCTACAATATTAATAATATTCAAATGGATTCAATTTCTGGAAGCTCGACTTAGTCATATAAATGGGATAAACATTTTTTTTCAATTTATATACCATGCAGCCTCACAATTATTCTTTTATCATGGTTATGATATGTGTTATATTTTACAATCCAACTATACCCAAGAGACAGGTAAGTAAGATGGTACAAAAGACATCTATGTCTATTATTTTATAATTGTTACAAATGTCTGAAATTCTTCCATCATAAAACACTTATGAATATAAATACTTTAAAAAATAAATTACAGATCTTCTTTCTGCTTTTTTTTTTCTGTTTTATACACTTTTTTTTTTACTTCAGTTGTCGATAGATTTTGTAAACATTGTATATGCATATAAAATGCTATTTTTATTTAGGTCATACTTTATTAATTTAGATTAATTTAAAATTTTAATTAATAATTCACATAAAAATCAAAGCACTATAAAAGGTAGACAAAGAAGTCTTGTTCTACTCTTTGTCTTGTTCTATCACATCTGTTCCCTATGCAACTACTCCCATTTTTAATATGTATATTTTCCCAGTGTTTCCTTTTGCAAATTCTAAGAAATACTTATATTATCTTCCCTTATTTGTAATATACTGTCCTAATGCTTTTTTTTTCATTCAAGAATATATCCCTGAGATCATTGAATATCAGAACAGTTTTCTCATTTAAAAAAATGCTGCACAATATTTTGATGTGGAGTTGTACTCTTTTTTTTAGTTTGCTTCAATGAAAAAGATGGCACATAATTAGCTTTATAGATTTGTTATTTTGTATATGTTCAAGTGTACCTATAGGATAGATTCCCAAAAGTGAGATTGCAGAATCAAAGGATAGTGCATTTGCAATTTTAACAGATGTTGCCAAATTTTTCTGCATAGGATTTGCAGAAAAATTCATCTTTACATTCTTTTTTTCCCTTTTTTTTCTTTTTAAGGATTTTATTTATTTATTCATGAGAGACTCAGAGAGAGACAGGCAGAGACACAGGCAGAGAGAGAAGCAGGCTCCATGCAGGGAGCCTGATGTGGGACTCAATCCCGGGACCCCAAGATCACGCCCGGGGCCGAAGGCAGATACTCAACCACTGAACCCCACCCCCAGGCATCCCTCATCTTTTCATTCTTGACAGCAGTTAATGAGAGCATTTCTTCCATTGTCTTATCAACAGACCGTGTGGTCAACCTTTTGGTTTTTTGCATTTTTCTTATTTGGAGTGGAGTTAAACATCTTTTTATCTGCTGAAGAACCATTGGTAATCTCTTTTTTCTGTGAGCTAGGTATATACTGTGTTCAGTTATCTAATGAGCTATTGGTCTTTTTCCTACTGAGATCTTGAGGTCTTTACAAATAGGGATATACTTTTTTTTTTCACATGAACATTTTTCAAAGTTTTTATTCTTATTTTGACTGTAGTGATAATTTTTGCCACGCAGACATATGTTTTAAAATATGTTCTTAAGGGGCAGTCCCGGTGGCGCAGCAGTTTGGCGCCGCCTGCAGCCAGGGGTTTGACCTTGGGGACCTGGGATCGAGTCCCACGTCAGGCTTCCTGCATGGAGCCTGCTTCTCCCTCTGCTTGTGTCTCTGCCTCTCTCTCTGAATAAATAAATACATCTTTTAAAAAGAATGTTCTTAAGAGTTGATTTTGTCAGTTTACAATTCATTATTATTATGTTTCTTAGGTTTGGGATCATAACTAGAACATCTTTCCTTACCGCAAGTTTCACTCATTTTTCTCAAGCACACGAATCGGTTTATTTTTTACACTTAAACCTTTATTAATTTGGAGTTTATACATGTCTTGAGATAAGAATCTAAATTCTCTACCCAGTTGACGCCAAATCATTTATTCATAAGTCTATAACTCCACTCATTTGAAATAGTTCCTTTCTCATATACAAAATTTCCATTGCATTTGGATTATTCCGAGTCTTGTTCTTCTACTCCTGTGGTCCAAATATGTATTCATGCATCTGTACCATATTTTTGAAATTATTGAGATCTATTTTTCAGAGTTCTCTTGAATATTCTTGTTTATTTTTTCCATAAGTACTTTAGGATTTGACCAACAATTTCAGAAGCCTTCTGTTTAAATCCAATTAATAAAACATTGCTATTTATAATGTGGATTTCTTATTTTTCTAAAGTCAGTCTTTTATTTTCCTGGATGTTCTTCAACATTAAGTGCCTTTACTTTGTCCTTCTGATCATGTGACTGGGCAGCTAAAAATCCTCGAACTCTCTGTAGTATTTGGGAGTCCAAACTATCTAACCTGTCATATAAAAACCTCCACAAAGTTCTTCAGTCTCTTCACACACTGTGTATCTCGTCTCTATTCAAAGTAATTTATTTGCGATTCTATAGCAGTGCGGTATTTCTTATAACAGGATGTTGGCTAAAGATACCTTAGCCCATTACTCTTCAAGAGACTGTCTCTAGCTTTTTGGAGTATTCAGCCAAGGTATCAGCTCATCTGAAAAGGTTTCCATACCTTTCAGTGTCTGATCTGGATACTCCTCATCTGTATTCCCTCAGCTTCTGGATTATAATTCTCATATAGTTCTTATCAAACTTGGAGGCAAATGATTATTTTAAAGCCTTCACCATGTTCCTCAAGTGTATGATTTTGTTTTAACGTATGCACATTCCCATGAGACTCGCATAGTAAATACCAAAATAATCACTAAATCTCTATTGAATTAAATAGCTAATATAATATAATACTTGCAATAGGTGAGGCATGATATTAATTTTTCTTTAATTAGGGGCTCAGATATCAAACTCACACCCAAAACTTCACAATGTTGATGGTAGGCTTGAGACAGAAACCAAGGTCCTTGGCAGGGAGCTTAGTTTCTTTCCACTATAACACAATCAGCTATTCATGCAAATCTACCAGCAAGTGTGAATGGCTACTTGGAAGTATACGCGAATGCATGGATAAATAGCAACCATAGGCTATGTCTATGCATTTACAGAATGACATTAGTTTTAAAACCATTTTCCACATGTATAATTATTATTTGCTAGATAATATAGGTGGATTATAAAGGGTTAGCCATATATAATTTTAAGGCCATGTGCTTAATAATGCATAAATATATACAATTAAAGATTAAATTACCTTCTGAAAAGTATAAATTCTTTTTAGCAAGCCAAAAAAAGTACTTCTAACAGTAAATTTAAGAACTTAGAGGTTAGAGTGCTTGTGTGATCTTAGTAGGGAAAGGGGAAGTATGTCATAAAGCATAAAGGGAATATGATAGATTTGACTGCATGAAATAAAATTTTTGTATATCAATAATAGCATACTCTTCCCTCAAAATCTAGAAGGAAAATGCTAAAAATTAAGACAAAAGGTCAATATATTTACATAAGTAACTCCTATCAATATAAAGTTATTTTAAAATTGATACTAATAACATAGCAGACATAGAAAATTCCCAGGTAATTTATAGAAGACTAATTTGCATCAATAATCAAATAATACAAAAAAAAAAAGTTTTGTGTGTGTTGTAGTGGGAGTAATATATATACACATAATACAAAGAAAAGGCAGTTTTTTCTTCTTTATAACTGATTTAATTTTTTCCCCAGTCCTCAAATCTCTGAATGGTAGGAAGATGCTAATTTTACAATTAACAATATTGCCAGTTTTTCTGATGTAAATGTCATAAGTCTTGGCAAAAGTGTGAATGCTTCTTGACCCTGCATTCTTTCTTCTATAGCCATTTCTCACTTAAACTAATGAATCCATCCTTATTCATCATTCAGATGTTGGTCTGATTGTCAGCTTTTCAGGGAAACATATCTTGTTTCTAAAAAGTCTCTAAATAAAGTCTCTCCACTAAATGTTCTCATACAGCCTTACTCTGCTTTCATAATATATAGCAGAATGTAATTATTTGATTAATCACCTATCTTCTCTATTAGACTGAATTTCCATTCAGTCTGTGTCTATTTTCATCACTCATTTTCCCTATTGAGCATGTGCCTGGCATAGAGTTGGCACTCATTACATTATTTAAATGAGCAAATAAACAAGAGCCCTCCAATAGTAGAAGTAGAAGGTAATATAAAATTGTTGAAGATAAAAGTGGGCATACCCTTTGACCTACCACTAGTTTACAGTAATTCATTCTGAGCTGTCCAAAGATAATGTCCTATACAACAAGCATTATTTATAATAGGAAACATCAGAAACAATCTAAATGTCTAACAACAGGGAGTTACTAAACTAAATCAATCCATTTTAAGAGAAAATAATATAAAATATTCTTTAAAATGTCATAAAAGTATAGTTGTAAATGTGGGAAAATAATCAGTATAAAGTCCTAGGTAAAGAAAAGCCGATTTTGTAATGAGGCTTACATTGTTTTTAAAAGAGAGGCTCATATGCACACAAAAATATAGACAAATATTTTCAAAGTCATTATGTGTGAGTTGTACACCTAGATGAGTTCTTCCTTTTGTGCATTTTATGTTTATTTCCTTTACCAAACATATATTCTTTTTAAACAATATTTTTATACTCAAAGGGAATATTAAAAATAATACTTGTTCCAATTATGTAAAAATTACATTTTTAAAATTGTACTATCCTTTAAACCTGATATCAGTATTGTACGATAAAAATAGCCAGAATAAATTTGGCAGCATAAAAGAAAAAAAAAAAGTCATGGTGTTCAGAATCACTGCATTTGGTATATCTAGCTAAAATTTCAGAAAAATATCTTTTTTTTTTCTACCTAAGGCTGTACATTTGTAGAAAATAATCTGATGGATTCAAAAGGTAAAATACATTTCCAAAAGCTTCCTCTGATGCAAAGGTTATATTAGGCAATGTTTCAATGCTGGAGAAGTCAGGCTTTATGTCAAGGCTCGATTAAAGACTTAGGAGTTTAACTGTCTTGTCCTAGCTGGGTAGTGGCAATCTGAGTCAGCTAGCAAAGATCAGGAAAATGAGTGAACATCAGGTTATTGATTATAATGAAAACCTCTTATTCTGACAGGGCAAAGTTGAGAGCCATGGGTGGCCCAACGTTTCCTGAGTCACTCAACCCTCTGAGGTATTCTTTGATGCCCACCATAATGGATGACTGCTACACTTACATGCATGCCAGGAACTGCCATTGTGAGGTAGAGCAGGTAAAGCCTGTGGTTGATTGCCTGCAGGTGTCTGACTACAGGATGTCTTCACAATTCATTGAAAATCAAGGCATGTTGAGCCTTGACTGTAAGTCACTTTGCCACTTCAATCTATTTTTAGATCTATAATGATAGGAAGTAAAAAAAAAATGATTTTTGTTATATCTCAGAGTCAAGAAAATGGGGTCAGGGGAGATTGAAGAAAATCAGCGTTTTAAGAGAAGTTGGAGAAGTCAGAAGCTGTGGGCCAGATGTCACCTCTTATATAAAAACAGTGTTGTGTCAATTTCACAAGTGGTTTGGGTCTCATTTTCTTTTAAAATAAATGACGGATTATGTAATCTCTAAAGTCTCTTTCACTTTCTGGATCTTATATAATTTAATTTATGGCTATATTAATCAACCTTCTAATAAAATGTTTTCATTGCTAGATTGTATTCACATCCTTTCTCAGTGACTCCAATCTTAAAGGAAAGAAGATAATTTCTCAAACTCTAATTTTTAGCAACATTTTATTGATAATAGCTGTAATGAACAAGCACAATTTGTTCACTTTCTTAGATTTTTATCCTCATGCAGTAAGGCAGCACATACACACACAATTATGTGAAGTAATGTCAGTGTTAATTAACTTGATTGTGGTAACTATTTCACAGTATATGCATATATATTAAATCATCATGTTCTATACCTTAAAAATCATGTTTTATAAGCTAAAGTTATACAATTTTTATTTGTCAATTGTCAATCATATCTCAATAAATTTGAAAAAAAAAAGAAAATCTCAGATCTGAAGGCATTGTTTTTATGATCCTATCAGCTCACAAATCACCAGAGTCAAATCTATCTTTTAAATAACTGAAGCAAAATAAATTAATCCTCGTAAAAATTATACTATCATGTAGAAGAAGTAAAATTGTAGAACAAAGGACACAATAGCTCATAAGCTAAGGGGAAGTATATAGAGGGCCAATATCAAGTTCATTTGGCTCAGATGCCATATCGACCACTGCCAGAAATCTTCTATCTTATTCTGTTTGACCTATTTGTCCTCCTAATGTCTGATGTAGAATAATAAGAAGTGATAACCTCTTCCTGGAGGAACCACCAACTGAAAAATAAAATTACTTGCTTACCTAAATCTAGATTTCTCTCAAATTCCTGGCTCTGCAGCAACATCTTATGGAGGAAGAGATATAACCATTTGAATCAGAAAGTCTTGATATCAGGTAACAGTTCTGGTGTTTGTCAGACAACTAATCTAAAACAACTTCTTCCATGAAATTGGGGTAATCCCATTACATAGGACTGCTGTGTCAATACATACTATTTTGTTGCAGACAAAAATGCCTGGCATTCAGTATTTCCTCAGTAATTTTAGTTCTTTTCTTTTCTTTATCAACCCATGATATAACTAGATGATGATGATGATAGGTAGGTAGATGATAGATAAATGGATAATCTTTCTCTAAAAGCCTGGCAGAAATTAAAGTAGCTGTTTCTTGTATACATTCTTCTAAGATGTCTTGCAAAAATCTTAGTTGTTTATAAGCTATATAACTATACATCTAATAAAATGCAATTTACACAGATCATGATTTTTTTTCCTCTCTGGATCTCCCAAGTATTTTCCAATGAGATAAAAGATGGAGTACAAATGATTACATTGGCTTAGATTATAAATGAAAACACTGGGAATAATTAGGGGGAATTAAATTGTTATTTAAATATAACCTGACCCTTACGTGTTATTTATAAAATAATATTGAAAGTCTCAGTGGACTAGTAATCACATAGCTCCCCAGCTGAGAGTGATTTCAATAGGAGTGGGAGTTGGAGAGTCAGATAATCAGTTCCTGTTCAGCAATGTCCAGCACTGACAACCCACATTCCCCTTTACATTATTCAGTTAAACTATTTGTAGGCAAGGGAGGCACTCATTGCTCCTGAGTTATCAGAGCCATTATATAAAATAATATTTGAGAATAGCCTTCACAATGTAGTGGTAAGGAGGTCTGAGACAGAGTACTTTATCTGGAGAATGTGTGGGGGTAGATTTGCCATTCAGTATATGTTGAGTTTCAAGAATTTTCTGGGGCTCTCATCACATTGAGCTATTTTAAATGTTTGATATGTGGGCAGAGGTACAAGGAAGTCAAGATTTCTTCTACCTCATGTAACAAAGCTAGTATTCTCTGGGATGAGGGTTCTGTTTAGAAACGTTGAGGTGAGATGCTTCCTTTGTGACACTGTTAGCATTCCTGTCACTTCTGCTTAGCATCTCACTTGGCCTGACTGCCTTGAAGCTAAGCAAGTGAGAAGACATCATATGACTTGTTTATAGCATGAACACTCCAGGTATCTTGAAGTTCCCTTCTGACAATGAATTTCTATTGCAATTCATCATTGTCCCTTTGCTTTATATTCCTGACTAATAAAATGGATTTTAGTTTCAAAAACCCAGAAAAGTTTCTGGGAGTGGGGATGGTGAATCGTTATGGTTTTCTAACTAATGGACTTGAAAAACTTGGAGGGCAGTCCTGGAAAGATTTTGGCTTGAGGTCTATGGCAGCAGAAAGGATTTCTTACATTCTCTATGCTTTATTGATATGGATTAGAGGTAGGTTGGGAGCCACATTCTAGGTGAGTAACATAAATTTTATTTCAGTGTATACACTGTAGTCTGAACCTTGCCTTGGTGATAGCAAACACATATCAGCAACTACAGTAAGTTAATTAAACTACCTTTGTTTTTTTTTTTAATACAAAATAAAGATAATAATATCTGATTCATGTTTAAAAGTGAGGTTCAAATGAGATACAGGAAAGACAATATTTTTAGAAATATAATTCAAGTTGGGATTCAAGAAATCTATATGCTCCAGACAAGCTAGCCCATCCCCAGCCTCCCTGTCACCATCACCCAGAGTGAAAACAGGGTGTCAGAACTCTGTCATCTTGCAAAAATTCTATTCTCTTTGCCAACCCTCCAGAACTCAGACTTGCCTTGATTATCTGCTTTAAGATCATCAAAACTAAAAAAAAAAAAAAAAAAAAAAAAAGATCATCAAAACTAATCACTTTATGTCCTTTAACCCTATTTAGATCAATCACCTTTAAAAATCCCAAGCATTAAAAAAAAATCCCAAGCATTTAAGATTAATTTTCATGCCTAGATTCTAGTCCATATGAAGATGGAAGGAGCAATATTTAGCCCCTATCTTTTCCCATTTTCTCTGCATTCCCTATCACCCTTGCTGCTTTATTCTTCTCCAGAGCAAATACTACCATATAGTTTTTGTTTTCTGTTTTCCCCACTAAAATGTAAGCTCCATAAAAAAGAAATCTGAGCTGTCTTGTTCACTGTTGTATCCCAAGCACACTGAATATAACTTGAACATAGAGTAGAAAATCAATAAATATATTTTTATTATATGTATGAATGGAATTACTAAAACTTTGATATTAACACATATTTAGCAAGTATTTAGGAGTACTTAGTATACTACATATAACTTATCAGATGATATTAAAATCATATATACTGTCTAAAATATATATCCCACATCAAAAAAAATAAAATAAAATAAAATATATATCCCAAAGTAACAAATAAGCTAATATTTATCTTCCCAAAAACAGGGATCTACAATATTAACTATAAATTCTATATGTTGGAGAGTCTATTGTTTTCAGGTTCTGTGAAATATAAAATAAGCCCTTGTATTCAGGTACTTCAAAGTACTGTTTAGCAAATAAGGCTTGTACATAGATAAGTAAAATACGAAGTAGGAAATGTGATCCAAAGAAAGCTATAGATAAAATTAGTTGAGTCTTAAGAGGAGGCTATTAAGGTAATTACGATGTGGTGGTCAAAAATACTCTAGCAGTAGGCAATAAACATTCTTTCTCTTAGTGTGTTATGACTGAAGAATTTAATATTTAGTATTACATTTTAAGCCTCGTGGTCTTAGGTAGTTTCAAACTAATAGAATTCAGAAAATTATCCTCAGTGACATTTACATCATTGCCTCTCAAACTTTCAAATGTGTGTTTGTATCAACAGAAGATCCTGTTAAAATTTCAGATTCTTATTCAGTAGGTCTAGCATAAGACCTGAAACTCTATAGTTCCAATAAACTTTCAGGTGATGCTGGGAAAGCTGCCAGACCATAGACCAGACTCTGAGGAACAAGGACCTAAACAGCATCATGGTCATTAAAGAATAATTATTATAACGACTAGATTTTTAAAAAAATGAATCATAGAAAAAAATTATAACTTCATTTTATATTTTGTGCATTAACCCCTAAAACATACTTCATTGTGCTTTCACTAGGGTTACAATCAAGCAGCAGTTTCATTGTGCTGTTCAAGAAACTCTGACTTAGGATGAGCACATGGTAAAATTATATCTTGCCTGCCATAGTGTTTCCTTACATGTTCGTTATCTCAAAATAACGCTTGTTAGGTACCCACAGGGTTCCCTTATTATACCAAGTACTGTAAAAAAGAGAATAGCCAACCAGCCCCTGCCCAAGATATTCAATGGTGAAATCTGACAATATTTTTACATGACCCGAAGGTCATTTTGAACAACTTTAAGAGTCTTATTAAGGATTTTAGAAAAATTTTCTAGCATGAGTTCTTTGTGAAGCTTCATTTTCAACCTGATCTTTTACCAAATCCCTGCCAGTAAAGTCACTGAAGACTGAATATTCAAAATTTGAAAGAGAAGATACAATTGCTCTTCTCAGTATTAGAATAAATAAATGCAAATGGGAATAAAGAATGGGATTTTTATTCAGTTTACAATAGATACTGTGCATCCAGACCAGAAACATATAGTCAATGCAACTATGGTTTTGGATAATATACTGTCTTTCCCAGAAGCCCACCTTTTTTTTTTTTAATTTTTATTTATTTATGATAGTCACAGAGAGAGAGAGAGAGAGAGGCAGAGACACAGGCAGAGGGAGAAGCAGGCTCCATGCACCGGGAGCCCGACATGGGATTCGATCCCGGGTCTCCAGGATCGCGCCCTGGGCCAAAGGCAGGCGTCAAACCGCTGCGCCACCCAGGGATCCCGAAGCCCACCTTTTTGATAGAAGTCTCGAGTGCATGCTTGGTTACAATATAATATGAAACATGGTATAAAATTGAAAAAAAATATATGAGTTCTTATGCCTCTTATGAGGCAACTTTATATGCCTGGAAAAGAAACCCTAGAAAATTTCATATATGTCATATATATATATATATATATATATATATATATATATATATATATATATATATGTCAGAGGAGGTGATATATAAGCTGAGAAAGTAACACCTGATAAGAGTTTTCATGAGCAAATCTTTCTAGGGGGAATGCACAATTTCTGTTAAACCTTACAGTCCCAAAAGAACTGAGCATATATGAGACTAGTAAGCAGTTTGTTGCAGTTGAAGAAAACTGCATGCGGATAGAGGAGAGAGGTTGGAGATGCTGAACAGAGAATTTGGAACTAATTATAAGAAATCTTGTGTGCCATATCTGTTAGCAAGTTGAAGACTTATAGCCAAAGAAGAAACATTAAAACATATGTCATATATGGAATCTAAACAAACAAATGAATAAACAAACATAAAGTGGAGTCAGACCTATAAATACAAACTACTGGTTGCCAGAGGGAAGGAGAAGAGGGATGAGCAAAATGGATGAAGGGCAGTGGGTGGTACTGTCTTCCAGTTATGGAATGAATAGATCATGGGAATAAAAGGTAAAGCACAGAGAACATAGTCAATGATACTGTACCATCATTGTATGGTGGCAGACGGTAGCTACGTTTGTGTTGAGCGCAGCCGGGTAAAGCATAGAGAATTTGAATCACTATATTGTACATCTGACACTAGTGTGACATTGTGTGTCAAATATAACCAAAATTAAAAAAATAGTTTAAAAAGTACATATCTTAATAAATACTGGCTTCTAAAAAGCAAACTTTAATAGAGGATAGACTAGCTAGACAATGTCTTGAGGCCAGCTATCATCTAGAAGCCTATTGCCCCGAAAAGAGAAAGATATTGAAAACCCAAACCAGTATATTAGCAGTGGGAATACAGAGGAAGGAAAGAACACATATGTGTATATTATATGTGTGCATGTGTGTACACATTTGTGTGTCTCTGCGTTTGGATTGGTGGGAATATATATACTTTTTTAGTAATTGAATCTGAGTGAAACCTGTTAGTGTTATCTATAAATAACCAAAACTTGAGGATGGCGATGTGCTCCTAATATAAGATGGTAATGAAAATTGTTAATATGTATGTGAATCAATAAGAAGACCTCCACTTACATGACATAATTTTGCGTGTCTTATCAGAGTGCTAATATCTTTTTCATTAGGATCTTGGGAGAGATTTATTGGGAACATGGCCTTGTCTTCCTTATCTTCCATATCTTCTAGAGTCCCTTAAGATATTAAAAGTGGCAAAATACACCATTCCAAAATATACCACTTTGACATAGAATTATTTTGAGCTAAAGACATTGAAAAGACAGCCTTACAAAACAGATTGAAACTCTCATGAGAAAGATGCCCTCCCTTTTTTAGGAGAAAAGAAATATTCTTTGATGGAGAATCAAAGCCAAGAGAATTCTGTACAAGCATGCTTTGTTAAAATAATTCTTATCGTCATTTGCCTCCCTATATAGTTTAGTTACATTTTCATTCTTGTCTCTCTTTGTGCAACTTAATATAACAGCGTGTAGGTTTTGTCAGTTTTTTGGGTCTTTATTCCTTATGAGGGTTCCCATATCACAAGTAACTTGTATAAATGTGTGTGTTTTCTCCTATTAATCTGTTTTATGTCAGTTTAATTTTCAGGCCCAGCCAACCCTCTATATAGAATAAAAGCAATGTTGGAATATAATTTACCAGTGTCCTGTAACTTTTGATGTATTTTTCTACTTGCCCTGTTTTCAATTTTATATAAATGAAATTAATATCAGGGTGTTATTTCTTTGTAAATTCCATTCTGTTTCATAGCTGCAGACTGTGAGTTCATTTGGTACAATGTGTTATCTTAAATATGTATGCTTTTAATAAAAAAATAAGTCTGCATAAGAGAATAAGGATTGTCCAACCCAACTACGCTCAACTATGAAAAGTGGTACAATCTGTTATGTTGGTTTAATAGTGTCATGTTTATATAGAGAAGTGATCACACAAATTTATGGCTATCACTATTCCTAGGGAATGCCTTAATCCACTCAAGGGCAGTGATCAGCATGGGCAGTGGTTTAGCAAGATCTTGGAGAAGAGAGAACTATATACCAAGTACATGCTCTGATACCTTCTGAGATTTTTGTAGGGGTTGCAAAACTGACGAATGCAATGCCCTGTGAGAGTGTACATATTCTCATGACCCTATAGCCAATAAACACAAGTTGCTACTTTTTTTTTTTTTTGCTTTTCTTTTCAATTTTCGGGAAATGTAGACTAAAAGAGCAGAATTAGTAATCTGTTTGTGTTTTCTGTAATAAAACTAGGGTGAATTTGGGCCAAGAAACTGTTTTATGATATCATTTGGATGCAAATTATTTACCTTTCAAACTACATTTGTTGACTGTTGAAAGGCTTTTGAATAGAATATCTCTGCTAAATTATGATGCAATAATTATATCCTTCCCCTTTAATAACCACTGATATGTTCCTTGTTTAATGCATAAAGGAGTTTAAGTCTAAGTTGCTAAACTTGTCCAAGCTCTTGCTATCAGGGGAAGATTGTTAGAATTTGTCATATGAATAAAAAAAAAATGAGACCAAGGGAAATAGGGGATAGAGAAAATGACTTTGTTTTAAAAAAGTTGGGAAAGATAAAAGTATTCCCCAAAGTGACTTCTTATCAAAAAGTGTGGTTTAGAATTTTTTTGCAGAAATGTTTTTTTAAGATTTTATTTATTTGTTCATGAGAGACACACACACACACACACAGAGAGAGAGAGAGAGAGAGAGGCAGAGACATAGGCAGAGGGAGAAGCAGGGAGCCTGCTGTGGGACTCCAGGATCATGCCCTGAGCCAGAGGCAGATGCTTAACCGCGGAGCCTGCAGGGAGCCTGATGTGGGACTCCAGGATCATGCCCTGAGCCAGAGGCAGATGCTTAACCGCGGAGCCACCCAGGGGTCCCTCAGAAATGTTTCTATGTGAATCTGGCTGTGAGATTTTTAGCTCATTGCAACTTTAAAAATGCAAAGCAACTTGGATTGATTTCATTTTCTCATACAACAAGGATACTACTATTTCATTTTCTAGTCCCATATGCAAAATAATGGCTCCTCTTACATGCCTCAATAATTTTTTTTTATTTATTTTTATTTTTTTTAATTTTTTTTTTGCCTCAATAATTTTTGAATTTAAATTAGGTCATGAAGGTAAGTGAGGAGGAAGAAAATGCTAACATTTTTCAATGTTTAATACCTAAACTTCCAAATTACTTCAAGAAAATCACAAACTTCTCTAAAATTAAAGGTAGGCAGAGTCCAAAACAAGTATTTTTACCTATGTAAGCCAGATACACAATTGTATTGGAAATAGTTATTTTTGCAACCCCAATTTTTGTCATTTTTCTAGTGTTTGAATTCTATGTGATCTTGCAGAAGACCTGGTGAGTTCTGTGGTCCTATACCAGATGGTCTTGAGTATTGTGCTCATATTATCTGAGTCTAATAAAATGGATTTCATAGCCAAATTTTGTCTGCCCAGAAAAGTAGAAGAATATAGCATTATCTCTAAACTAGATAATTTTATCTGTGTACCCCTTAACTGATAAGCACAGGAACAGGAATTTTAAGATATTGATTGTATATACAATCTCATATACAATCTTATATACAATATACAAACTTATTCTATTTCCTGAACTGTGATTCTTTTCGTTGTTAGTTGTCTCTCTCTTTCCCTCCCTCCACATTTCTGTGTGTGTTTGTGTACATGTGTGTCTGTGTATTTTCTCTGTTTTTTCTTTCCTTATCCTCTCTGCTTTTGCTCTTCTATTGAGTGAAAACTATATAAGCATAGTGTTCAGCATAATTTACTTGACAACCTCTTACATAATACTATGTTCCACTATTCTTTTTAAAAAAAAATTATGTATTTATTCATGGAAGACAGACAGGGAGAGAGAGAGAGAGGCAGAGACACAGGCAGAGGGAGAAGCAGGCTCCATGCAGGGAGCCCGCCGTGGGACTTGATCCCGGGTCTCCAGGATCATGCCCTGGGCCGAAGGCAGGCACTAAACCACTGAGCCACCCAGGGATCCCCTACATTCCAGTATTCTAAATATTTAAAATTAATTTATTTAATCTAGCATAATTCTCACAATTCTATAAAGTAGGGATTACTTTTATTTTTTTTAAGATTTATTTGTTTGAGAGAGAGAGGCACAACAGAGAGCATGTGAGTGGGTGGTAGGGGCCGAGGGAGAAAATATTCAGGCAGACTCCTCACTGAGTGTAGAGACTAACATGGGGCTCAATCCCATGACCCCTGAGATCCTGACCTGAGCTGAAACAAAGAGTCAGATGCTCAACTCACTGAGCCGCCCATGCATCCCTGAAGTAGGGATTATTATAATTGTCATTTTATAAATGATGGCACTGAAGATCTAAGAAATTAAATCAAAGTCAATAAGGTAGTGAAAGATTAGGGATCCAATTGAGGTACATCATCTTTCAAGGCCACTGCTATTTTCATTAGGCAGTGTAACTTTTTAAGTATGAATAGGGTCATGAGTTATATTATAGAAGTTCCCTACGGGAATATAATTCTAGTCACTGTGTAAAATAAGTCAATGTTACTGTTATTTGTTGATTTATTCTGTGGATCTACAGTCTTGTCAAAGAAAACCTAACCTAAACATTAACCATTATCAAATATTGATTAATGTATCTTTCGGTAATAACTTATGTTTATTGAATCTTTACTACCCGCTTAATATCACTCTGCATTTTATCTGAGCTTCCTTCATTAACATTCATAATAATCTAATGAGGTAGGCACTATTGTCATCCCAATATTCTAAATTAGAAGGTCAGGCTCATAGATGCATATAATTTCCTATATCCCATTGCTGTAAATGACTCTGTCATGCCTTGAATTGGACTTAAATTATTCTAGAATCCAAACTATGAAGTTCAGGACTTTTAATTTGTGATAACACTTAGAAATGTAGTCAAATAGTTCATTACTGACTTCAGATTTTATTCCGCATATGTAACATGAGATAATTGGGCATTGCTTTCATATCTCCTAACTGGGATTATAATTATGTTCAACCTTTACTTTCTTCTGGTCACCTTATTTTCCTAAGGTTTGTACATACCTGAGGGATATATTTAAAAAGTGAAGATGATAGAGTAATTCCTAAAATTCTTTTCTATATCATGGCAAAAATCTTGCCTTTTCCTCCCTGATATTCCTATAGAGGACACTGCCTTTTGTGGATATGAGATAACAATTTATTCCTGCTTACCTTACGTGACTCTTGCTTGCACAGCCACAGATTCCCACCTTTTCTTCAAACCCTGTCTCTATCTCTGCTGCTCACTCCTAGCCTCTAGCAACCTTCCCTGTTCATCTGAACTTGCTTTTTAGCACCTTCTCTGTTGCCATCACAAGGGGATATGTAAACACTGGCATAGTAAACACTCAGTGGCTTTCAAAACTACCATTTAGTTTTATACCCTTAATTATAGGTTTTGACATATTTGGTGCTTAAGGTATGGCTCTTTCTACTTTTACCCTTTTTTTTGTATATAAAATATAAAGCTTCTTCTATGTATACCAGCACATAGTAGGCATTTGATAACGATTTCTACTGGGTTGAGGGACTAAAGCAAGAGTAGAAGCTGGTGTCCTCATTTCTATATCTAATGCCATGTTTGGACATGGGAGAATTTCAGTACATATAAATCTTAAAATCAATGAAATGATCTTTAAACTCTTGACAGTTTCTTTTCTCTGTCACTATCCATTATTTATTTATCAATACATTTCATACTTAAAAAATATTTGTAACTTATCTTTACTTTCAACGTGGGGCTCAGATTTTCTTTTTTCTTTTAAGATTTTATTTATTTATTCATGACAGAGAGAAAAATAGAGAGAGAGAGAGAGAGAGAGAGAGACAGAGACAGAGACACAGGCAGAAGGAGAAGCAAGCTCCATGGGGCTTGATGTGGGACTCGATCCCAGGACTCCAGGATCACACTGTGGGCCGAAGGCAGGCACTAAACCACTGGGCCACTCAGGGATCCCCAGGGCTCAAATTTTCAACCCCTGAGATTAAGAGTTCCATGCTCTACCAACTGAGCCAGGAGGGACTCCAATGGACTTCATACTTCTTATGAATCTATTTTGTTTTATTCTCACTTTAGAGTGTTCATATCATTAAAGGACTTCCAAATCATTAGCAAAGATTGATAAGGCTTTCTTTCTTTTTTTTTTTTTAATTTTTATTTATTTATGATAGTCACACACACACAGAGAGAGAGAGAGAGAGTCAGAGACACAGGCAGAGGGAGAAGCAGGCTCCATACACCGGGAGCCCGACGTGGGACTCGATCCGGAGTCTCCAGGATCGCGCCCTGGGCCAAAGGCAGGCGCCAAACCGCTGCGCCACCCAGGGATCCCGGCTTTCTTTCTTTTATCTAACTTCAGAAACAGAAAAGATATTGCATTTGAATTTATTTTTCTAATGGCTACCAGCGATAACTGGAAATTTTCTTTTAAATTAAGAAAACAAGGTCACCTTGTCTGGCTCAGGCAGTGGATCATGTAACTCCTGATTGCAGGGTCATGAGTGAGCCCCACATGTGGCATTGAGTTTACTTAAAATAAAATTGAAAATAATTAAATTAACAAAATATACCAAGCCAGTGAGAGCTGCACTTACAATTTGGGGAAATACTTTACAGTTAAGTTGGAATATTTGTGCAGAAGCAAAATGTTACATTATTCTGTGTTTTCTCTAATAATGAATCCACTCATCTCCATGAAGAGAATTTGCAAGATGAAGATCTGGTGACTGAATTGACAAGAACTGGAGAATGCATTTCAAATACAAATGGGGAAGAGTTCTGCGCAGGAAGCAGGAAGACCTGTGGTCTCAGTTCTACCACTAATTAGCAGTTTGCTATTGAAGTCATTTTACTCATTTACACTTAAATATCATTAAAAAAAGCAAAACAGTGAGAGGTTGGTGACACAAATTATCTTAAAAGTGTATTCAGGTCTATTGGTAGCACCCACTGAGATACTGTGGAATTAGGTTTTTTGTGTGTGCAAAATTGTGTTACTTATTTCAATCCCTGAGAAAACCCAATCCGTATTATCTGTTCACACAAAGGATGAGTTTAGTCATTGCTTGAGCTTCTGGTATTTGCCTAGAGATTCTGGCCTTTCAGCAGACTTAAGCTGGAGGTTTGAACAATTGACTTAATTTCACAGAATCTCAGAGTTTTCTTAACTATAAATTAGGGAGATTCATGTTTACTTACCTGCTGAAGTATTACATGGATTAGTTAACAGAGGAAGAGCACACATTTTGGGGTCCCACATTTTCTATTCTTTATGATGTCTTGTTTTAGATTATTTCTATCTTGAAAGAGAGACTTGCTTTATGTCTGTCAAGACTGCTTATTTTACCTTCTTTTTTTGTATTATCTTAATACTTTGGAAAGTCCAATTTATCCAGTGAATAGCCAGCACCCTCACATTCCTACTGTTTTATTACTTTAGAAATAAAAGCTTATTAACCTACTTTAATATTCATTCTGAACCTCTAATAGTTACCTCTTTTTAAGTTTATTCCTTTTGTTGGTTTAAATAGAACTCAAAGAAATTACAGGAAAATTTTGAATTTTCCCTCAGCCCTGTTATGAACACATGTAAAATGCCATAATAAGCTAGTAATTGAAGGAATTACAATTAGAGCAATTCCATATGTGCTTTGGTGATAGTCTGCATTGACTAAAGAGCACCCTAAATTAAGTAGTTCCCTAGTAAGGAGACAATCTAGTGTTTGAGACCATAGGTTCTGGGATCATGAATAACCTCTTTCCAAATTGGGTTTATCCCTTTTTATCTGTATGACCTTGGGTAAATTTGCTACTTTTCTAGGCAAGGCCCTTTATGAGTGGTATTTAGATACTAATAATTTTCTATCTATAGGTGTAGAAAACATTAAGTCAAATATCAAAAATTAAGAATGAAGAATAAAGTTTAATGCATAGGAGATGACCAATAGTTTTAAACAGCCATTATTATCATTATTTTATTATTGTTGTTAGGTATATCTGTTTAGGAAATTTTTGATGATTAAGTCTTAAAGAATTTGAAGCTGAATGTTGTACCCCTATATTTTATGGTACTTAATGGCATACTAGGAAAGCTCAACTTTATAAATTATCTGGGTCTCTTGCATAACAGTTTTAAGTATCTAATCCAAAAGAGAGATAACACCTGGAGTAGGATGAAGGACACTAACTACTCTAGAGCTCCACCTGAGGATGTTGATCTCAATTACACAACATACATTTCTGTATATTAGTTTTCTACTGTGTTGTTTTGTACCAGTGAGTATTTTCTGACTTATCAGAAATTGAACATGGAAAAGAAATGAAAATACACATCATAATTTTTTCCATGTTTTCTCTACTTTTGTAGAGCCAGAAATAACAATTTTCTTTGTACATTTAAAGATATATTATCTTTAAATTAAAAGCACAGGCACTTTCAATTTAATAGCAGGCAGACAGATATATCTGACATTTTGCAATGTGTCCTGTACAATATGCAGAATAATGATAAGTTCCAAATGGTAACTAAATATATTCAACAGACTAGGACTATTTGAGATTTGTACAACTATTGTATCTAATAATTATTGTTCAGCATAAATAATTATCTTACATTCCTCTGTGTTGTGTTTGCTATATGGTATGTCATAGCACAGGGACCAACACTGCTTTATATATAATTCTAATCCAAAAGAGCTCCATAAGCCAAAAAATTCTACATAATTATTCAGCAAATTCATTTGATGGCAAACGTGAAATGAAGGATGTGAGGTTCCTTGTAGTCCTTATTTTTCCTAGTTAGTGTAGCTTTTTATAGTTTCACTGTGACAATATTATGAGGTTTGATTATGGATTGCTGTCATAGGACAGCATTCCTGACATTCCCATTGCTACTGGGAATATTATGCAATACACAGTAAATGCACTGAATTTCATTTCTAAAATCTGAAGGATTCTGAATCTCTGTAACACATGTTGCTCTAAGTATTTGGAAAAAAATAATATTTTGAACCTCTACTAAGGATTATACTATGATAACTAAACTTTAGAGGATTAAATGAGAGAAGTAATTAGCATCTTTAAAATGACAAGAATTTCAAATGCTAACCTCTTTAATTGTATGTCCCCTGTTTCTGCCCCCCAAAGTCATCTGTTTTGTTCAACAAGAGACTTAGCTCTACTTATGCAAATATATCAAACTGGCCAAAAGAGGTCTATACTCACACCATTCCATGATCAAACCAATGTAACCTTGCTTTTCCATAGTCAAGAGCATCTAGTACTTCTCCAAGAAGCCTGCCAATTTTTCCAAAAAAACAAAATTGTCATTCTTCTTTTTCTCACATGTCAAGATAAAGTCCACAGGGTATTGCTTACTCAAAAAAGTTGAAACTACATTCCATCTCCCTCTATTTGTCTTGCTCCTCCTTTTTTGGGCACATGGATATTCCATGTGCCAAAGGAAGTGATAGATAAAACTATGAATGATGTGTGTAAACATCATACTTGTCATAAGCATCTATCATCATCTTCTCAGGAATAAAACAATATATATTCATTCCATCAGGAGTTTCTTCCCAAATAAATTATGTTTGCAGTGAGGACTGTTTTTATGTCAGTTATTTTTAACCTCTCCGGTACCCAATCTTCTATGACCTTTATTATTGCAATCTGAGTCACCACTGAGCTATATTCGATGTTATGTGTCAATACAGCCCCAGAACTGGCATGAGCCTCTACAGCTGCACATGGAGTAGGCTAAGTTATCATAGACTTCAGTGGATAAATTGTAAGCTATAAATATAAGTTGAAAGCAAAAATAGGATGTTTCCAATAATGGAAAATTAGTTAAATAAATTAATTATGATAAATCCATATGATGTAGAAATGTACAACTGTTAACAACTATAATGCAAAATGCAATACATTTAAAGATGGACAATTCTGAGAGAAACTTAAAAAATGTTTAAAGCAATATAGAAGTATGATGCCAACTTTACTGTACACATTAACATACATATATGCATATAATATATAATATTTTTTTGAAGAAAGGATCATAAAATCATTTGATTCTAAAGCATTTTTTAAATAATAAATTTATTTTTTATTGGTGTTCAATTTGCCAACAGATTCTAAAGCATTTGTGGTAATAGTTCCAATAGACCTGAGTTACTAGTGATTTTCATTTCCATTTATTTGCCTTTTCTCATGGGTAGAAATTTGAGCTTCTTTGCATTCTTGAAAACATGTGGTATTCTTACTTACTTCTTTTGCCCATTATCCTGTTTTTTTCTTAAGATTCATCTGAATTCTTCACATTTTTGGGTACTAATTAATGGTCAGTATTATATGTTGCAACTATAGTTCCCAATTCATGGCTTGCCTCTTCATCCTGATTTCATTCTCCTACACTTAATTTATTACCTGTCATGATCCTAAGTTGCTTCTTTTGGATCCTAAAGATCCAAAGTTCTTTACTTTAAAGTAGTCAAACTGATCATTGTATAAATTGTTCTACTTTATGCTTCATAATCCATCTAACATAAACTGTATATGTTAGGTGTGAAGAGATAGATACCTTGAGAGATGATAGATAGATAGATAGATAGATAGATAGATAGATAGATGATAGATAATGAACTGCCCATGTCTATTCTTCACAATGGATCATTAATAGGAAATCTATCAAATATGACTATCCATATATATGTGTATCTTTTACTTGGACCTCTTTAATTACACTGCTGTATTTGTCTATTATCATTTCAGTAATAAAAATAACAATTTAATTATATTAATAATTAGCATTAAGTATGGCAAACTATTACATCTAGTTCTGATTCTTTAAGGATGTTTGGTGGTTCTGGCTCTTTCTCTTCCATACAAATTTAGAATCATCTTGTGAAGTTCTCTCACCTACTCATCAAAAATAATGTTGAGATTCCTACTGGAATAACATTGAATCTATAGGTTAATTTAGGATGAACTAAAAGATTTAGTGTTAAGCCTTCTATTACTTGAAAATAATATTTATATTCATTAGTGTAGATCCTCTCATATATTTTAATAAAAACTACAATATTCTCTGTAATGTCTTGAACATATTTAGTTAGATGATTTATTTCTTTTTTAAAAAGATTTTATCTATTTATTTGAAAGAGAATGAGCAAGAGAGAGGGGGGCAGAGAGCACAAATGGGAGGGAGGAGAGTCAGAGGGAGGAGCAGATTTCCTGCTGAGTATGTAGCCAGACATGTGTCTGGATCCCAGGACCCAGAGATCGTGACCTGAGCTGAAGGCAGACGCTTAACCGACTGAGCCACCCAGGCACCCCCTAGTTAGATTTATTTCTGGTTACTTTGCACTTTGCTGCAATTTTAAATCGTATGTTTGCAATTTCATTTTCTAAATGCTTATTGTTGATGTATAGAAATGCAATTAAATTTCGTATATTGTATTTGTACCCAATAAACTGTTAGTTTTAGCTGTTTACCTATAGTTTCTTCTGGATTTTTTACACATATCATGTCATCTGTAAATGAAAGCTTTTATTCTTTTTCTATTTTTTATAGCTACGTATCTTTTTCTTGCCTTATTGGGCTACCTTGGGCATCCTGTGTAGTACAGAATAGAATAGTGTTAGTGGGTATCATCATCTTTTTCCTGAATTTGAAGAAAATGCTCCAAGTATTTATATTTAATTATTATAGTATCATTAGGATTTTCATAAGTAACTTTTAGGTAGTTAGAGAATTCTTTCTTCAAAGGTTACTAAGAATTGTATTTTTTAATTTTCATTTTCATCAAGAATGTAAGCTTCTAGAGGGCAGGAATATTCAACTATTTTGTCCATTGGTGTATCTTAGTATTTAGAAGAGTGGCATATAGTAAATGACCAAAAAACAAAACAAAACAAAACAAAACAAAAACACCCCAAAACAAACAAATAGGTTTGTTGTTAAACTGGATATTGAATTATATATATTTTTTTCTGCATTTATTTTGATAATCATACAGGTCTCCGCATTAATCTGTCAATATACTGAATTGCACTAATATATTTTCTAATGCTAAGTCAGCCTTCCATTTCTAAATTCTTTTCTATAGGGAAGCAGATGCTAAGAGGTATGACAGATATTTCTGTGGCTATACAAATTCTGTAGCAAAATATTTTCTTATCAAGGAGAATACAGCATCAAGCTAAGATATAATTATATCCTATATGATTTTCACTTTTTCTCCTCAGTTCTTAATGCTGAAAGAAGATGGGGCAGTTGCTACTATACACAAAATAAAAATGTATTTGCTACTTTCTAAATATTTATTTTTCAAATAATGTGTGAAAAGATGGGCTGTGGGATAAAGTTCAAAACTGTAATTTCATTAATTAGTGTGCTAGACCTAGGTGTGACACATCAGCTATGCAATTTCTGTGAGAAAGTTGACGATAATGATTAGCTAACAAAGTGAGAAGCCTGAGTGGCTCAGCCAGGCAAGCAACTGACTTGATTTTTGCTCAGGTCATGAACTCTGGGTCTTGGGATCAAGTCCCATGTGGAGCCCCCCATTGAGCCTCCCATTAAGCTCCCCAGGGAGCCCCTCACTGAGCCCTTTGTCAGTTCTGTGTGGGCTCTGAGCTCAGCGGGGATCCTTGAGGATTCTCTCCCTCCCTCTTCCTCTGCCTCTTCCCCTGCTGGTGTGTACTTCTCTCTCTCAAATAAATAAATCTAAAAAAAAAAAAAAAAAAAAAAAAAAAAATTAGCTAACAAGGAGATGTGTACTAAAGCAACTTTAAGTTATACTTTTAGTTCTAGCTTTGTTGCTCCCTCTGAATAAAGTATTAGAAAAATTTTAAACCCTCAATTTATACTCCCCTGTTAATTAATTTTGCTGTGTGCTTTTCTCATTGTCTTGCTGTTTGGAATTTCCTAAGAAATATTCTTCTGATAAGCTATGTGGTACTCCTCATATCTAATCATTTCTTAGAACTGATTGTTTTTGACTGAATTGTTTTTCCTTTGAGTCTTTCTCTGCCTGGTTATGTTCTTGCATTTATGAATAGAAACTATCTCCTAGAGATAAAAGATGTAGCAAAAGGAAGTGATCCTTTAACTGTGTACATGGCAAAATAAATGGGTACCCACATACACACAAGTCGACTTTCTGACCATTTTCCCAGGCACTTTGACTATCAGGGAAGTGTTTCTAAATTTAAAATGGATAAAAAAATAAATAAATAAATAAATAAATAAATAAATAAATAAATTTAAAATGGATAAATTTCATTAGTTTTGTAGCAAAATAAAATCTAGGATATCAGTATTGCTTATTGACTACTTTAATGATAGAGAGTCATACCAGCGACATGTATTTAACATTAACTTTGGTTAATTACAGAAGGATAAATAAAACTAGAGTGCACATGTCATCGCTTTTTTCCTAAATATTATATAAAACCAGCCCGTGGCAAGTGCAAATAACTCTTGTGTAATTTCTTTGTCCCTGATTAGAATTTGTAACATAATTATTAATTTTTATAATAACTATCTTATCTGTTTGATAGAATGTCCTTTAGAGATATTATAAATTAGGGCAATCATAGACACAGACAAAATATCAAAGGGTGACATATTTCTTTCACCCATTCATCACTAATATCATACACTATTACCTTTTTATATTCTAATCCCTGAGTCTCCTTCACTGCCCTCTGTCTGGATACAGTTCTGCTTTCCCTATATTCCTGGCAAAGCCTGATTATGTCTTTCATCCACAGTTGCATATGGATTATTGTATTTGACATAATTATTCTTGGAGGTGTTTGCATTTAATAGAGGCATAGGTTATGTGTGTCCAGTATTTCCCTTTTGCTTAGAAAGTAGCGAATACATTTTTATTTTGTGTATAGTAGCAACTGCCCCATCTTTTTCAGCATTAAGAACTGAGGAGAAAAAGTGAAAATCATATAGGATATAATTATATCCTAAAATGATAATCTTAGCTTGATGCTGTATTCTCCTTGATAAGAAAATATTTTGCTACAGAATTTGTTGACTGTCTAAAAGTCTATTGCGAGGCACATGGAGTTTTCTATATTCCCTGGTCACCAGTAAGGAGCTTGGAGGGGTAGAGTGCAGAAACAGATAGTATCCTGTAAAAGCATTTTCAAGCTGAACTGCAATGACAAGGACATTTCTGAGATAACTTGTTTGAAAGGTGGGAAGACTAATGATACGGGACCTTTACAATATTTCATTGTCAGTTTCATTTGTAATGACACCAAGTATAATTTATTTGTCTCCTCTCTAGGAGTAACATCGTTTAGGTAAAACTGCTTTCACATTGGTAATCAGATATTTCTCCCTGAACACTATTCCCAAGGGTGGTAATATAGCATATGTAGTTGGTTCAGTAATATTGATCAAGGAAGGAGGTGGGACAAAGTGTTGATTGATTTTTAAAATATTTTTCTTTTGATATCTCCTCTCCTAAAACACTTTCCTTAAGATTCCATCCGGCTCTCCAATGGTTTCAGCTGCGGTCTAAAAAATAAAGTGAAAATCTCTGTGTGAATTGCAGTTCTTGGATAGTTGCTGCCAATAGTGCATCATAAAAGTCTTTTGAACTGCATTCGCACTACAAAAGAGTACCATGATCAGCTACTTATGTCTACCATAGATGCAAGATGGAGGTATATGGCAGTTAATGTGTCAAATTACTGTGGGCTCTGCTGGATGATAAGTAATTGCCAGATGGGATAATAACTTGGTACTCTATTTTGGAGACATGATCTTTGGTACTTATTGTTAATAAATTATAAGAAATTGGAGTGCTAAAAAACAAGAAACTGCAATGCTTTTGAAATTAATTATTTCTTTGAATTTGCAAGTTTTGCCCTGGCCACAAAACTGAGTGAACTATTTCAACTATATAAGTGTGGAAGTGCTCCTGAGGATTAAGGAACAGAAGGAGTGTGTGAAGATCAACTTGTATATTTTATTACATGAATTTGGCAAAATCATAAAGCAGAATTTATAAAGTCAAATATTACTTTTTTATATTTCTTCATATCAGTGTAGGTCTTTATACTTCCAAAGCAGTTCTCCACTAGATATTTTAAAATTTTAAACTCTATAATGACCTACTGAAATATAGAAGGGGAGTGCTAGTATTCCTATGTTATGCAGCACGAAACTAGATACACAGCATATTAGTGATTGATTAAGGGCAAGAATTCAGGTATCCAGTCTTAAAAATAGTGATATCTCTGTTTTAGTACTTTAACATCTACTAAACCATGTAAAGAAGGAGGAAAAATAAATGTGGGAGCCACTTGCATGTCAAACACTATACTAGTAGCTTTATAATAATTATCTCCTTTAGTTATCATCCTAACTCTCTGAAGTTGCTGATAATTATTTTTATTTTATGAATTTTATGAATAACCACACTAAGATTCAGAAAGATTAATTAGTTCACTCAATGAATACAACTGGTATATGGCAATGCTAGCATGCAACATTAAGGGTGGCTAATGCCAAAAACTACTACTTTTCAGGGACATCATCTAACCTTCAACAGATCCAATATCAGCAAACTTTAACTCTTTCCTAAGTGAGCTGCCTATTTATGATTTCTTTTCTGACTTCTCTTTAGAGCTTCTCTCTGCCAAGTATTACCTATATGCTGGCAATGGCAACAAAGTTTAGTAATTACTCTTCATTAGTGCCTGAGGTGGTGCTTTACCCCTGACTCACATATTGTTCAACACTTTGTGAGATGCTACATTTAAAATTGTAAATACCTCATCCAGAGTCTAAAAAAAAAATAAAAGTAGATTTTATGTAACTAAGAACAGTATGGAATTTTAATTTCACTTACTATAGAATATATCTATAATTTAAACAAATTATACATTTAAAGTGTCAGACAAGATGCCAGGCACCTAGTAATTTTTTTCTCTTTCCTTTGATTCTGACCTGCCTTTTAGAGTTTCTAAGTAATAAGCTCTATCTATTGTTTGCTATTTGGATTGGGTTTTTTTTCTGTTCTATAAACAAAAATAGAAACTAGCTTCATCATATCCCATATTAAGAGGTCATTGCATAAATTCCCTCAATAATAAGCAATCTGTCTGATAAATGTGATCTTGCAAATTCCCTAACCATACTTTTTAGACAATGCATAGTGCTAGTATCTTTTCATAAAAATAGAAATTTGACATTTTTGGAAAACACTCAGTATAGCCTTGATGAGAGGCTCTTCCTAAAGGATACGAATCTTATGTCTTATTTACATCTCTAACTCAATCGTTGAGACTCATTCCATTATGGTTCTGCAAATGTGACTGGAATATTCACCTTGAATAGCAGTCTTTGAAAGCTTCTGAAGAACAGTTTTTGCCACCTCTTTATTAAAAGCATTTCTCAGGGTTGCCCTTTATTTTTGGAATATGGCTTTGTTTCAACATGTTCACAGATTTCTCAGAATTGAATGCTTTCTCAAACCCACCTCTGTTTTTCTGATGCCCTTGTGGATCTATTTAGCCCAATGATAATTCCCTCTGAATATAAACTTTGTAATCTGTACCACACATTGTACCACTTAGTTTTTTTATAATTACTCCATAGGGGCTATTGCCTCCCTCTAACTACATGTATATTTCTTGGTTATTCCGTAAAAGCTAGGGCTAAGCCTGGTATTTGGCACCTATTACAAGGCACCTTGAAGTATTTGTTTTATGGTAATTAAATTGGAGTCATTGGGGAAAATTATAATGCAAGGGGGAATTTTCCTCTCTAGTATATGCCATTTAGTTACAACATGGCCAAGAATAGCAAATTAATTTGATCTTTTGTACCAATTATTATCAAGTGGTGGTAAACTGTTAAGTTGAAGAGTATTTAGAGACTGTCAGCATTCAGTAAGTAATGATTATTTAGCAATCCCTTCCCTAAGCACAGGAAGTAGAGTGAGGTAACTGCTGGAACACATGGACATCATTTTATTATTTATTATCACCAATTTTTTTTTACTTTCTGTGTTATTTTCATATTTTTCATACCAGATATTGCATAGGGGAGTTAAAATTATTAACTAAATGAATGAAATAATAAAAAAGCCCCTATAAGCAAATATTTCCAAGTAATGTATTCCAAAAAATATGCATCCCTTGTAGCCAGAATCAAAGGCCAGGAAAATAAGAATCCATAGAATTATGATTTAACTACTGATACCAGTTCTTCCTTTCTATCATGAAGATGGTAAGACCAGGCATTTTGAGACTCCATAGAGAATAAAACCTTTTTCCTACCCAATTTATAGTCCCCCCTCCCCGCTGAAAACTAATTAATTATTGAGGCATTTCACACTGTTATGTATAAAAAGTCTGGATCATTAATCCATAGGAACTTATACCATGTTATATGGTATCATCTCACTATTGGAGGGGCATTTGCACACATATTGCCCTTTCTCTTTATTATCCTCTACTTTGCTTCCACTGGGAGGCCTTCTTCGTTTTATCCAATATGGCTTAAAGCATCCCCAGTAATCACAGAAATCTCTTAGCACCTGATTGTGTATATATACTGGAAATTGCTGATCTGGCTATCTAACTCTTTCATTACTGACATGTTCTACTTTCTTTTATTTTACATTCTATGCTTCCCTCCCCATTATCTGTGAGTTCAACGAGAACATAAACTGTACTCTAGAGTTGTTTTCTTAGTAATTATTATCAACTGAATGGAGAATTCTCCATGTATGCAATTTTCCCTAAAATGAATGGGAGTAAACAAGTAGATCTGGAAAATAGAAATAATTATGGAACAGAATCTTGTTATTCAGAATTCAACTTGTTATCACATCTTGCAAAAAAGACTTTCTTGAACTTAACCAATTTCTCTTGAGATAGTGTGCTCTTAGATGCCTTCATAAAACTCCATTCCTACCTGAATCATCATATACAAGATATTTTATGTTTATTAGCTTATGGATTAGTTCTGAGTGAGCTCTGAGTTAACTCTGAGTTGTTTCTGTAGAGAAAAAAAATTATTCATTTTTGAGTTCCCAGTTTTTGTCATAATAGCTGACATATAGTAGGCCCTGTCTTTGTGGTTATGGAATAATGTTGCACCCATGGTCGAGATGAGAGATGCTTTTGATAGAATAATAAGTAAACAAGTAATAAATTTTTATATCACTAAAATAATTTTATTTCAAGATTCATTTTTGTTTTAACATTAGGATTTATATCAATTCTCTATAAACCAGCACTTTCATTTTTATAATGATAATAAAATTTTTACAACCACAGAACTACTTTGCATTACTGGAATACTTCTTCTTTATAAAGCCCCAAGTGTTTTACAGCCAATGATATAGCACTCTAATTACAATGTTTTGAGGGACAATAACTTACTAATAATTCCTTACAGCTCATTAGCATCTGGTATAGAATATTATAGCAAAGAATATCTGTGAGACCGGGCAAACCAACAACTTCTTCTATGAGCCTATGAAACCCCAGAGAAGTGGTATGACCTGCTAAGCTCTTACTGTTGGCTAATTATGGTGTTGAGGCCAAAACTTATATTTCAAATCGGAAAGATGGTCCATGAATCTCTAACTGCCTGCTCTGCCTCACTTCTATTTGAGAGAAATGATTACAGAAAGATTTGCATAACGTAGAATCAGATAATGACATAGTATTGACTTCTCTGTCTATACAAGATATTAGGGAGTGCTCTGTTAGCCAAAGGCAGAATTTGGTAAGCTAAGGAGTCCCATGCCTATAATATGGATAGCTTCAACACTAGTCTCAATAGCAGAAAATTAGGTTAGTAGCTGAAAAATAGACCTAATCCTACTTTCTTTTATACAGTGTGAATGGACAATGCACATAAGGAGGGTGCCCTGGAAAGAGAAATGAGTTCTCACTCAATGAAATCATTCAGTTCATATGAACTGATGATTTATGTTATGTCAGGTGTTGTACCAGTGGCTGAAAAAAAAACTGACATGATCCCAATACTCATAGATCTCATTGATTGGTAAGCAAAATGAAAATTATTCAAAGTATTAGGCAAGGAATTATGAACTTAAAATTGTTTAAAATCGGTACTTAGAAAGCATATTACACAGAGATTTCATGGTTTCATGGTTTCATCAAGGAGGTTAAGAAAGGTTTCCCTGTAAGTGAATTAAGTTTGAAGAATGAATGATTAGTACATATTAAGATAGGAGGGGAGAGCATTCCAAGAAGAAAGGATTATATATTCAAAGATTCTGGTATGGGAGAAACAGATTCTTTCAAGTGACTGCAGGATGGACAGTACAGCTAGAGTGGTGTGAGAAGGGTGTCTCTGCTTTTAGATCTGCTGAGCAAACAGAGCTAAGAATTATATGTGAATACACTAATCCATGCACAGACATATCTATATTTATTTGTGTCTAAGTGTATATATTTTTGAAAATTTGTGTTCATACTAATATCCCAATTTCAACCAAGCACATAAGATTCATCCTAGCTTTCCACTTTCTTTATCTGCAATTTCTGTCTCTAACACTCAGAACCATTGCTCTCATTATTTATGATATATTTATTTATTTCTTCAACCATACTATTTTCTTAAGTTGTATCAGGATTGTTAATCCATATGGCTGTGAGTACAAAAAATGCTAAGTACAGTAAAGTAATTGTATATAATTCTTATAATATGCAGGCAAAATTATTGTTTTCCAAATTTATTTAGGTTAGTTCTTCTCTTCCCCACCCTTTCAATGTGGTTGTACTAATCATTAGAGGCATATCTCTTTGTTACAGTTTGCATTCCATTTTTTATTCTCCCCTCATCCTTGTTACTTTATTTTTAAAACTTACATACTATAGGGATGCCTGGGTGGCTCAGTGGTTGAGCATCCGACCTTTGGCTCAGGGCGTGATCCTGGAGTCCCAGGAATGAATCCCACATCGGGCTCTCGGCATGGAGCCTGCTTCTCCCTCTCCCTATGTCTCTGCCTCTGTGTGTGTGTGTTTCTCATGAATAAATAAATAAAATCTTTAAAAAATTTTTACATATTATAAAATTCATCTTTTTGATATACAGTTCTGTGGGTTTTGGGAAATTCAGAGTCCTGTGTCCACTACCATACTTGGGATACAGAAAATTTCCATCATCCCAAACGTTCCCTCACATTCTCATTTATAAGCAACCCATCCCCACCCCCAACAACCCCAATGAATGGTTGTGCATTGGAAATCTACAGAACGAGCTGAAGTTGCAATCCAAGGGCAATTTTTTTTTTTTTTCCTGCAGGAAGGCTTCAACTGTGCTCTTAAAACCTTTCAATTGCCTGAATCACATCTATTCTCATTACCTATGAATCTCCCTTACTTAAAGTCAAGCATTTGGACTTTAGTCACATGTACCAAATACCTTCATAATAACACCTACATAGCATTTGGTTGAGTAACTAGTCACATTAAAACATAAAATAAACCATCACAGGCATATTATTATTTTGGGGAATTTGAAGCAAATGAAAGAGATGATGCAGGAAAGGTTTGCTTATGGATATCTACCCTCCTTTTCTTCCTTATTAATAAAAATACAATGGAAGTATAGTTTCTCAGTCTTCATTCTGGTTAATGTGTCCAAGTGGCAGAATTCAGACTGATAAGATATAAAGGAAGACCATATGGATGACTTCCAGACAAGTTGAAAAGAAGACAGACTCCTTTGACAATATATCCACTTTGCCCACAGTTCTATGACCTCCCTACGGTCTGGACCTGGATATAAGTGGTGGCTTTAATCTGGGGGCACCTGGGGAGCTCAGTCAATTAAGTGTCTGACTCTTGGTTTCAGCTTGGGTAGTGATCTCAGAGTTGAGGATAGAGCCTGCTCGGTAGGAGTCTGCTTCTCCCTCTGCCTTTGCCCTCCCCCCACTCTTTTTCTCTCTCAAATAAATAAATAAATCCTTAACAAATTAATCTTATTTAAGTTAATGTTATTTTGGTTTTTATTTACAAGGCTAAATGGTACTAACATGTGCAAGTTGAAGCAAGCAATCCTTGTCTTAAGTCTAAAATCCTAATCACATACAGCTAGCTAAACTTACTTTTTAAATAGCATGACATGAGTCTTAAAATCATCATGTTATTAGAAATCTATTGAAATTTTACTTTCACTCTTTAAATAAAATATACAAAGAAGAAAAGACAGTATTTTTCAAGAAAAAATGTAATTCAATAGAATACTGAAAAACCTAATTGAAATGTAGAATAGAACCAAGCTTGGATAGACTATTTTTAAGATATAACTAATTGTTTTCATGGAATCAGAGATTTGGATCACTGAGGAATCACAGTGCATATTTAGACTGAATTGCTTATTTTACAGTTAAGGAAATTGCACCCAGACAGATCCAATGGTAGTTCCCGTGCCATATACCTCATAAGCATCAGAATTAGATTTAAAGTATACAGTATTTAGGGTTATTTAAAGATATGGAGGGAGAAAGAATGAGTGAGTATGTATTAATAAATATGCTAATATTGGTATTCCCAGCTAAGCTATTCTTCAATTAAATCACAGGACTCATGAATGGCTACTATCAACTTACCTACCTTGTAACATATGTCAAATTTTAAATGATGATATCATCAAAGTAATATAAGAAAGAAGGTAGATTTCAAAGTGGAATGATGATATTACATGAATTCTATTTTCTAGAAGCCTTAAGCTGCATCTGTATCCTTTATATATCGTTATAGCACTCGCTAATTAATTGTCTGAGTTGTGTTTTTGGATTTCATTTATAACTAGGATTTTTTTAAAGTCTTATCAAAATAGTTCCATATATGTTTGGGAATTTAGAAACATAGATATACTTGAAGACTATTTGGCTTCCTCATTTCAGTTATCTCCCTGTGTTCTTGTACTCTTCAAGACTGTCAAATTTGAATTTGTTTCTCTTCAGTTCTGAGTTTGGTTTCATCTTCAACCATTTTGGATTCAAATGTTCTTTTGTCAGACAGATGTTTCCATGTCCAATGGAATGAATGAGAGTTTACAGAAAGAGAGGAAAAGAGACAGAATCCTTGTATTCTTATAACACAGTTTGAGATTGGTCTGATCTGTGGAAAGAATATTTTCCTCCTCTTGTGAATTTCCAGTTTCCTTTCTGTGGCTTATGATACATAGGTAGGACCTGGAAACCTTCAACAAAAAAGCTCATGATTGACTATAAGCAATAGTTCAAAGAACACATTTTATTTTATGCAGCTCTTTTCTTATGTTTGTCTCAGTTTTCATGGCAGTTATATGTTTCCTGGGGTTCAGAAATTACTTTAAGCTCTGGTTTCACTGAAATAAGAGCAAAACATCTATTTTTCTATGAAAATCTATCTTGAATTGAAAAATCATTTTGTTATTTTACTTAGTTCATTTTTTTTTATAAAAGAAAATACTTGGCTTTAACACAAGTTTTTGTAGAAAAAGTGCTAAATATTTTATACCTAACAATATGCTCTTTATTTAAATAACATTTATTGCTTACTATGTGCCAGACACTGTTGTAAACTCTTTGAAATATTTATTCTATGCACACAATAAATCAATGAGGTGTATTATTATTATTCCTCTTTTTATACCTGAGAAAATGGTAAGGTAAATAAACGTGGCTACTGAGGTCCTATGTATGTATATTATTTGAATTTACTGTCTTAGTGCAAAACCTCTGGTTTAAAAAAATGAAATATTTGGGGGCACTTGGGTGGCTCAGGGGTGAAGCATCTGCCTTCAGCTCTGGTCATGATCTAAGGGATCCTAGGATCAAGCCCCACATCAGGTTCCCTGCTTGGCAAGGAGCTTGCTTCTCCCTCTCCCTCTGTCTGCTGCTCCCTTTGCTTGCACTCTTCTCTCTCTTTCTGTCAAATAAATAAATAAATAAAATATTTTAAAAAATTAAAAAATGAAATATCTGGAAAAGGCCCATTTCGCAAATAGCTACAAATTAAGTGTTCCCTGAGAGTTTGATAATCCTGTCATATGGTTGAGAAATGCTTAGCACATCGTAAGTACTCTTTCTCTACGTTTTTTTTTTTTTTTTTTTTTTTTTTTTTTTTTTTAAGATTTATTTATTTATTTGAGAGAGAAAAAGAGAGTGTGATCCAGGTTGGGGAGGAGCAGAGTGAGAGAATCCTCAGACTCCCCGAAGAACATGAGGCCAATTTTAGGACTCAATCCCAGAACCTGAGATCATGACGTGAGCTAAAAGAGTCAGACACTCAATCAATGAGCCACCCTCGTGCTGCACTCTTTCTTTATTTTCTAATTGAAGTTTGTAGTTCAGTGTAGAGTTATTTTATCTGAATAATAATGGGGAAAGGTGGAATGTATCTTCCTGCTACGTGGTGAACACGGGGTATTATAAATCTTACCTTCACAGCAAGAAAAAGGTGATTATAATTCACTTCATAAAAGAATACTTCTTAGATAAGCATCCATCACAACATGGGAAAACTGAGAAAAGACTACTAAATAATTGATGTGTCAAAGATGAAATTGTAATGGAATTTATAAAATATTTAGAAGTGAAAGACAGCAAAAACATTTCATATAGACCTTTTAGATTTTACTAAGAAATATTTAGATGATTTCTAACCTTAGAAGCATATAACAGAAAAGACAATAAGTTACCATTAATGAAAGATATATTCAAGCAAAAACAAAACCAGAAAGTAAATGCCATGGCACATACTAAAAAGATACATAAATAAAAGTTTAAAAGTAAAAATTAATAACTTGAGAGACAATGAAACCCAGTGAGGATCAACCAAAACCTGGAGATTCATAAAAGAAAATGATCTGTGATTAATTAAGGAAAAGCATGGCATTTAAATAAAACACCCCCCCCCAAAAAAAGAGAAAGAACAGGGATCCCTGGGTGGCGCAGCGGTTTGGCGCCTGCCTTTGGCCCAGGGCGCGATCCTGGAGACCCGGGATCGAATCCCACATCGGGCTCCTGGTGCATGGAGCCTGCTTCTCTCTCTGCCTATGTCTCTGCCTCTCTCTCTCTCTCTCTCTGTGACTATCATGAATAAATAAATAAAATCTTTAAAAAAAATAATAAAAAAAAAAAAGAGAAAGAACATACATCCATATATAATAGAAGCCAGAATATCATAGGAGAATATTCTAAATAAAAGTATGTAAATATATTTGAAAACTAGATGAAACAGACAATTCAAAAGAAAATTAAAATTTGTTGGGGCACCTGAGTGGCTCATGGTTAAGCGTCTGTCTTTGGCTCAGGTCATGATCGTGGGGTTGTGGGATTGAGTCCCACATCAGGTTCCCTGTAGAGAGCCTGCTTCTCCCCTATGTCTCTGTGTCCCTCATGAATAAATAAATAAAATCTTAAAAAAAAAGAAAAAGAAAATTTGCCAAAATTTTCTCAAGAAGACATTAATCTGAAATAAACTTATATTCACTAAGGAAATTAAATTAGGAAAAGAAAATTGCACAAACTAAACTACCAAGTTCAGAGAATCGTCAGTAAAGTTTGACCAAAATTCAAGGAAACAATAATCTATTATTTATGCAAATTGTTCCACAAAATTGAAAAAAAAAACCTTTTGATATAGCACCTTAAGGGGCTTTATATAAGTATATTTGAAATATTAGAATAGAAAAAGAAAGGAAAATTAGGGGTTATACGCTCTAGTGCAAATATTTGTAAAACTTTTAAATCAAATAACAGCAAAGCCAAGGTATAAAGTATATGTAAATTTTAAAAAGTAAAATAGACATGCAAATACATTTAAAGTAAATATAATCTATTAATATAGCACAATGCCTTAAGAAAAAAGAAAAAGCTATAATCATCTTAATAGGTGTAGAAATACATTGGATGCAACCAGTGTCCCTCATGTTAAAACTTAGAAAAAGTTAAGATTATTTCTTATAATAATATTTTTTCTAACCTGTGACATAGATAATATTAGTGAAATATTAGAAACTTTTATCAAAAGTCAGAAAATATATGTCCACTGTTCCGCTTATAATTTTTATTGCACTAAAATTTTGATCAGAGTGCTAAGACCAGAATCTCTATCAGAGATAAAGCGTGAAGTTTAGTAGAAATTATGATTTTCTATATAAAATATCACAAGAACATAAAGACGAATGGTTAGATTTAAAAAGTGTATTAGACTGCTGGATGCAAGGAATAGATTTCTGGGCTGCCAGGGTGGCTTAGTCGGTTAAGTGTCTGCCTTTAGCTCAGGTCATTCAGGTCATGATCCTGGGATCCTGGGATGGAGCCCCGCATTGGGCTCCCTGCTCAGTCAGGAGTCTGCTTCTTCCCCTCCCTCAGTCCCTTCCCACTGTTGGTGCTTGTGTGCTTTCTCTCTCTCTCAAAAACAAATAAATAAAATCTTTAAAAAAATAGATTTCCTATATATCTTAAAATTAAAAAAAAATATCTAGAACAAATAATACCAACTGCAAACCTACAGTGAAGATTCCATTCATATTAGAAACAACATTTAAAATTATCTGGGTATAAGCCTTAAAAATATATGTAAGACTTACCTGGAGTTGACATTATGTATTCAGGTAAAAATGACAAGCTACAAACTATAGTCTAATCATACTCACATATGGGAAGACCTATAATGTGGAATTTCATAAACTAACCAAAAATTTAAATGTAAAAGTAAAGAGCCAAGACAATAATGAAAAAGTTAAAAAAGTTAAAAGTTATATATACTATATATATGCTATATAATACTATAGCATTATAATTAACCCAAATATATATATAATATATATATGGCTCAAATAAATAAATAAATAAATAAATAAATAAATAAATATACATATATATATATTTGGATTAATTATAATGCTATAGTATCTTAAAGAAGGAATATGACACAGGATACAAGTAGTCAAATTAACAAAATACCCTGAAGAAAGAATATACTGTACAAATGGGCATAGATAAATTGACTATCCAATAAATAATTTGGGGCAGGTGGCTATCCAAAAGCAAACTAGCTAAAACATATTCTAAATACGTAGTGACAGATTTTACTTCGTTTTAAAATGCAGAATATGTGCCTGATGATCAAACTAGCTAACTGGATTGCATATACTAATTTATATATATTTAAGTGAAAAGTAAGCACTTTAGCATGGTACTTAAATGCTTGCCAATTTTAATTTAAATTATAAAACATTTTGATGAGTGAAGGCAAAAATGTAATCTAATTACAGATAACACCTTTATTCTGTCTTTTCTATTCCTACGGTTTTAACACTCACAACTTTACTATTTTATTTTACTTTATTTCAGATTTATGTATGTATGTATGTATATATGCATGTGTGTATGTAAATTTTTTGAGTATAGTTGACACACAATGTTACGTTAGTTTTGGGTGTACAACATGGTGATTAAATAAGTCTATATATTATGCTATGCGCACCACAAGTGTAGCTACCATCTGTTACCATACAATGTTTATTAAGATACCACTGACTATATTCCCTATGCTGTACCTTTCAGCCCCATGTCTTATTCATTCTACAGCTGGAAGCTTGTATCTCTTACTTCCTTTTACCCATTCCTCACCCTTTTCCCCTCTGGCAATCATCAGTTTATTTTAAATGGAGATATTCTGAAACAATGATGAAGAGGTTGAGACACAATGTATATCAACTTAATTTTCTACAGATTTGGAAACTCCTTATAATGGAGTTACTGATATGATATTAGCAAGAACAGTGTGAACTGCATATGTTTTTTTTTTTTTTTCTTGAAATAATGCCATTGAACATTAGATCAACTGAAGAGATTTGTTTCTATATACTTTCAACAATAGGATAGGGCAGCTGGGGTGGCTCAGCGGTTTAGTGCCGCCTTCAGTCCAGGGCATGATCCTGGGGACCCGGAATCGAGTCCTATGTCAGGCTCCCCACCATGGAGCCTGCTGTCCCTCTGCCTGTGTCTCTGCGCCCCTCTCTCTCTGTGTCTCTCATGAATAAATAAATAAAATCTTTTAAAAAATACTTAACTTAAAAAAACCAATAATATAATAAAAACTTGGGGTGCCTGAGTGGCTCAGTGGGTTAAGCATCAACATTCTGCTTAGGTTAGGATCTCAGGGTCCTGAGATGGAGCCCCATGTCTGCTTCTCCCTCTGCCTCTCCCTCCTCCCCCCCCCGACTCATGCCTTCTCTCTTTCAAATAAATAAATAAACATCTTAAAAAAAAAAAGAATAATAGGAGGCAAGATGGTGGAAGAGTAAGGGTCCTCGTTCCATCTGGTCACCCAACTTTAGCTAGATGACTTTCAAACCATCCTGAACACCTATGAGTTCAACCTGAGATGCAAAGAAAAGCACTGCAACTCTACAAATAGAGAAGTGACCACTCTTGCAAGGTAGGAGTGCAGAGAAGAGAAATGAAGGGAATATATCAGAAGATAAATGGCGGGGGGTGGGGAGCCTTGTAAGCTGGCTGCAGGAAGTCATACAGTCTGAGACTCAAATCTGCTCCTAGGAGAGTCTTCCCTGACTGAAAAGTGCTCAGCTGAAACAGGGCAGAATTGCAGGTGGGACACTCAGGTCTCAATGTTCCTGGAGACTCAGTAAGAACAGGGGTGCCTAAGCTGGCAAAGTTCCCAAGCATTGGAGCAGGGAAACAGGTTTAGACCAGTGAGCCAGGGAGAAGGCTCAACTTGGGTCAGAAACTGCAAACTCTGGAGACATCATGTGATCACTGTCTGTGCTGGGTCACCACAAAGCACTGGAACACAGCAACCCTCTGCTTTCATCTGGGAGAGGCAGAGCCGATGAACACTCCATGGGGAGAACGCTCTTGGTGCCAGTGTACTGCAACTGATGAAATGGGGTGACCTTCTGTTTCCTCTGGGAGGGGTGGAGTGGGTGTGCACACAAGTGGGCAAAATCTGTCCCGCTGCCTGGCGCCCCTCAAATTCTGCAAATCAGTGTTACCCCGCCTGCCTCTGAGGAAGATCTGAGAGAATGGGCACTACAGAATTTTGAAGTTTGGCACATGATCTTGACTCTGGGACTGGAGATCTCGATTTGGTCATTTTTTTTTCTTTCACCGTCAAGAGACCTGAGGCCTCCAGGCAACAAAGTCCTCAAAGGAAAATAGCTTACACTGGGCTACCTGGCAAGAGGCCACCTGGCAAGGGGCGGGACATCTCTGCCCAGGCACAGACACCTGAGAATCAGTGCAACAGGCCCCTTCCCAAGAACACCAGCTGGAAGAATAGGGGAAGAGCAAGTTTACTGACCCAGAAGCACTGGAAAACTCCAGGACTGAGACAAAATAGTATATAGAACTTGAGGTATTCCACACTGGATGGAAAGACTAGAAGTAAGAATTCACCACAAAAGAAAGAACCAGAAGTAATACTCTCTTCCACAGATCTAATTGATATAGATTTAAGTAAGATGTTGGAGATAGAATTCAGGACTACAATCATAATATTACTAGTGTGTCTTGAAAAAAAAAGCATAAAAGACTCCAGAGAATCTCTTACTGCAGAAATGAGATATAATCAGGCTGAAATTAAAAATACCCTGAGATGCAGTCTAAACTGGATGTTCTAACAGCTAGGGTAAATGAGGCAGAAGAGAGAGTAAGTGGCATAAAAGTCAAGAAGATGGAAAGGAAGAAAGCTGAGGAAAAGAGAAAAAAAAGTAAGAACCCATGAGTAGAGACTCTGAGAATTAAGTTATAGTTTGAAAAAGATTGACATCCATATTACTGGCCTTCTAGAGAGTATATATAGAGAGACGACCAGAAGGTATATTTGAACAGGTCATAGTTGAGAAATATCCTAATTTAGGGAAGGAAACAAGCATTCATATCCAAGAGATAGAGAAGACCCCCCCAAAAAAAATCAACAAAAAACAATCAACAGAGAGGTGGGGCAAGATGGCAGAGGATTAGGGTCCTCAACTCACCTGGTCCCACCAACTTCCCTAGATAACTTTCAAATCATCCTAAACACCTACGAATTTGACTTGAGATTTAAAGAGAGAATAGCTGGAAATGCTACAGAGATAAGGGTTTTTGGTTCTAGCAAGTTGAGAAGGCAGAAAAATAAAATAAAATAAAAAAGAAGACCAGCTGGAAGGACAGGGGAAGAGCAAGTTCTTGACTAAGTGCACCAGAAAGCTCAACACCAAGAGAAAATCCAGGGAATATAGTATATAGAACTAAAGGGTACACTCCCCTTTTTCCCCTTTTTCCCCTTTTTCCAGTACAACTCGTTTTTCTATCAGATTAAACATTTCCAGTATCTTTTCTTATTCCCACCTAAAGTACAATATTTTACCACCTCTTCATTTTTGTTTCTTCCTTTTTGTTTTTTTAAAGATTTTATTTTATTTATTCATGAGAAACACAGAGGAGAGAGAGAGAGAGAGAGGCAGAGACAGGCAGAGGGAGAAGAAGGCTCCATGCAGGGAGCCCAATGTGGGACCCGATCCCAGGTCTCCAGGATCATGCCCCGGGCCGAAGGTGGCGCTAAACAGCTGAGCCACCAGGGCTGCCCAAGTTTCTGCCTTTTTTACTTTCATATTTCTACAATTACAGGTCTTAGATATATTTTCCACTTCTAGATTCCCTTCAACATTCTCAATTTTGGGAGATATATGAGATTTTTTTTTCTGTTATGTGTTTCTTGATTTCTCTGCCTCGTTTTGTTCTACAATAGTGGAAGTTAATACCTTCTAAAACATGACCAGCATGCACCCAGAACCAAATTGTATATTGTGCTGGTTCATTCTGTGAGATTATATTTTCTTTTCATTCCTATTCTGCTCCCCTTTTTTATTTTGTTCATGTTTCGGTGGTCAATGTTGGGGCTTTCTATAAGTATTGCTGGTTTATATAAATTTGGGACTGAGCATCTTCTAACAAACAGAACTTAATATAATAAGAACCAAGGGGATGACCCTCTAGGATCCCTCAGGTAGACTACATTCTCCCCCCACTACTACTTCATCACCACCACCATCTCCCAGTCCCCTCTTTCTTTTTCTTCTTTTTTTCTTTTTTCCCTCTTTACTTTTACTTTTTTCTCTTTTTTTCCTCTTTTCTTCCTTTTTTTGAGATTTTTAGCCTTTTATTTTTTACTAAATTGTTTTACTTTTTTTTTTCACTTTAGTGGTCCTTTTATTTTGTTCTGATCTTTGTTTGCATTCTTTGGTCTCTGACATAATCAGAATCATATAGGGTGAAATTTACTTAGGTCGTGGTTGCTATTGTTGATTCAGCTTGCTCATACAGCCACTTTGCACTGAGTAAAAATGACTAGAGAAATAATTCACCACAAAAGAAAGAATCAGAAACAGTACTCTCTGCCATAGAGTTACATAATCTGGATTACAACTTAATGTCAGAAAGCCAGTTCAGAAGCACAATTATAAAGCTACTGGTGGCTCTGGAAAAAAGCCTAAAGGATTCAAGAGACTTCATGAATGCAGAATTTAGATCTAAACAGGCCAAAATTAAAAATAAATCAAATATGATGTAATCCAAACTGAAGGTCCTAACTGCTAAGGTTAATGAGGTGGAAGAAAGAGTGAGTGACATAGAAGACAAGTTAATGGCAAGGAAGGAAGCTGAGGAAAAAAGAAAAACAAATAAAAGACCATGAGGAAAGGTTAAGGAAAATAAATGATAGCCTAAGAAGGAAGATTCTATGTATAATTGGGGTACCGGAGAGCACCAAGAGGGACTGATGGCCAGAAAGCATATTTGAACAAATCATAGTTGAGAACTTCCCTAATTTGGGGAAGGAAACATGCATTCAGATCCAGGAAATAGAGAGGTCCCCCCCACAAAATCAATAAAAACTGTTCAACACCACAACATTTAATAGTGAAACTAGCAAATTCCAAAGATAAAGAGAAAATCCTTAAGTGGGCGAGAGACAAAGAGATTCCTAACTTTTGGGGAGAAATATCAGATTAACAGCAGACATCTCCATGGAGCCCTGTCAGGCCGGAAAGAGCAGGCAAGATATATTCAGGGCCTTAAATGAGAAGAACATGCAGCCAAGAATACTTTATCCAGCAAGATAAAGAATAGAAAGAGAGATAAAGAGCTCCCAAGATAGGCAGAAACTGAAAGAATATGTGACCACTGAACCAGCTCTGCAAGAAATACTAAGGGGGACTGTGTAAAAGAGAGGAAGCCCAAAGAAATAATCCATAAAAACAGGACTGAATAGGTATTATGATGACACTAAATTCATATCTTTCTATAGTAACTCTGAATGTGAATAGGCTAAATGATCCCATCAAAAGAAGCAGGATTTTGGACTGGATAAAAAAGCAAGACCCATCTATTTGCTGTCTACAAGAGACTCATTTTAGACTTAAGTACACCTCCAGCCTGAAAATGAAAGGGTGTAGAATCATTTACCATTCAAATGCTCCTCAAAAAGAAAGCAGGGGTAACAATCCTCATATCAGATAAATTAGTTTATCCCAAAGACCATAGTAAGAGATGAAGAGAGACACTATATCATACTTAAAGGATCTATCCAACAAGAGGACCCAACAATCATGAATATTTATGCCCTAATGTGGGAGCTGCCAAGTATATCAATCAATTAATAACCAAAGTAAAGACATACTTAGATAATACACTAATAGTAGGAGAATTCAACACAACACTTTCTACAAATGACATATTTTCTAAGCACAACATCTCCAAAGAAACAAGAGCTTTAAATGATACACTGTACCTGATGGATTTCACAGGAATATACAGAACTTTGCATCCAAACACAGCTGAATACATGTTCTTCTCAAGTGCGCATGGAATTTTCTCCAGAATAGACCACATACTGTGTCACAAATCAGGTCTCAACTAATACTAAAAGATTGGGATTGTCCCCTGCATATTTTCAGACCACAATGCTTTGAAACTAGAACTCAATCACCAGAAGAAATGTGGAAGAAACTCAAGCACGTGGAGGTTAAAGAGCATCCTGCTAAAAGATGAATGGGTCAACCAGGAAATTAGGGAGGAATTAAAAAGATTCATGGAAACTAATGAAAATGAAGATACAAACATTGAAAATCTTTGGGATACAGAAAAAGCAGTCCTATGAGGGAAATAAATCGCAATACAAGCCTCCCTCAAAAAATTGGAAAAAAGGGCAGGGCAGAGGCCCAGCAGTTTAGCACTCTCTTCAGCCCGGGGTGTGATCCTGGAGACCCAGGATTGAGTCCCACGTCAGGCTCCATGCATGGAGCCTGCTTCTCCCTCTGCCTGTGCTCTACCTCTCTCTCTCTCTCTCTCTCTCTCTCTCTCTCTTTGTCTCTCATGAATAAATAAATAAAATCTTAAAAAAACATTAAAAATTGGAAAAATTCAAATCCTCAAGCTAATCTTGCACCTTACTGGAGAAAGAACAGCAAATAAAACCTACACCAAGCAGAAGAAGGGAGATAATAAGTATTTGAGCAGAACTCAATGAAATAGAGACCAGAACTGTAGAACAGATCAACAAAACCAGAAGTTGGTTCTTTGTAAGAATTAATTAGATAGATAAACCATTAGCCAGCCTTATTAAAAAGAAAAAAGTTTCAAATTAATAAAATTATGAATGAAAGAGGAGAGATCACAACCAATACCAAGGAAATACGAACAATTTTGAAAACATATTATGAGCAGCTATACACCAATAAATTAGGCAATCTAGAAGAAATGGATGCATTTCTGGAAAACCACAAATAACCAAATCTGGAACAAGAAGAAATAGAAAACCTGAACAGGCCAATAACCAGGGAAGAATTTGAAGCAGTCATCACAAACCCCGAAGACACAAAAGTCCAGGGCCAGATGGCTTCTCAGGGGAATTCTAGCAAACATTTAAAGAAGAAATAATACCTATTCTACTAAAGCTGTTCCAAAGGATAGAAAGGGACGGAATACTTCCAAACTTGTTTTTTGAGGCCAGCATCACCTTGATTCCAAAACCAAAGACCCCACCAAAAAGGAGAATTATAGACCAATATCAACATGAATGCAAAAATTCTGAACAAGATACTAGCAATAGGATTCAACAGTACATTAAGATTATTCACCATGGCCGAGTGGGATTTATCCCTGGGATGCAAGGTTGGTTCAACACTCGTATAACAACATGATAGATCACATCAACAAGAGAAAAACAAGAACCATATGATCCTCCCAATAGGTGCAGAGAAAGCATTTGAGAAAATATAGCATCCATTCCTGATCAAAAGTTTTCAGAGTGTAGGAATAGAGGGAACATTCCTTAGTATCTTAAAAGCCATCTATGAAAAACCCACAGCAAATATTCTAAATGGGGAAAAACTGAGAGCCTTTCCTCTAAGTTCAGAAACACAACAGGGATGTCCACTCTCACCACTGCTATTCAACATAGTACTGGAAGTCTTAGCTTCAGCAATCATAAAATGAAAAGAAATAAAAGGTACTCAAATTGGCAAAGAAGAAGTAAAACTCTCTCTCTTTGCAGATGACATGATACTGTACATAGAAAACCCAAAAGACTCCACCCAAGATTGCTAGAACTCATGCAGCGATTCAGTAATGTGGTAGGATAACAAATCAATGCCAGAAATCAGTGGCATTTCTATACACTAACGATGATACTGAAGAAAGAGAAATTAAGGAGTCAATCCTATTTACAATTGCACCCAAAAGCATAAGATACTGTTGCGCGCTCTGCGGCAACACAATCAGGGTCCCAAGGGTAGGGGATGAGGAAAATAAAAGAAAAGTAAAGAGATGGTGTCCAAGCAGTGCCAGCTTTATTCAAGGTTTTACAACATTTTATAGCATGAACAAAACAAAGCTAAAATGTCTATTTTTAGTATGTTTGTGAAACTCTCCAAAGTTCCCCTTTCCCAGCCTGCAAGACAGACTCACGGGTGCCAGAAGACCTTGGTAAATAGATAAGCTTGTTGCTCCAAATGTGCATACTTCAAAAGAATATTAGATATGGTAAACAGACCAGCAAGGACAGCACAGACCCTTATTTACATTTATAACCAGGCCAGAATAAGTTGTATCTATTGTGTTATGTGGGAGATCATGTACAAGTGAGCCCTGAGAATCATTGCTCAAGCCCTTTCTCAAGCATCAACCAACTATTCACCCTTTAGGCTCCCGAGCCTTTTGAGTAAATGAGGGACACAAGTCCGGGCCTGGTTTGGTTCAGTTACTCCAGCTAGTCCGTGGTCACCCACAAGATACCTAGGAGTAAACTTAACCAAAGAGGTAAAGGATATATATCCGAAAAACTACAGAACACTTCTGAAAGAAATTGAGGAAGACAGAAAGAGATGGAAAAATATTCCATGCTCATGTTTTGGAACAATTAGTATTGTGAAAATGACTATTCTACCCAGGGCAATTTACACGTTCAATGCAATCCTATCAAAATACCATGGACTTTCTTCACAGAGTTGGAACAAATCATCTTAAGAATTGTGTGGAATCAGGGATCCCTGGGTGGCGCAGCGGTTTGGCGCCTGCCTTTGGCCCAGGGCGCGATCCTGGAGACCTGGGATTGAATCCCACGTCGGACTTCCGGTGCATGGAGCCTGCTTCTCCCTCTGCCTGTGTCTCTGCCTCTCTCTCTCTGTGTGACTATCATAAATAAATAAAAATTAAAAAAAAAAAAAAGAATTGTGTGGAATCAGAAAAGTCCCCGAATAGCCAGAAGAATATTTAAAAAGAAGACAAGAGCCAGGGGCATCACAATGCCAGACTTCAGGTTGTAATACAAAGCTTTGATTATCAAGACAGTGTGATACTAGCACAAAAACAGACACCTAGATCAATGGAACAGAATAGAGAACCCAAAAATGGGCCCTCAACACTATGGTCAACTAATATTTGACAAAGCAGGAAGACTATCCACTGGAAAAAGGACAGTCTCTTCAATAAATGGTGCTGGGAAAATTGGACAGCCACATGCAGAAGAATGAAACTAGACCATTCCTTTAGACCATACATAAAGATAAACTCAAATGATTGAAAGACCTTAAGGCCAGACAAGAATCCTTTAAAATCCTAGAGGAGAACACAGGAAACACCATTTTGAACTTGGCCATGGCAACTTCTTGCAAGATACATCTATGAAGGCAATGGAAACAAAAGCAAAAATGAATTATTGGGACTTAAGATAAAAAGTCTGCACAGGAAAAGAAACAGTAAAAAGCTAAAAGACAACCTACAGAATGGGAGAAGATATTTGCAAATGACATGTCAGATAAAGGGCTAGTATCCAAGATCTATAAAGAACTTATTAAACTCAACAGCAAAGAAACAAACAATCCAATCATGAAATGGGCAAAAGACATGAACAGATATTTCTCCAAAGAAGACATACACATCGTCAACAAGCACATGAGAAAATGCTCCACATCACTTGCCATCAGGGAAATACAAATCAAAACCACAACGAGATACCACCTCACACCAGTGAGAATGGGGAAAATTAACAAGACAGGAAACAACAAATGTTGGAAAGGATGTAGAGAAAGGGGAACCCTCTTGCACTGTTGGTGGGAATGCAAACTGCTACAGCCACTCTGGAAAACAGTGAGGAGGTTCCTCAAAGAGTTAAAAATAGAACTACCCTATGACCCAGCAATTGCACTATGGGGTATTTACCCAAAAGATACAAATGCAGTGAGATGCTAGGACACCTGCATCCCAATGTTCATAGCAGCAATGTCCACAATAGCCAAACTGTGGAAGGAGCCTCGATGTCCTTAGACAGATGAATGGATAAATAAGATGTGATATATATATGTTATATATATATATATATATATATATGTGATATATATATTATATATAAATATAAATAAATATATATGTCATATATATTGATATATATTATATATAAATATATACATATATTTATATATAATGCATATAATGGAATATTGCTCCACCATGAGAAGGGATGAATATTTGCCTTTTACACTGACATAGATGGAACTGGAGGATATTATGCTGAGTGAAATAAGTCAATCAGAGAAAGACAATTATCATATGGTTTCACTTACATGTGGAATATAAGAAATAGTCAAAGAGAAGGGAAGGAGGAAAGCTGAATGGGGAAAAGTTAGAGAGGAGGACAAACCAGGAGAGACTCCTAACTCTGGGAAACAAACAAAGTGTTACAAAAGGGGAGGTGGTGGGCATATGGGGTAACTGGGTGACGGGCATTAAGGATGGCACATGATGAGATGAGCACTGGGTGTTATACTATATGTTGGCAAATTGAATTTAAATTAAAAAGTTGTATTGATTCCTAAGCAAATTCCAGTGCAAGATGAACTGCAATAGGAGAAAGGTGAAGAGGTCTTAAATATGTCTTTACCAGGAATGGAAAAATCCCTTTAATACTGCAGTTACAGCACTACCAACTATATCCTTTTGTATTGCTCTTTAACACAATTAGAAATAAGCACATATACCAGGGTTGCTTGCCAAAAGAGGGGCATCCCCGGCCTAGAAGGGCACTGGGCTTAGAGTAGGTTGTTGTACTGCCTACCATGCCTTCTTCAATACCCACTCCAGTGGCTTACAGCTCTACTTCCTTATTGTTCCAGTAACTGCATTTCCAGTCTATGGTATTTCATAATCTTTATTTTATGTAAATTCTGTAACTTTAGTTTTTTTTTTTTTTAATTTTCACCTGCAGTGAAGTTTTTTAATGAAATATTTTCTATTCCTTTAATAGGATGATAATCTTGAGTTTTCTTTTATTATAAAATGTAAATCCTGTTTACAAAAGCTATTGAGGAAAGCAGGGAGGGAGGGAAGGATGGGGGAGGAAAGAAGGAAGCAAGGAAAGAGGCAGGCAGGCAGACATGGAAAATTCTTAGGAATATTCTTAAGAATATTCCATGTGAGCTTGAAAAGACTGTATATTCTCTAAGTCTTAATATATACTTAGAAGATCTACTTATTGTTTATCCAGTTTAGCTCAAATATCTTGATCTATTCTTTAACCAATTAATCAATTTTGGAATAAAAGTTGTGAAAGAGATTAGCAGTGTGTTTTGGTCTATTTTTCCTACTTTCTGTAATCTTTGCTCCTTGAGGCTGTTATCCAGTGCATAGATATTCAATACTCTTATATTATCATTGTGAATTTTAGTTTTTGGCATTATGGAATGTTCATTTTTTCTTTTATTAATTTTTATAGACTTATTTATTTACCTGAGAGAGAGAGAGAGAGTGGCGGGGAGGGCCAGAGGGAAAGAATTTTCTTCTCTCTCTCTTTTTTAAAGATTTTATTTATTTATTCATGAGAGACACACAGAGAGAAAGAGGCAGAGACACAGGCAGAGGGAGAAGCAGTCCCCATGCAGGGAGCCCGATGTGGGACTTGATCCCGGGTCCCCAGGATCATACCCTGGGCTGAAGGCAGGCACTAAATGGCTGAGCCACCCAGGGATCCCTGGGAGAGAATTTTTAACTAGACTCCCCACTGAGTGGAGCTCAAGGCAGGGCTTAGTGAGCCAACCCATGAGATCATGATCTGAGTGGAAACCAAGAGTTGGTCACTTAACTGACTAAGCCACGTAGGCACCCCTATTTTTTCTTTTTATGCTTATTTTTTTTGGCCTTAATTCTTCCTCGTGTGATATCAATTGCATTGGTTTGATATTATTCTTTGCATCTTTTTCCCCATTGTTTAAAGATAAAATTTATCAGCGTTAATTTCACCCAAATTATTGTAGAATTCTGCTAATTTTGGTAAAAGCATACCGTCAGGTAACTCCCACCATAATCAAGATATTGAACAATTTCATTACCTCTGAAAAATTCTCTTATGTCCTTTCATAATCCAATCACCCCATGGCCTCTAGCTCTTGGAAATCACTTGTATGTTTTCTGATCCCATATTTGCCTTTTTAAGAAGATGATAAGTGGAATCATGTGGTATAACCCCTATTGAGTATGGCTTCTTTCATTTAGCACAGAGGTTAACAAACATTTTCTGAAAAGGGCCAAATAGTTACTATTTTCAGCTTGTGAGCAATACAAACTCTGTCACAATTACTAAACTCTGTTAATGTAGCTTGAAACAGACTTAGATGATCAGTAAATGAATGGTATGACTAGATTACCTCCCACAACAGGCCAGATTTGCCCTATGGCTTATAGTTTACCAACTTCCAGATTAGAATAATGCATTTAAAATCCATCCATGTTGTCGTGTTGTGGTTTTTTTTTTTTTTATTACTGAGTAATATTCCTTTACATGCGTATTCCAAGTTTTTTTCTTTATATCCCTGAACAAATTTAAGGACATTTGGGCTTTCCCGGTTATTGACGGTTGTAAGTCAAGCCACCATAAACACTCTTATAGAGATTTAAATAAATAGACTTTCTCATATCCCTTGTAAAAATATCTGCTACTAATATTACTGGGTTATATGGTAAGTGAATGTTTAACTTGATGAGAAGTTCTCAAATTGTTTTCTAAAGTGTCTATGTCATGTTACATTTTTGTTAACAATATATGAGACACCAAATTGTTCTGTAACCTTGTCAGCACTTGAAATAGTCACCTCTTCCTGTTTTTAGTAATCCTAGTCAGTGTATAGTGGTATATTATTCCAAGATTTAATTTGCTTTACCTAATGCCTAATGATGTTGAGCATCTGCCATATGCTTACTTTGCTATCCGTATATCTTCTTTCTTGAATGGTCTGTTCAAAATATTTGGCATATATAATGGGGTTTTCTTTTTTGAATTTTAAATGTTCTTTGATTATAATTTATAATATTCACTATTTTTCAATGTTTTGTTTTTATTTTTCATATGCCCTTAAAATGCATTTTAACATTGATATCTTTCTTCTATTGCTTTTTTTCTCTTTGTTCTGTTTTCCTTCTTTTGGGCATTATTTGTCTCTTTCTAAGAGCTCTCTACTGTGTTTTTCATTGAATTTATTCCCATTTGATATCCTGCAAAAATTATAGCAATATCTGAATATTTATATTTATGTATTATTTTTGAGGTGAATCTATGTTTTACCTCAGTGTCTCTTCTGAGTTTAGTAAATTCTTATTTTTTTATTCCTATGTCAATTTTTTAGCACATTTATATTCTGAGTTTTTAAATGTCTAATTCAGGAATTTTTTGTAATATCTACAAAAGTGTTGAAGAAATTTAATCAATTGAGACAAAGAATTGGGATCCCTGGGTGGCTCAGCAGTTTGGGACCTGTCTTCAGCCCAGGGCATGATCCTGGAGTCCTGGGATTAAGTCCCACATCAGACTCCCTGCATGGAACCTTCTTCTCCCTCTGCCTATGTATCTGCCTGTCTCTCTCTCTCTGTGTCTCCCATGAATAAATAAATAAAATCTTAAAAAAAATTGAAACAAGGAATGGAAAACTGTCCTGAAGCCTAATTTGGCTTATAATCTCTTTTTGGAGACCCCATGAATGTCTATTACATTTTTGAAAGGTGGTAAAACAAAGCAAAGAACATGCAGCAGAGACTGTATGTGGCTACAAGATCTAAAATGTTTATCCTCCTGCCATTTTTACAAGAGTTTGCCAGCCTCTCGTGGCTTGGGATATTGTGGTATAGGTTTTCTCTGGATTATAGTTGAGTTTTGATAAATGAATTTTCAGTAACTATTTTCTCTTTATTTTAAATATTTTATATTTGCCTGGACCACAAATAAAAGATAAATGTGATATCTTTGGGTAGTATGTTAGGGAGGTTTTGTCTGTTTGCGTTTTAGTTAAAAAGTTTCTCTGCTTTTGTTGTAAGACTGTGAAGTTTTCTTTAACTGATGGAACTTTTGGGAGGAGGTGGTAAGTCTTTTGACTTTCAGTTCTTTTTCTCTTTCTGTGAGAAGTTTAATATCTACCACTTGGTTTCTCTATTTCAGTAACAAGTATGCAGGTTACCATGTTCTCCGAAATGACACTAAAGATAGGGCTTTCCTAAGACTACTACTTTTTAGTCCTTTGGCTTTCAAATTTCTCTCTTTAAATACCCCAGGAAACAAAACTCTGATATACGAGGTCTCCATTATTATTTCTCACTCAGGGCTGGATTATGTCTTTTCAGGTATCATTTTCTCAATCTTAAGAAATACTGTTTTCTTTTTTTTTTTTTTTTAAGATTTTATTTACTCATAAGAGACACAAAGAGAGAGAGAGAGACAGAGAGAGAGGTTGAGAGAGGCAGAGACCCAGGCAGGGGGAGGGGAGGAGCAGACTCCATGCAGGGAGCCTGACTTGGGACCCAATCCTGGGTCTCAGGATCAGGCCTTGGGCTGAAGGCAGCGCTAAACCGCTGAGCCCCCCGGGCTGCCCCAAGAAATACTGTTTTCTTATCATTTCCATGTATTCTCCCTTTGATTCTGGTTCTGGCCTAGAATCCAGAGATGGTTCTGATTATTTTGGGATATTTACTTGCTTCTTTACACAGATAATAATGTTTAGCATTTTCTCTCTCTTTGCTTTAGTCAATATATAACTATTGGCTATGATTGGGTTTATTTTCTGTCCTCATTGAACTCATTGTTTTTGCTTTTTTAAATACGTAGAATTAGATTTAGGTGGCTGCCATTAAAATGGAGGAAACTGGGGCTTGCTTATTAATTTAAATTATTAGTATTTATTTATGAAACCTAAATTTGTTTTCTTTTAGATGCCACTGATTTCACCCTATTTTTCTTTGGTAGATATACATGGTATATGTATGTGTATACACATATAGGTATACATATTTACGTATATACATATATATAAATTTTTAAATGCTAGCCTTGAGAGTATTTAAGCTCTATATTATTTGATAAATGCATTTTTTATCCATTTGAAAGAAGAAATTTTCTGAGCTTAAATTTATATTTACACATTAATTTGAATGCTGTTTCTATCTGAATTCCTCTGTAGGCTTGATAGTTGACTTGAGCAATTATCAAGATTAGGTGTTCTATTTTCGATTATCTTTTCAAATATGTTGAGCTTTTCTTCCCGCCCTCTCTTTCTTCTTTTTTGACTTCCTGGTCCTTCATTTTACTTATATTAATTTTTAGGGCAAACTCAAAAGATTATTATGGAGGGTGCTTCAATTTTCAGTTTTAGTTGCAAAGTTAAGTTTCACAACATCGTGCCTTTTCATAGATTTGGTCCACTGTTGTTCTAAGTAGTGAGATAGTTTCCAAATTTAAGTGTTTTCAGACACTTAATCTGTAAAACAGATAACATAGGGAATTTTTAATAAAAGCCTTGAAATAGGTAAAGAGTTATAGATTAGACGGTTTTTCATTAAGAGTTCTCCTGAACATGCTACTAAGGCATTTATGTAAAACCCATATGACTCTGCATATTACTGACTAGATCTAGTCTATTATTTTCTTAAATTACAAACACTGTTGTCCAGACATCTTATGTGACCTATATATTGTCATAGTGCTAATGACAGTGTTGGTATGAAAAATTAGGCTTTTTGATTACTTCCAAAATAAATTTTCTTGTATACTACTATATGCTAGACATTAGAATGGTACGTCGACATTTTATATTTACTAATGAAAACCATACAAATAGTTCTATACTAGTATTCTAAACAACAATTTGGCATAATTTTTAAGTAGCTAATTAAATATTTTAGCAACTTCAGACTTCAAAGAAAAAAGTAGTTTATTGAGATAAATTAAATTATTTTATGTGAGAAAAAAACAAGCATGGGATTAGGGAAAGTGCTTAGCAAAGTTTGGAGTTATGATTCAGTAATAATGTAGACAATGGAGCCCTTTCATGTTGTAAAATACAGAGAATTAGAAGTCAAAATTCCAACTAGAATGAGCTATGTGTGTTTCTTTTTTATTATTTTTGAATTCTAAATATGAAGTTTAATTTGATGTCTCAAATTATTTTCAGTCATCACAACAACATCTTTATTTTAAGATTTTATTTACTTATTCATGAAGACACAGAAAGAGAGAGGCAGAGACACAGGCAGAAGGAGAAGCAGGCTCCATGCAGAGAGCCTGCTGTGGGACTCGATCCTGGGTCTCCAGGATCATGCCCTGAGCTGAAAGCAGCACTAAACTGCTGAGCCACCAAGCTACCCACAACAACATCTTTAGATGAGAGTGAGTCTACTTGTCTACTGTCATATAATTAGAAGGCTCATCTTCTGGGAAAATTTCCTATTTTGTCCATACAAAATTCTCAATTTTCATGTGCTTAGTGCTTTTTGTGTGTTTTTTGTTTGTTTTGTTATTGTTCTTACAGTTACCCTTCAATATTTGTTAAAGAAACTTTTATCGCAAACCTCTTATGCTGTGGGTGACCAAACCTGCTAATCTGCCTTACACTGCCCTGGTTTATGCCTGGTTTCCAGGTGTAATTGTTAATAGTGCCCCCTTTACTCTCAAATGATTCCTCATGGAGAATAAATTATAATGTTGTCTTATTTATACCATCTCAGATCTCTTTAACCTCATCTGTTGTTGAGGCCTTTAGCCATTGTTTTGCACAGTTGTCACCATGGCAACCAGCTCTCAGTGGACTCAGCCCCACTGCTGCCACAGCAACCACCTTCACACAGCAAACTTCAACAGCACCTCATCTTGAGCTCTCTTCCTGTGATCTCACCTCCCTTACTGAGGTTTTGCTATTGATCCTGAACCATACAATTCCAGAAAATGTGAATGACACTCATACATGCACAACATGGACACACAGACAAATTAGTATCTATAGGAAAAAAATTCTGACTCATGAAAAATGGATCTGATAGATAATGTATTCTCCTTTCATCTTTTGGGGCAGAATTCTTGAGAAGGAGCAATATTCTTAATTTCTCAAAAAGACAGTACAGTGATATCAAGTCATAATTTGAGCATGATTTTAAGCAGTAGCCAGCTAGTAATAAACTAACATATTTGTGTTTTCCTCTCATTCCCTTTTCCTTTCACTTCTGCTTTCTTGAGGTTGCACTCCTTAACTAAATAGCAAAAATGAGCTTTTGAGCTCTGCATTTGTTAGAAACATATATAACTGTAAGTTGTAGCTATTAGAAAGTGATTTCATAGGTCCAGAAAATGTTTAAGTATCTTTGATATCAGATAGGACTCACCCACCCCAAGGGATGCTGTTATATGTACTACATACACATACATGCACACAAACACATGCATAGACACATATATTACATACATATATATGTATGTAGGTGTCTGTAGATGAGTATGAACATGGGTATGCATGCATGAGATAGGTATAACTTCATCATTATTACCCCTACTCAAGATGGTTTTGAGCACCTGAGAAGGTGAATTATATGGAATAACAAGTTTATGTTTATAAGCATTTACATCTTATAGCCACTTTGTAAAATGGGAGAATTAAGTCATTGGTTTTAGTTCATATCATTTGTGTGTGTTGTACTATCTTTTTGTGAAAATTCTTATTTTCATCCCTTCTATGCTCTTTGCTATGAGTGGACTGTACTTCCTAGGCACACTGACATCACATTTGTCAGTATGTCTTGATTAATCTAATGAAATGTAAGGAAGGGTAAATAACAAATGCTATTTATGAACAAAATGTTTAGGAGCCTGCAGAAGGTTTCCCATATGCACCTTTCCTCTTTTCCATAATCTACATCAAATTCACAGCTCATCTACAACAGACATACAGTGTGAGCTAGAAATAAACCTCTTGTTGTGAGACACAACTTTTAGATGATTTGTAATGAAATATAACAGAGTATTCTGACTTACATGCAGTTAATAAATGGTGAAAATATTTAAATGTTTAGGTCTTAAGCAGAGAAGTTCAGAATACATATCCTGTTCTCAAAGGGTTTGGAACGTCATTAGGGATACAAGAACACAAACATAAAATGTAAAGGCAAATATTAGGAAACTCCTACAAAATCCTAAATGAGGGACAGTCAATAATTACAGAATTTCAGGGGAGAGAGTGATTCTTAATTTAAACAACATTCCCGCCTTCCCATGGTGTCATTTCTTCTTTTCCATATCCTGAACTTAACATATTCTATTTCACCCATTTATGCAAAAAATAATTCTCTATTTGTATCTATGTTTATTAACTATATGCATGACTCACTATATTGATATATCATTCACATTATAAAAGATACAAAGATGAAAAGCAAAATTGCTAGACCATCCTGTTGACTTATTTGGCACTTGACTCAAGACTCCTAATGATTGGGGCAGCTGAGTGGCTCAGTGGTTGAGCATCTGTCTTTGGCTCAGGGTGTGATCCGGGGTCCTGGGATCGAGTCCCACATCGGGCTCCCTGGAGGGAGCCTGCTTCTCCCTTTGCCTATGTCTCTGCCTCTCTCTCTGTGTCTCTCATGAATGAATAAATAAAATCTTTAAAAAAAGGACTCTAGTGACCATTAAAACCTATAGACTTTGATTATGTATTGAAGAATTATGATTTGTTTACAAGAAACAAAAGCACTGTACTAAGCACAAATGGAAACAATTAGAGGAATATTGGTGCCCCACAAAAACCAAGGAAGACAAGTTTAGGTATGTGGCCCAATTCAAGGTTGCTCTAGAAAGCCAAGATTCTGGTTTTATAAAATATGTATATAGTGGTCAGCATACAAACTCACTTTTACTAAGCCTACAAAAAAAAAAAAAAGGACTTTTCTAAATATGTAACAAGTTTGATTGAAGGGCTGAGGGAGAAAAAAGTCAAATTCTAACAATAGCCAATCAAAAGTCTCTATATTCCCAGTATTTGCAAGTTATACACATTCAGGCTTATGCTGCTTAACATGCCTCAAAACTTTCATCCTAACCCATTGCATATACCCTAATAACTCTCACTCACCTATTCCACTTCAGTGTAGAAACAGTAAGCATGTTACATGATAGTAACATTAATCACAGAGTTAATAGGAAGTGATAAAGTGATAGCTCAGATCGATGAAAAATTAAACTTCTAGATCAGTCTTTAGTACTCTGTCATTCCATTTATAAGCCTTACATGTAAAAGACATAGACATTAGGAGAATATTTATAAAAATAGTTTCATAATGTTGGTAATATAATTCTCAGAGAAGATTTTGGGAAAAACCATGCTTAGTCTGGTATTGAGAAGCCAAAGTTCCATTAATTTATTTGCTCACACTCAAGATTAAATTTATCATATACGGACTGCAGCGGGGAAACTGACAGGACTATTCTTCTTTTGGTTACAATTCTTTATTACCTTTCCCTAAAGATCAACATCACTGTTTCTGTGTTATTAAAGACATTAATCTAAAAATATCTCAAATGACCCTAACAATTGACTTGCTAGTGTGATGGTTTGCTCAGCTGACTGATCATGTTAATTAGATTGGTGAACTACAAAAAATATCCTTAGTTTTAATATGATACTCTGAATTCAAGAGTTTGGAACCTCCAGACAAACAATTTGCTGTGAAAGAATATGGTCCATCTTCAGAATCAAAGTCAAAGGGACTAATGTAAAACTGAATAGATTATAGAATTAAATAGTCTCACCCATGGAGTTCTTTAAGGACCTAGATACCAACCTAGAAAGACTTTCAAATGGAGTGTAGTATCATTGGAACACTGTGTCCAACATTTCAGACATATTTTACACTAATGCTTTCTATCATGTGGTTTAGATTTGGGGAAAAAAGGAAAGAAAAATTAGAATATAACAGCAAAATAATATTTTTAACCTATTATGATAGCCAAGGGGTGTTATATGCTCAAAAATAAGAGACCGTAGCTCGACAAGCACTTCATTCTTACATGCTTTCAGTACATGTTGGTTGTCCTATAGAGGACGGTTTAACAGAAGTAGTGTCTGATGCCTTAAGAATGATTCAATTTGGAAAAACATATAAAGAAAACCAGAAACTTAATGATGTAAATAAAGAGTAGTGATGTTAAAATATTGGTACTGTTAGTTAAGTACCCAGTGGACATCACATATCAGCAAGTGGAAGTAGTGTATATCAAGGATCAAAAGACAAGGAAGATCTTTTTTTTTTCTTTTTTGGAAGAGTCGATATATTTCCTAGTATTTTTTCTATGGTTCAAAACTCAGAGATCTCTTTATATTAAGATCACTTTATGTTATAAAATGGCAACAAGATACATGCCGTTCTTTTGTTTGCCAATGTTACTCTGAGTCAATGCAGAGGTCTTATGTGGTGTCCATGGTCTCTCTCCAGCATTGCCCCTCACTTCCCCGACACTTTATTTCCATGCTTTAACTATATGGAATGTCCCAGGATTCCCGAAATGCCTCCAATTCTTTCCGCTGCATGAACTCTGCACATTCACCATCACACTCCATTACTCATCTCCTAACACGGCTGATTCCTATTCTTCAAATGCCAGCTTAAATGTATTTCTCAGAGTAGCACTCACCCATTACTTAATCTGAAGTAGTTGCCTCCTGCTATCTGCCCTCCCTGAACCATATTTTTGTACCCTTAGGCATAATATAGACCCTGTTGAGGATATCTGCTCTATACCAGGATGCCTATTATTTTAGTTTATCTTAAGGATTTTATTTTTTATTTATTTATTTATTTATTTATTTATTTATTTATTTATTTATTTATCTATCTTGAGGATTTTAATATCGCCTTAAGGGATATTACTGCTAGAAGACATAAAATCAAACTAAAGTTTCTTTTTTTTTTTTTTTTTCAAACTAAAGTTTCTTAAAGTTATGTGCAAAACTGTGGTTTTAAAAACAAAATTCATAAACTGACAAAAATTTAATTTAGTCTACCTCTCCATTTTTAAAAAAATTTACAGCTTTGTCTATCAATATTTATATCCATTACTTGAGTTATTATACTTGTTAGGCACTGGGCTAGAACTCCACACAAGTTTTCTGCTGGGAGGCCTATTTTGTAGGATGAATTGTTTGAAACGTTTGGGTTCAATATACTTCAAGATATTATAAAAAGGAAAAGGATCTATTGAGATACCCATAAGGGGCAAAAGCTACTGTAAAATATGGGCATGGACAAGGTTATTTGAAGTTTTAAAATTAGAATCATTATTGCTTATGCAGAGAGTAATAGTTTTACAATAAATGTGTTTATAGTAGATGGTATTCAGGCCTAGAATTTTCTTGTCATATTATATGACTTAATAGAGGAACTTTTTAAGTCAGTGAAATTGCATCCACCTGACCTCTTTCTTATTAATTACAAAGCAAGATTTTATGAATTATATTTTAGAGTAGATGATGATGATCATCATCATCATCATTATCATTATGGTGCATTACTGGGCATAAACAAGTAAACAATTTATGCAATTAAATAGAACTCCAAAGTGTGAAGCTATGCTCTACTTATGAAAAATTTTATTTGCTTTTAAAAAATTCAATGTTTCTTGAGTTAATTTTGACAGTTTGTCTCCTGCATGCATTTTGTAAAGTTACTCTAAAAAATTATTTAAGGTTATATTTGAGGATGAAGAAGGACATAATTCTGGAGCATCATTGATGAACCACACAAAATAAAACAAATTTTGATAACAGAAAAAGAAAACATATTGGTTTGAATAGTCTAAGGCCTAACATGCTATTTATCCAGAAATCAGTTTTTTGGTACCTTGACTACTCTGGAACATAGCCAACAGGCAACAAGAAAATTAAATGAAAAAACACATTGCTAAATAGCAATCACAGCAAGTATATATTTAATGCAAACTTTAAAGTTTCTGTATTCAAGCCTCTTCCATGGCCACATCACTGTGATAATATTTATCATTTTAATTATAATTATTGATTTATTCTCCTTCCTTATCCCATTAAATAAAAAATTCCTTAGTAGTAAACTATTCAATGTAATATCAGTAGTAGAATAGAAGAATGTTGAAATTAAGGTGTAGAGAAAAATTCATAGCATTATCCAAAGATTACTAACTTAGGAAGTGTATCTTGCTCATCTTTATTAACCACCTAATATTGACCTCAATGTTTGTGTATTATTGTCTGCATTAATTTAATATACAACTACAGTTAGTGTAGCAACCCATTTTCCTAAGTCATACTTATATAAAAGCAATACATGAACAAAGCTGGGCACAGACAAAAGAGGAGCAGAGGGAAACAAACAAGAATCAAAGAAAATGCTACTAACATAGCAGAGAATAAAAAGAGAAAGTTATTGTAGTTACTGGAATCATTAAGAAAGAGTTGAATGATATTCCATTTTATATCTTTAAAAGCAGACAAGTATATAATACAATGCAGTAAAATTCTCATCCAAAAATATGTACCCAAAATATGTAAAATTTCAAGGTATTAGTTCCTTAGCAATAAGCTTCAGTAATTTGGAAAAACAAGTATCTTAAAACAAGCTATTCACATATGACGCTAGATCAAAGATAATACTATACTGTTAACAACAGAGTCTGTTTTGATTCATTTCAACTTTTGAAAAAAGTTCACACAAAAAACCTATGATGAGTTCTTATCAGACGAATTACATTTGCAGGGCACTTGGGTGGCTCAGTCCATTAAGTGTCTACCTTTGGTTCAGGTCCTGATCCCAGGGTCCTGGGATCGAGACCCACATCAGGCTCTTTGCTCAGGGAGGAACCTGCTTCTCCCTCTCCCTCTACTTGCCATTCCCTCTGCTTGTGAGCTCTCTCCCTGTCAAATAAATAAATAAATAAATAAATAAATAAATAAATAAATAAAATCTTTAAAAAATTATAAAAAAAAGAAGAATTATATTTGCTTTCCAAGTGTCTCTGACACCATAAATCCTCACCCTATTCTGAGACTGGGTTGTAATTGATGAATAGTGTGACACTGTATTTTTGCATTAGATATGATCATAAAAAGATCATGAAGAGGAGGTATGCTTAGTACTTAGAAAAATCCTGCCTTCCCAATTAATTAATTGGTAGCGGACAGGTAAGTGACTCCTTATTTACATATCTGAATACATTATGATTTTATTTAGTAAAGTCCTACCAACTTACATTCTTTGGAATATTTCTTTAAGAAACTAAAATGGAGTGCAATTTTGAGATTTAGACATACATATCTGATGTTTTTACATATCTCTGAAATCCAGTACTGTTTTTTCATTTCTAGTACAAATTTAATTTGAAGAAAGTGTATAATTTGATAAACCCTTACTCATAGGAACAATGTTAGGCAACATAGGGCTAATAAGGCCAATCAACTGGCTGCCACTTATACAAATTCAACACAATATATTTCTCCGTTTGTGTATAGATTTGACTCACCTAAGTCACAAGTATGAAGAATTTTACAAAAGACCTTTTTTAGTCCTTCACATATAAATGAGAGTTAAATAGATATGATTGTCTATTAGCAACTTTCGGAAAGACCCACTCAGTATCAGGAAAATCTCTAAATATTTAATCATACTCTCATTTGTCAGGCTTCATAAAATGTTCAGCATGCTACCCTACACCCCTCAAATAGTGAATCTTCCAAGCTATTTCTATAAGAAAAAAACTACTTGAAGCATTACAACATTCTTTTCTCATCTGTAGGTTCTGATATCTAATCTTGGGGTTCCATAGCATCAATTACTACCATGAAACCAAAACTACCTAAATATTAAGGTCATTTTTTACAGTTTTGAAATAGTGAAGATAATCTAGAAGTGATCTTCATCTTGTTTTGTATAAAATGACTTTAAAGCTCAGAAAACGCATTCGCTCAATTCATTTATTTAATAATACCCAGCATTATATGAATGTTTCATAGATACTATAGTTAAGACCTTTACATGAATCCATGTAATCATCTCAACAAAGCAGGTATTATTACTATCCTCATTTTACAGATGGATCTTGATGAGGGTAACAAACTTTTTTAAGCGTGAAGACTATAGCACTAGAAATCAAGTCTTCTTCTTTTGGGAACCTTATTTTTTTAATATTTTATTTATTCATGAGACACACACACACAGAGACAGAGACAGAGACACAGGCAGAGGGAAAAGCAGACTCCATGCCAGAGCCTAATGTGGGACTCGATCCCAGGACTCCAGGATCACACCCTGGGCCAAAAGCAGATGCCCAACCGCTGAGCCACCCAGGTGTCCCAGAACCTTATTTTTTATATCACCTTTTAGTGCATAATTAATCTTCTATTTAGACAAATTTAAGATAAAAAAAACTTAAGTTATATTTTTATTCAGGTTTTATACTCAATTTAAGAATATTTATAGAATGCAAAGCCTTGAGCTTACAAATTTCATAGAATTGGAGTCACTGTAAATAATTTGAGGGCATATTTTAAGATTAGAGACATCAAAAAAACTCAAATCATGACTTGACTATCCATCTACTTCCAAACACATAATTAGTTAAATTGCATTTCATTGGCTCTTAGATGTGGTTTTTTTCCCACTTTTTAAAAATTTATGAGAAATCAAGATGTTCCTTATAACTGAAGGCATCTTATTAATGACACCGATCAGGAGGCAGATATTACATTTCCTATTGCATGACATGTACAAACTTGATCTAGATGCATATAAAGTAGCTGGAAGACTGAAACTTTAAAAAGTGAAGACCATTTGTGGAAAAATATCAATATCAATTATTCTCTGAGTATCCTCTTTGGTACATTCTGGTGAGTTCAAGAAATCTCATCATTTAAACTTACAACATAGTGGCAGTATGCACTCCTTGAAGAAATGCAACATAGAAATGTATGGACAACAGAGACTTTGATCCTGCATAAAAGCCCTTTGGACAATTAAGAAGTACCCAATCATGTCTACTAAGAAATTAGAAATGCCTCACTTTGTCACACTTACACTTTTCTTTTTAGTATATGCACAGACATGATATATTAGTGTATATATTAATGTATCATTTAAAGATTTTATTTATTTACTCAAGAGAGACACAGAGAGAGAGAAAGGCAGAGACACAGGCAGAGGGAGAAGCAGGCTCCATGCAGGGAGCCTGATGTGGGACTCGATCCCGGGTCTCCAGGATCAGGCCCTGGGCTGAAGGCAGCACTAAACTGCTGAACCACCTGGGCTGCCCTATATTATGTTTGTCTACAAGAGATCCTTGAATATGCATAACAAAAATTTTAAGTGATTTGAAGTCAAAATTTTATAGTTTATTTAATGGATATTTTTACTTGATAAGATAGAATAATGGGGCATTTTTCAATAGGTGTTATCCTGCATATGTTAAAGCATATTAATATATGATTTTGTGACTAAATTGTATCAAATGAAAGAAGAGCACACTTCTTTAAAGATAACCAACGGTTTTAAACTTTTGTATAAGTAACAACACACGTATAGCTGGAAAAATTCGGGAAAAGAAAAGATCAACGTACACAAATCTTACATAGCATACTATTAAAATGCAGGATCAGTGTTTGATTTTGGTAGGAGAAACAGGACAATATTGAAAAGGATTGTGAGGAGATGTTCCAATTGCTAACGATGTTTTATATTTGACCTAAGTTGGTAGCTATGTGGGTATTTGACTTTGTGACAATTCACCGAGCTGTTCATTTTTGTTTTGTGTGCTATTTATATATGTGATACATTGTTCTAATGCAAATAGGAGAACATTTTTTGTACTGTCCCAGGGGGTCGAATGGACACTGGTGTTCTTAAGCCTGGCATGGTGGTCACCTTTGCTCCAGTCAATGTTACAGCTGAAGTAAAGTCTGTTGAAATGCACCATGAAACTTTGAGTGAGGATCTTCCTGGGGACAATGTGGGCTTCAATGTCAAGAACGTATCTGTCAAAGATGTTCGTGGTGGCAATGTGGCTGGTGACAGCAAAAATGACCCACCAATGGGAGCAGCTGGCTTCATGGCTCAGGTGATTATCCTGAACCATCCAGGCCAAATCAGTGCTGGATATGCACCTGTGCTGGATTGTCACACAGCTCACATTGCTTGCAAGTTTGCTGAGCTGAAGGAGAAGATAGATTGTCATTCTGGAAAAAAGCTGGAAGGTGGTCCCAAGTTCTTGAAATCTGGGGATGCTGCCATTGTTGATATGGTTCCTGGCAAACCTACGTGTGTTGAGAGCTTCTCTGACTATCCTCCTCTGGGCCATTTTGCTGTTCGTGACATGAGACAGAGGGTTGCTGTGGGTGTCATCAAAGCAGTGGACAAGAAGGCAGCTGGAGCTGGCAAAGTCATCAAGTCTGCCCAGAAAGCTCAGAAGGCTAAATGAATATTATCCCCAATACCTGCCACCCCAGTCTTAATCAGTAGTGGAAGAAGGTCTCAGAACTGTTTGTGTCAATTGGCCATTTAAGTTTAATAGTAAAAGACTGGTTAATGATAACAATGCATTGTAAAACCTTCAGAAGGAAAGGAGAATATTTTGTGGACCATTTGTTTTATTATTTTGTGTGTGTGTGTGTGTGTGTGTGTGTGTGTGTGGCAGTTTTAAGTTATTAGTTTTTAAAATCAGTACTTTTTAATGGAATCAACTTGACCAAAAGTCTGTCACAGAATTTTGAGATCCATTAAAACAAAAGTTTAATGAGAAAAGCAAAACAAAACTCTTTACATGTATTATTTGTTGTTCATAATAACCTTGGTGAGTATATTATCTTCTTTTTATACATGAGGAAACTAAGACAGAAAGAGGAGAGTAATATGCCCAACCTCACAGAACTGGAAGCAGTGAGGCTGGTCTATTATGAGGTAAGTAGCAAGCAGATTTGTCAACTGTTAGGTCCCTATTCCAAATGTCATTGTTTTTACTCTCCTTCTAGAGTTTACCAGAAACTCTAAACAACATGGGTCTTTATATTCACAACTTTAATCTTAAAAAATACAAAAATTCAAATTTTGTTTTCTATGTGACCATACTTCTCAGCCACACCAGAAACATCAAGTCCCACACCAGAGTCTCCTAATTAAGAATGTGCTCTTCATGATGCCTATAGTTACCAATGCCATGTAATACACATGAAATTTGTTAAGAGAGTAAATCCTAAAGTTCTCATCACAGGGAAATTTTTTCTTCTTTCCCTTTTTCTTTTTACTGTATTTTATGAGATGATGAATACTAATTGAACTTCATGTGATAATCATTTCACGCTATATGGAAGTCAAACCACTATGCCATGCTCCTCAAACTTACACATATATGTTAATTATATGTTACACTTATATGTTAATTATAGCTCAATAAAACTGGAGAAAAATAGAAGAAAAGAATTTGTGTTTCCTTAGACATTTTTTAAAATATTAAATCATGAAGGTCTACCAGCTGTTGATTTTACTGGCCAGACAGGCTTATTATATTGAGATTTTGAAGGTATCAATATACCTACATGCATCATTTCTTTAATGAAAGGATCCAACATCCTCTTGTCATCCAGGGAGTCTAAGCTATTTAAATTTTAACAGTTTTGCACTTCAGTAACTCTAGAGTTTCTCACTTAGCATGTTCAATTAAATCCTAGTTTAGTGCCGATTTTGGTATATCCTAGCCACCTGAGCAGTAGTGGCTGGGTTTCCTACTCACTCATAATATCTATGCCACTGATGCACTCTGGTATTAGAATAAATATCATATCTCTCAGACAGAGATGTAATTAATATTTATATTGCTGCTTTTTAAAAACCTTTATTACTGCATCCTTTTATTCTGACAAAGACAACTATTGAATATTTGTTAGAGCATCTAAAAAAAAGTGTAAATTGAAATTGAACTCCAATATTTAGAAACCAAAGAAAGCTTCCCACCATGAACCTTCATACAATGAAATTAGCACATGGTCCCAAATCTCTCAGAGGAGATCTCATGAGGTTACATGCCCTGCCATCAGTTGGCATTTTTATCTCGCTTGTGGGGTTATTTTCCCTACACAGGAGATTTCTTTTGTTGGGAATTTCTTTTCCCAAGTTGCTTGCTCTCACCCTTCCTAACTGTCAAAATTAGGTTAGATACTGCAAGAAAGATTTAGTCAAACTGAGTAGTCTTCACAGTCAGAGTGCCCTTGAGCCTGCAGTCCAGAGTAAGGCAGTACTGGTAAATGAAGAGATTGACCATGAATAACTTGTTTTCCCATTTTATATGGAAAATAGCCACCAAATTTATCCAGTTTTAACTGATATTTTCTTTGCCTCAATCCTTAGTGTAATATTTTGTCCTCTCCAATTTCCTTTTGCTTCATTTGTTGTATAGTTAGTCTGTGTTTGGGAAAATTTCCTCAAAACCAGATCTCGAAATGATAATTTGAGTGTCCATTTGTTTGGGAGGCGAGCCCAAGATCATCAGACTATGAGAAAAGTAAGACAGAGAAGAAAATCCCCCCAAAAGGGTGTGTTAATGAGTGTAGTAAAGGGTTGCCAGATAAAATAAAGAATGCCCAGATAAATTTCAGATAAATAGTAAATATTTTTTGATATATAAGTAGTTGCCAAAATTGGCACAGGACATATTTACACTAAAATTATTGGCTGTTTAAAATTCAAATTTTACTGGGCAACTTGAATTTTTATTTGCTCAAGCTAGTAACTCTAGCAAAGTACCACCATGGGCAACTAGAGATCAGTCCTGGGAAACCATTTGAAATACGTTTCAAGGGGATCCCTGGGTGGCTTCAAAGGTTTATAGCGCCTGCCTTCGGCCCAGAGCATGATCCTGGAGTCCCGGGATGGAGTCCCACATCAGGCTCCCTGCATGGAGCCTGCTTCTCTCTCTGCCTGTGTCTCTGCCTGTCTCTCTCTCTTTGTCTCTCATGAACAAATAAAATCTTTAAAAAAAATCTCAGAGGATAGGAGAGATGACTTGCCAATTCTGTTTAGGGTTGCTCCGATTGCTTAACTCCGTATTCCCTTTCCCCTCTTCCGACTACTTTCCAAGTTCTGCCTGCCTGCCTCAGCAAACTCCTATGTGTGATATTGGAGAAAATCCTTGGCAGAGAAGAAATACATGGGCTTGAAGGGAGAAAGTGCATCTCTGGCCAGGGTTTCATTCCCCTGTGAGTAGAGTTTCCAAGGAAGCCCTGTCTCAAGACTTCAGCCGCCAATGAGAGTCATCTTTTATTTCTTCCTCCTTCTTCAGCCCAAGGGTTGTCAATAGTTTTCAACACATTTATGTCGCTAGGTTTCTTAAAGTCATTTGTCTGTCACTTTAATTCTTCATCTCTCTTTAATTAGTCACTAAATAAAGTATGGACTGATTTTCATTTGAACCATATGAGAAAAATTTTATTTCTTGTTCAGACCTTGAGTGACAGCCTATAAAATTTTACGTACTTCTCTGATTATGCTATTTTTTCTCAAAATAAAACAAAAATAAGCAAGAGAGGGAGACAAAGACACACACACTCAGAGAGCGTGCTTAAGACTGTTTAGTTGATGGTGTGAGAGGAAGAAACTTTTAAATAGAACTTGTTTCTTTCCTCCCTTGACACTGGCCTGTGTACAGAAAAGTTGCATTCCGGTGTGATATGTGAGCTTAGTGGGCAAGGTTAAAGTGGTGAGTGTGTTCAATTCAAGGAAATATCCGCAAATCCATCTAGCTGCGTGCCTAAGTCCCATCCTCCAATATTTTCCATCAATAATATATTTGATGTCTTATCATTATCGGCCTGAGTCCCATGTATGTCTTTCAATTGATTTAGTTTGAAAAGAGAAATAAATTACATATCGGGCCCCTAGAATTGGATTTGGGGAACCTAAAAGAGGAAAGAAGGATTTTTGGTGTGCATAAATCATGCTAATTAAGTCCTTAGGCATTAGCAATTAGGGACCAAACAGATTATTTTACTTTAATAATATTCACTGACATATTGTACCAGGAGGTTTGTTTTACACATCCGTGGTTGACCTTTACCTGACATAGCAAGGTCAACTTTTATATAATCATAAGATATTTCTTCTTTAGCCTCTTGACATGATGGATTATATTAATTACATTTCATATATTGATTAGTCTTGTATACTTGGAATAAATCCCACTTGGTCATGGTTTATAATTCTTTACACACATTGTTAAATTTGCCAATATTTTGTTGATATCTTTGCATACATGGTCATGAGGGGTATTGGTCTGTTGTTTTCCTATCTTGTAATGTCATGGCTTGATTTTGGTATTAGAGTAATGCTGGCCTCATACAATAATAATAATAATAATAATAATAATAATAATAATTCTAATAGAATGGGTTAAAATGAATATCCTTCCAGTGCTATTTTCTGGGAGGAATTGTAGAGAATCACCATAATTTTTTCCTAAACGATTGGTGAAATTCCGCAGTTACTTCATCTGTGCTTAGAGCTTTCTGTTTGGAAAATTATTAATTATAAATTCAATTCCTTTAGTGGATAGGCATATTCAAATGATATATTCCTTATTGTGTAACTTTTGATAGCTTGTGCACTTCAGGTAATTGATCTGTTTCATCTAGATTGTCAAATTTGTGGCCAAAAACTTGTTCATAATATTATCTTATTATCTTTTTTAAAAATTTAAATTCCATTTAATTAAAATATAGTGTATTATTAATTCCAAGATAGAACTTAGAGATTCTCAGTTGCATATAATACCCAGTGTTCATTGCATCCAGTGCCTTCCTTAATGCCCATCTCCCAGTTACTCCATCTCTCCACTCACTTTTCCAGCAACCCTCAGTTTGTTTCCTATGATTAAGAGTCTCCTATGGTTTGTCTCCCTATTTCCATCTTATTTTATTTTTCCTTCCTTTCCCCTATGCTAATCAGTTTTGTTTCTTAAATTCCACAGATGAGTGAAATAATAAGATATTTGTCTTTCTCTGACTGACTTATTTCACTTAGAATAATACCCTCTAGTTCCATCTTTGTTGTTGCAAATGGCAAGATTTCATTCTCTTTGATTGACAGCACATCTTCTTAATCCATTCATTTGTCATGGGACATCTGAGCTCTTTCCAAAGTTTAGCTATTGTGGATAATTCTGCTATAAACATTGGGGTGCAGGTGCCCCTTCAAATTACTATTTTGTATCTTTGGATAAATATCTAGTAGTACAATTGCTGGGTTAAAGAATAGCTCTATTTTTAACTTTTTGATGCACCTCCATACTGTTTTCCAGAGTGGCTGCACCAGTTTGCATTTGCATTAACAATGTAAGAGGGTCCCCTTTCTCCTCATCCTTGCCAACATCTGTTGTTTCCGGAGTTGTTAATTTTAGCAATTCTGACTGGTGTGAGGTGGTATCTCATTGTGGTTTTGATTTGTTTCCCTGATGCCAAATGATGTTGAGAAATTTTTCACGTGTCTCTTGGCTGTTTATATGTCTCCTTTGGAAAAATATCTGTTCATGTCTTCTGCTCATTTCTTGAACGGATTTTATTTTTGGATGTTGAGTTTGATAAGTTCTTTATAGATTTTGGATACTAGCCTTTAATCTGATAAGACTTCAGCAAATATCTTCTCCCATTCAGTAGGTAGGTTGTCTTTTAGTTGTATTGATTATTTCCTTTGCTCTGTAAAAGCTTTTTATCTTGATGAAGTCCCAATAGTTTGCTTTTGCTTTGGATTACCTTGCCTTTGAATATGTGTCTAGCAAGAAGTTCCTCTGGCCGCGAGGTTGTTGCCTGGGTTCTCTTCTAGGATTTTGAAGGGTTCCTGTCTCACATTTAGGTCTGTCATCCACTTTGAATTTATTTTTGTGTATGGTATAAGAAAGTAGTCCTAGTTCATTCTTCTGCATGTGGCTGTCCAATTTCCCCAACACCATTGGTTGAAGAGACTGTCTTTTGTCCATTTACTATTGTTTCCTGCTTTGTTGAAGATTTGTTGATCATAGAGATGAGGGTCCATTTCTGGATTTGCTATTCTGTTCCATATATATATGCGCTTGTTTTTTTTAAAGATTTTATTTACTTATTCACAAGAGACGTGGAGATCAGCAAAGACTTATGCAGAAGCAGGAGAAACAGGCTCCATGCAGGGAACTCGATGTGGGACTTGATCTGGGGACTCCAGGATCATGCCCTGAGCCAAGGGCAGATGTTCAATCACTGAGCCACTCAGACATCTCTATGTGCTTGTTTTTGTGTTAGTACCATACTGTCTTGATGATTACAGCTTTGTAATACTGCTTGAAGTCCAGAATTGTGATGCCTCTGGCTTTGGTTTTCTTTTTCAGCATTCCTTTTAGCTATTCATGGTCTTTTCTACTTCGATACTTATTTTAGGGTTGTTTGTTCCAGTTCTGAAAAATGTTGATGGTATCTTTATAGGGATTACACTGAATGTGTAGATTGCTTTGGGTAGCATAGGCATTTTAACAATATTCATTAAATCTTCCAATCTATGAGCAAAGAACGTTTTTCTCTTTCTTTGTGTCTTCTTCAATTTCTTTCATAAGTGCTATATGGTTTCTAGAGTGTAGATCCTTTACCTCTTTGGTTAGGCATATTCCTAGGTACCTTATGTTTCTTGGTGCAGTTATAAATGGGATCAATTCCTTGATTTATCTTTCTTCTGCTTCACTGTTAGTGTATAGAAACTCACCTGATTTCTGTGCTCTGATTTTATATCCTTGACTTTGCTGAATACCTGTATCAGTTCTAGTAATGTTTTAGTGGAGTCTTTCAGGTTTTCTACATAGACTATTATGCTGTCTGTAAGGAGTGAGAATTTGACTTCTTTGCCAATTTGGATGTCTCTTATTTCTTTTTGTTGTCTGATTGGTGAGGCTAGGACTTCCAGTATTAATGTTAAACAACAGTGGTGAGAGGGGACATCTCTGTTGTATTCCTGGCCTTAGGGGAAAAGCTCTTAGTTTTTCCCTTTTGAAGATGATATTCGCTGTGGGCTTTCATATATGGCTTTTATGATATTGAAGTATGTTCCCTCTATTCCTACATGATGGAGGTTTTATGAAGAAAGAATGCTGAATTTTATAAGTGCCTTTTCTGCATCAATTGAGAGGATCATATGGTTCTTGTTCTTTCTTTTATTAATGTGATGCATCACATTGATTGATTTGCAGATATTGAACCACCCCCACAGCCCAGGAATAAATACCACTTGGTTGTGGTAAATAATCCTTTAATGTACTGTTAGATCCTATTGGCTAGTATTTTGATGATAATTTCTGCATCCATGTTCATCAGGGATATTGGTCTATAATTCTTTTTGGCGAGATCTGTGTCTGGTTTTGGGGATCAATGTAATGCTGGCCTCATAGAATGAGTTTAGAAGTTTTCCTTCCATTTCTAATTAAAAAAATTTTTTTAAAGATTTTATTTATTTGAGAGGAGAGAGGGTGAACATGAGTGGGAAAGGGCCAGAGAGAGAAGAGGAAGCAGACTCCCCACTAAGCAGGTAGCCTGACATGGGGTTCAATTCCAGGAACTTGAGTTCATGGCCTGAGCTGAAGGCAGATACTTAACCAAATGAGCCACCTATGCGCCCCTCCATTTTTATTTTTAAAAATAGCTTCAGAAGAATAGGTATTAAGTCTTCTTTAAATGTTTGGTAGAATTCTCCTGGGAGGCCATCTGGCCCTGGATGCTTGTTTGTTGGGAGATTTTTGATTACTGATTCAACTTCTTTTCTGGTTATAGGTCTGTTCAGGTTTTCTATTTCTTTCTTTTCAGTTTTGGTAGTTTATAGACTTCTAGGAATGTATCCATTTCTTCCAGATTGCCTATTTTGTTGGAAATTAATTGCTCATAATATTCTCTTATAATTGTATTTCTTTGGTGATGGTTGTGATCTCTCCTCTTTTTCATGATTTTATTTATTTGGATCCTATCTCTTTTCTTTTTGCTAAGTCTGGCTAGGGGTTTATCAATCTTATTAAGTCTTTCAAAGAACCAGCTTCTGGTTTCATTGATCTGTTCTATTGTTTTTTTTTTTTTATTTTTACATCATTGACTTCTGCTCTAATCTTTATTATTTCTCTTCTTCTGCAGGATTTAGGCATTATTTGCTGTCTTTTTCCAGCTCCTTCAGGTGTAAGGTCAGGTTGTGTATGAGACTCTTCTTGCTTCTTGAAGAAGGATTGTGCTGTTATATCCTTCCCTCTTATGACTGCCTTTGCTATGTCCCAAACATTCTAGATTGTTGTGTTTCCATTTTCATTTTGCTCCATGTATTTTTAAATTTCTTCTTTAATTTCCCAGTTAACCTATTCATTATTTAGTAGGATGTACTTTGACCTCCATGTGATTGTGGTCTTTCCAAATTTTAATGTGGTTGACTTCAAGTTTCATAGTATTGTGGCCTGAAAATATGCATGTATGATCTCAATCTTTTTGTACCAGTTGAGGCCTGATTTATGACACATTATGTGATCTATTCTGGAGAATGCTCCAGGTGCACTCAAGAAGAATGTGTACTCTGTTACTTTAGGACGAAGTGCTCTGAATATATATGTGAAGTCCATCTGGCCCAGTGTGCCATTCAAAGTCCTTGTTTCCTTGTTGATCTTCTGGTTAGATGATCTGTTCTTTGCTGTAAGTGACGTATTAAAGTCCCCTATTATTATTGTACTATTATTAATGTGTTTCTTTAATTTTATTAATAATTGCTGTATATAGTTGGCTGCTCCCAAGTTACAGACATAGTTATTTACAATTTTAGATATTCTTGTTGGATAGAGCCCTTTATTATGAGATAGTGTTCTTCTTACAGTCTGGTTTAAAATCTAGTTTGTCTGATGTAACGATTGCTACCCCAAGTTTCTTTTGATGCCATTAGCATGATAAATGGTTCTCTACCCTCTCACTTTCAAACTGGAGATGTCCTTGGATCTAAAATGAGTCTCTTGTAGACAGCATATCAATAGCCCTTGTTTTTGTTTTTGTTTTTCATTCAATCTGATACCTTGCATCTTTTTTTTTTTTTTAACCTTGTGTCTTTTGATTGGAGCAGCAAGTCCCTTTACATTCAGAATAAGTATTTAAACATATTAATTTAGTGCCATTGTATTATCTGTAAAGTCACCATTCCTGTAGACCATCTCTGTTCATTTCCGGTCTTGGTTACTTTTGGACTCTCTCTCCATTCAAAGGATCCCCTTTAATATCTCTTGCAGGGCTGATTTAGTGTTCACCAATTCCTTAGCTTTTGTTTGTCTTGGAGACTTTTTATCTTTCCTTCTATTCTGAATGACAGCTTTGCTGGATAAAGTATTCTTGGCTGCATATGTTTCCTATTTAGCACAGTCTTTTCTGGTCTACCAGGTTTCTGTGGACAGGTCTGCTGCCAGCCTTATATCTCTACCCTTGTAGGTTAAAGACCTCTTGGCCTGAGCTGCTTTCAGGATTTTCTCTTTACCTCTGAAATTTGTAAGCTTCACTATTATATGTTGAAGTGCTGACTTATTTTTACTAATTTTAAGGGGGGCTTCTCTGTGCCTCCTGGACTTGAGTGTCTGTTTCCTTCCTCAGATTAGAGAGGTTCTCAGCTATAATATGCTCAGATATACTTTTTGCTCCTCTCTCTCTCTCTCTCTTTTCATCTTCTGGGACCCCTATTATTAGAATATTATTTCACTTTATGGTATCATTGACTTCTCAAATTCTCTCTTTGTGATACAGTAGTTTTCTTTTTCTCAACTTCCTGTTTTCCATATTTTTGTCTTCTATTTTATTGACTGTCTTCTGCCTCATTTATCTTAGCAGTTAGAGCCTCCATTTCTTACTGCATGCATCTCAGTGATAGCATTTTTAATGTTGGCCTGATTAGATTTTAGTTCTTTTATTTCTATAGTAAGGGATTCTCTAGTATCTTTCATGGTTTTTTCAAACCCAGCTAGTATCTTTATAATCATTGTTTTGAATTTTAGTTCCAACCTCTTACTTATATCCATATTGATTAAATCCTGGCAGTGAGTACTTCCTCTCCTATTCTCTATTTTGAGGTGAGATTCTCCATCTTATCATTATGTCTAGAAAACAATAGAATAAAGAAGAAAAAAAAAACAATACCAGAAAAATAAAAATAACCAGAAGAAAATGGAAACAAAACAAAATAAGAAAAAAATCAAACAAGGAGTAATACAGAACAAAACAATAAACTAGATCCTGGGTGTATTTCATTAAAATAAGTTAGATCTCAAAATAGGAAAGGAAGAAAAAAATATATATATATACACACAATTAAAAGAAACCAAAAATAAAAATATATATTATTTTTATGTAACACATATAAATAATAAAAAGTTTAAAAGTATAAACAGAGAATTAAAAATAAGAAAATAGCTGAAAAAATAAAACTGAAAGAGTAAAGAGTAAAAAACTCTGAATGCTATATACTGTTTTCCCTAAAAGCTGAATTTTTGTAGTTCTCTAAAATCAGTAAACTTGGTGCTAGCAAGTTGTTCCTGCTGGTCTTCTCAGGGAGGGACATTTTGTGCTGATTTTCAAGCGTCCTTAACTGGGTGGAATTGATTCCCTCCTTGCCAGGGGGCCTGCTCAGTGTAAGCAGCTGTGGATTGCACTATGTGGTTCTATTTGCTCCCTGAAGACTTTCAGCACTGATGGTGGGGCTATGTGTGGGGTGAAAATGGTGATGCCCCAATCTCTAGCCCCAAAACTTGCAGTTCACACACACACCCCACCCCCTTCAGTGAGCCTTCACAGAAAAGCAATCACTCTTGTCTCCCTAGTTCCCCTTCAAACTCTGTGTTAGCCCAGACTATGACCAAGGTTTTTTTTTGTTTCTTTGTTTGTTTGTTTGTTTTTGTTGTTGTTGTTTTAATCTCAGGCATGGCCCTGTTTTGTATCTCCAAACTTTATGGACTCCTGAAGCACAGACCTACACCATTCCTTCCCGGGGAAAGTAGAGGGTATCGCTGTGCTTTTGCCTTTTGCTGGACCCCTGCCCAGAGAGAGGTCATGCAACTGTGCAGTGGTTCATGGTTTATGGCATCACTGAGAAGAAAGTCAGTCCCTAGATTCACTGTTTTCAGCCAGCTTAACTGCTCTAAAGCCTGGAAACTTGCCACACTCAGGCACCCCATTCTTCTTAGGACCCTTGTGATCCTAGGACTACTCTCTTCCACCTGGGTTTCAGTTCTGTCCTGTCCTGCCCCTGAGACTTTTATGCCAGGGACATCTCCCACTGTAGCAGATGTCTAAAAGTTCCGATTTTGTGCTCCACTGCTTATAATACTTTGGGGCAGCTTCTTTAAGCAAACTCCTGCCCCTCTGCCCTATCTTCAGATAAGTAGCTCCAGATTCATGTCTTTGTGCCACTTACCTTCCAAAAAGTGGTTGCTTTTCTATTTGTAGAATTGCAGCAATTCTTTTTGCAGATATCTGATTTATCTCACAAGTGTTCTGAATAATTTGATAACTATTTGATTTCCAAGGACCAGACGAAATTACTGTCCCCTATTTCTCTGCCATCTCAATTCCTTCACCTTATTATCCGTTTAATGTCTATGGGAACAGTAGTCATGATCAGGTAGCTCTTGTCATTTATGATATTAATAATTTATGTCTTTTCTCTTTTTTTCTTAGCTATAGATTTATTAATCTTATTGACCTTCTCAAAGAACCGGCTTTTGGGTTGTTGACTAGAATTGTCTTTTTAAATCTACAATTGTAACAGCAGTTGGGAAAATGATCTTAGATATTATGACAGCAATACTAGGTTGTTACAGAAAATTTGATGAGATCTGGACAGGCAGAAAAGGAAGATCAGTGCAAAATACTCAGAGAAAAAGTATAATTGGGTTTCAAGATGACAGTTATTATGTATGCAAATGAAGGTATTGACTTTCCCATGAGGTTAGATGGTAGAGAAAGGTCTAATATTATGGAAGGGGTTAGATGTTAGACGTTGACCAAATGAGAGAGTATCTTTTGGGTGAGGTAGTCCTATTCAGAAAGATAAAAATGGATGAGATATATTTGATCTATGAATGATTGTAGTGGGTCATAATATCATTAGTTTTACCTTTTTCTAATAAAGGAAAACTCCATAAGATAATACATAGAGTAATTTTTTATTTTTTAAAAAGGTTTTATTTATTTATTCATGAAAGACACAGAGAGAGAGGCAGAAACATAGGCAGAGGGAGAAGCAGGCTCCATGCAGGGACCCCAGTGTGGGACTTGATCCCAGGTCTTTAGGATCACACCCTGAGCCAAAGGCAGAAGCTCAACTGCTGAGCCACCTAGGAGTCCTTATATAGAGTAAGAGTAATTTTTTTAGACCAATAAATTTCTGGATGATAAAACAAATGAAGAGAGAAGATAAAAGAAAAGAAGACATTCATATTTAACAAGAAGTATAAATTGTATTTAGGAAAAAAAATGAAAGAACCTATCTAAACAGATTTTTAAAATTAATTTATTTATTTTAAATATTTTTTAAAATCAATTCATTTGAGAGATTGAGAGCATAAGAGCATAGGAAGAGGGAGAAGCATATCCCACTGAGTAAGGAGCCCAATGTAGGGCTTCATCCCAGGAGCCTGGGATCATGGCTTGAGCCAAAGGCAGATGCTTAACCATCTGAGCCACTCAGGCCCCCTTAAGTAGCTTTTAAAATAACCAGTTCCTCTGAAATGAGTAGGAGATTATCAGAAAAAAATATCTCCATCCATCTATCTCTATAAATTAGAGACATAGAAATATGTGGAAGAAAAAAATATTCTTGTCAACATTGAAATAACAAAAGCAAGAAAGAGTTAAAATCTAGATGTAGATAAATACCAGAGAGGTATACCTCTTAACATGGTCTCTAAGGATAATCAAGAATCAACACCATTTGTAGATCAAGATTTCTTTTAATGTGATTCTCCAGTTGGAATGAAAGGAGGAAAAATAAGAGTAAACCATCCCAAAACTAAAGATTCATAAAACCAAGGATTTATAGGTCCAAGCAATCCAATGCCAGATGAAATCAACTCAAAATGGCAGTGACAGGAGTTACTTGGATGAGAAATAGTAGAAATTACATGTCAACATGGAACCCAGATGAGCTGTGCCCCAGATATAGGAATGAAAGAGAAATGAAAACTAAAAGTTCTTAATATGTCAGAAATGTGCTTTCAATAATATCTGGCCACTGAGATTTTTGCCATTGCAATTTCCAGATCTTTTATTATGTTAATAATGTCAGGAATATTATAGTCTTAAAGTAAAAGGATTTTTTAAGTGCTTTCTACCCTCCACTTATAGTTTATATAATAGTGTATAATAGAAATAGGATATTCCTACAAATAAAATTAATTTCACAGCTGAAATCAAGAAAGTCTTCCCATTTTATTCTCCTCCTCTCAGGCACCAATAATTTTTGCCATTATATTTGGAAACAGGATCAGGTGTAAGCCAATGCTGTGATAATACTTTATATTCTACTTAATTCTGGATTCTTTAAAAGAAGGACTTATGAGAGACCAGATAACTGTTAAGGTCTTAAGTGATTTCATTGGAAGACATTCTATATTGCAGTTGTTAAAAGAATCTAGTTCTACTAGATATCAAGAATCACTTTTCCTGAGTTTAGCAGAATAAGAAATTAGATAGGATTAATTTTGGATTTCAATTACTTTGAACTAAGATAACTGGACTACAGTCCATACTCTCCAACTAGAATTGATATAGATGCCCTGTATAATACGGTTAGGAGCATAAACTAGCTCAGATGAAGGGGGAAAAATCTATCTATGTTACTGTTATTTTTTTAAACCAAACAACTTTTCTATTTATTAGTTCTTCCTATGCAAAATTTAATGGTAGGAATAGGTAATGTGTGAGGTTTCTTCTAGCTTCCAAACCTTGTTTTAAGTGTTTTAATATGAGAAGAAATCTACCTTAACGTGTACCATTCATTACTCTTGGTAACATAAAGTACAAAATGGCTTATTTCATAAATGGCATATATAATAATGTATTTGGTAAAGTTTTATAAGTGTATTCATTCCTGCAAGCACACATGAGGTTTCTGAGGCAGGCGGACATTTACTGTTACTCACAGCAATAAATACTCTAGTAACCCCATGCTCCAATTTCTCTCTTCTGGGATAATACAATGAGAATTAGGGTCCTATTATATATGTACTGCTGTTTACAGTATAAATAAGGAAACTTGCTGAGTACATAGCAAAACTGATACAGTAGTATCCTTTCCTCTTAAGTGAAGGAAATCTAATTGCCTGAGGCAAACAAATTCTCCTTAGAACAGAAGGAAAAAGATCCAGGTTTCTTATCCTTTGGAATATAAATGCAAGCAGAAGATAAACCAAGCCACTCTGAATTTCCAACCCTAGAGTGCCTTCATGGCTCCAGTTCTGGTCCTCTTTGAAATGTAAATACATTCCTCAGACTGGTAGATCTCTCCCAATGCTCTCATTATTTACTTACCCTTTAACATAAAAAATCTCCTCCCTGACCAGGACCCAAATTTATGTTCTCAGAAAGTCCTACGCATGCAGGAAAAAAAAAAAAAAAAGTCTACTTCCTGACATTATTAAGCTATATTTTCAAACTAGAATTACTTAAGAACTTTTTCCTGTAGATCAGTGGTTCCCAGTGTGTGGTCTCTTGACCAGCATCATCAATACCTGCTGGGAAATTGTTAGAACTGTGAATTCTTGGACCCATCCTGACCTTCTGAATCAGAAACTCTCTGGATTGGATCCAACAATCTGGTTCTGCTTTTGTTTTTGTTTTTGTTTTTACAAGCAAGCCCTTGTGATTCTGACATACACTCAACTTTGATAATCATTGCTTTAGATAAATAATTAATAGTATTGACTTTCCCTTACAGTTTATTTATGTGGCAAAATACATATAAAATTTACCATTTTAACAATTTTAAGTGTTCATTTCGGTGCTAGTAAATACATACATATTGTGAAACCATCAACCATCACCACCCAATTCTTGAACTCTTTTCATCTTGTGAATCCAGATTCTATACCCATTAAACAACTCTTCATTCTATCCCCTCAGCTTTTGGCAATCACCATTGTACTTTCTGCCTCTATGGTTTTGACTATCTCATATTTGTCTTTTTGTGACTGAATTATTTCCTCAAAGTCCATTAATGTTGTAGCATATGTCAGAATTTATTTCCTTTTAAGGCTGAATAATATTACATTTTATTGTAGGGGCTAAGGGGATGCTGTCCCAAGATGGGTCACTTTGGGATTTTGAGTTTAAGACAATGAGACTATGTTCGCTGTTTCCATTTCTTAGCTATTTTGAATAATGCTGCTATGAACATAGGAATACAAATATCTCTTCAAAACCCTGTTTTCTATTATTTTGGATAATATCTAAAAGTGGAATTGCTTTGGATCATAATATAATTCTATTTTTAATTTTTTTTGAGAACCTGCCACACCATATTCCACAATGACTGTGCCATTTTACATTATCACCACAGGAATGGTGCAGGGTTCCATTCCTTTTTGCCTATGTCCTTGCCAAGTTTGTTATTTTCCTTCTTTTTTTTTTTTCAATAGTGAATATCATAGTGGATATGAAGCAATATCCCATTATAGTTGATCATCTTTTCATGTGCTTATTAATATGCCATTTATATATTTTCTATGGGGAAATGTCTATTTACTTTCTTTGTCCATTTTTTAAACAAGTTGTTTCATTTTTTATTGTGAGTTTTAGGAATGCTATATATCCTGGATATTAATCTTTTTCCAGATATTGATCTGCAAATATTTTCTACTGTAGGTTACCTTTCTACTCTGTTGATAGTGTCTTTTGATGCATAATTTAAAAAGATAATGAATTCCAATTTGCTCTCAAGAGTTTTATTTCTATTTAGAAATCACATTTCAGGAAACTACTAATAGAATTTTAAATTTCATCTTCATAATTGTAAAAAATGTAGAATGAAATGGTTCTTAAATCCATGATAGCTCATTATCTCACTGAAATAAATTTTATTTCTTTAGGCATATTTATTAGAATGTATAATGGTCATTTTGGACTAAATATTGAAAAAATTATGATAAGGAACACATTGTGTAATATATCAACTTGAATTCAAATATTGTGTGTAATGAAACAACTTTAATCTAGGATTTCATAATGAAAGCTTTCTGCAATTATGTAAAACTTACAGCGTCCAACCTATGGATGTATAAGCTAGAGTGTGAAGCACCTATAAAATAAAATAACTAATCAGATTTTGATCTCATGGGTTGTGAGATCAAGCCACATATTAGGCTCCAGGCCTTGTGAGCATTTAAGATGTTAATATTTCCTGTATACAGAATGAATTATTTAATGATATGGTATAGGTGAAGAGGTTTAATCATCCTTTAGAATAATTTGTGTTCCTACCTACTTTTGATATTTTGACAAAATTGTCCACAGAGACTAGATTAGCTGTTAATTCTATTATATCATGTTCTTTCCTACATAAATGAAGGTGTACTGATAAACCAAGTCACAGTTGCATTTAATAGTGTCTATAGATGTATTAAATTATTAGTCTCATAACTGGCAGCACCTAGTTTTAAAATCCATTAGAAAAGAAGTCCTGACCAGTGAAACCATCAGGAAAATAGATAGTTTAACTCAGTAGGGGAAAAAAAATCTCAGAATTCACAAAGTTAGTGTTTTTGAATGTATCTCAGATAGAACTCGATTTAATTTAAAAGCATACACAGAATGGGATAATATAGAGCTGAAGTATATTTTACCTGTCAAAGACAAACTACAGATTTACCTAACCTCTATATTTTACTACTTTATACATCACCATCTAATATATTTTCTGTTTTTTTTTTTTTTGGCTTACAAAGTACAATAAACCTAATTTTTAAGATGACCAGGAACAATCTGTTTAATTTTTGTATGTGCCCTGAGTAGACAGCTCAAAGGCTCAATGGCTGTCTGCAGATCAAGGTATATCTGGACTTTGTTACTGTGTTGATAACAACTTCACATGCTGTCAATAGGATGGGCTGTATGACGGTTGCTTTGGTAGATCACTCACCATGATTACTTAATATCTGAGTTACTTAATATCGTAGGGTCTATTCATTGTTAATTATTTCCAGGCATGAAGTAAATTGACTTGAAAATTATATTCATTTTTAGGTGACACAATACTATGTAGGCACTGTATACCTAGCTAGAAATATAGTCTCATATTAAAAGCAAAAAGCTCTATTAGTTTCTTCAACTTCAGTGATATAGCACTTTTATACTTTCAAAAGTACAGTTATGAATAAAAATGTCACTGATAATATATTAAGAATAAAAATATTTGAATTCATTTAAATAACTTGTATTTAAGGAAACAGTTATTATTTCCAATTAATAAAATCTAACCAGTTATTTTCAAAATAAATTCAGCATGATGTGTCAAAGTTATTTGTGTTCATCCCTAGGATTTAGCACAAGGTTTCTTCAGCAGTTTGACATTTATTTTCAATGGAGATAGAATATAAATATAAATATTTTACATACATCTTTTTTCCTATAATATTAAATTTGTAATATTAAATGAAAATAAAATATAATCTAGATAACACCAGGCTTTCCTAAAATACCACATGGTGGGTGATTAAAATCTCTTTTATTTTTTACTTCTTTAAGGATTTTACTTATTTATTTATTTTAGAGAGAGACAGCGAGAGCAGGGGTAGGAGCAGAGACAGAGGAAAGGTAGAAAATTCTAAGCAGACTTTGTGTGGAGCCTGAGGTAGGGCTTGATCACACGACACATGAAATCATGACCTGAACTAAAATCACGAGTCATTTAACCAACTGAGCATCCAGGCACCCCTAAAATGTTTTTTTAAAATAATTATTTTTTTCTGATAAATTTTAGAAAAATGAAGAAATGTAGAAAAATTAAGAAATACATTAAACTAATTTTTAATCTACTTTCCTTGGATATTTTGAGCTAACTTGTATTATATTGCTGAGGTATTTTATGAATCAGATGGTTTTAACTTAGAGGTCTGTAATTTCTTTCTGTGAAAGATCAAGTAGTGATTTTCTCAGGATTTGTAGACCATAGAGGCTCTACTGTTTGATGTTTCTGTTGAGGGACAAAGCCTTGGAGCTAATTGCTTTGCCATTTTTGCTGACATTACCTTATTCAGCCTAATTTGAATCATATGGTTTAGGATGAGGACCCTTAGCTAGCCAACGAAAATGCCCCAACTAAGCACTTCTGATAATTGTAAGTAAATAAAACTTCATTTTAAGTAAAAGAATGATCTACATTCAAAATATGGGTATTTGACATATTTCAGAAATTAATGCAGTCAGCATTGTATTTGTGGCCAATAGTAAAAGTTGAGATTTTAAAGAAAATTTAAATTTATGGAAAACTTATATTTGCCACTGTAGCTTCATGGGTTCTCAGTGAAAAAATGCTTTTCTGATGATATCAATGCTTATATCAACAATAAAGGTTTTAAATATTATATGACATGTGTTAACATTTAGAAAATCCAAATAACTCATTGAACAAATATTTTCTAGATGACCAATGTATGATGATATAAAATTATGCATGGGTAAAGCATCCATAAAATGTACAACCAGACAAATGAATTTTAATATAACAGAGTAGGAAAATTTTATTTATATGATTTTGAATTCCATATTGCTACTGTCTTTTGGGGTTTTTAAAGAAGATTTATTTATTTATTTGAGAGAAAGAGAGGGAGGGAGGGAAAAAGCATGCAAGTGCACCCAAGGGCGGGGGCGGGGGGCAGAGGAAGTCGAGAATCTTCAAGTAGGCTCCTGAGCTAAAAACAAATGTCTGACACTCAACTGACTACAGTACCCAAATGCCTTGCAACTGACTTTTAAGGAACTACTGCTTGTCAAGTTTTGATGTAGTATCAAAGAACATCTTAGTTATATGAAGTGTTTATTAAAACACTCTTCCCATTTCCAATTACATGTCTGTGTGAAGCAGGATCTTCTTATCTTCATATACATCAACCAAAATAATGTCATAATTAATTGAACATAGAAGCTGATATGAGAATCCTGCTGTTCCCTATTATGCAAGATAATAAACGGATTTGCAGATTTGTGAAAAATGACACACTTCTCATTGATTTTTGATTGCAGAAAATACAGTTGTTTTTATAAAAATATATTATTTATATTAACATGTAAGGACTTATTTTATTGTTACATGAGCTAAAGAATTGTTGATTTTTAATTTCTCAATTTAATTTCTAAGTTGGCAAATATCAATATATAAAACCCATGCAAACACAAGCTCTTTAGGGACATAAATGTTCTAAGATGAAAAGATTCAGGAACTGTTACTTTAAGGGATCCTTTATTTCCCTGATTATGCTCACTTTGGCATCAAGATCTTGAATCCAAAAAGCAAGTATCTAAGGTGATAATAAACAAACCTGTAAGAAACTGAATTTTTCATGCATAGGTTTTATTCTATGTAAATATATGTGTAATTAATTTTAAGAGAATATAATGTTTTTTGAAATTGGACTTTGGCTTCCTTTCATTAAGAGATTGATAAACCCTTAACCAATTTAGACATGGAAATGTTTAGATTGCTTCTGCTCCTCCTCTATGAGTAAAATTTTATACTGACTCTAAAATCTTTATCCTTCAGTGTGATTATTCACTGGTTCTTTGTTTTTGGTTAGTATTTAATCAGGGCATCTTCAAACCTCACAATTACTGAATGATGTCAGAGTGATGAGCCTGGTTCACTTCTCTGTCAGTGGCTGTGAAGTGAGCTTGCCTCTACAGATTTTTCTGGAATATGTTCTAAGTGTTCCTGGGCATTCTTTTCTCAGCATTCTTCTGACAAATGCAGCAAATAAAGGGACTTATATATGAGAGGACATGTGGTGCATCAGTGTTTATTTCCTTTTGTTTGGGAGATTTCTGCAAAATGAAGACAAATTTCTTATCCCTGGAAGAATGTAAGGATGAAGTATGGATGCATTGTGCTTCCTGTGTACTCATTAATCATATCTAATAAAAAATAACTATGGGTGTCACTGTTGAATCACTTCATGGTGATCACCATGTGGTTTATATATGCAAAGATATGGATTCAGTTTAATGGTTTTAAAAGTACATCTTATTGAAAATGCAAGCTGCAAATGCTAAAAGTATGGCTATCTCCCAACTTAAAGAAAGAAAAAAAGAAAAGAAACCAATGAAAGAAACTAATGAAAGAAAGAAAATGAAAATAAGACCTTACACTTTCACTTTTCCTATGAGGATGCCAGTCCTGGTCAACCTATGGGCATTTTGGTGGCAGAAAGAATTAGTCCTTTGATTTCCAGGTCTTCATTTTGTCTCCAATGGAGTGATCTATACCTAATAGACATTTGACTATTTAAAGAAAATCTACCATTTATTCTCTAACAGGTGTTTTTTTTTTTTAAGATTTTATTTATTTATTTATTTATTTATTTATTTATTTATTTGAGAGAAAGAGAGAGAGGGGGAGAGAAAGAGAGAGAGAGAGAGAGAGAGAGAGAGAGAGAAACAAGCACAGGGAGGGGCAGACGGAGAAGAAAAGCAGGCTCCCTGCAGGGCTCAATTCCAGGACCCCAGATCATGACCTGAGCTGAAGGCAAACACTTAACTGACTGAGCCACCCAGGTGCTGCTCTTTAACAGGTTTTAATCTTTTGTCACATACTTCCTTCCCCCTTCATCTCTAAGATCAAAGTAATGTATGATGCTAATCTTGATAAGACTTAAGAATTATAAACTTGCTAGTCAAAAATAATATTGGAGAGCAGATTTTCCTGAAACAATGCTGACATCCAGTGACTACTTAAGCTAATGCAAAATTTGTAAATAACCCAGGACTTGAGGGTGATCGTTAGTTTATTTAAAGATCTAGTCAATGTGAAATACTACTGTTATGTGTCTGATCAATGTATATCTAGGTCAGAATCTAGGAAACACCTTGTATCGTCAATCTTTCTGAAGTCTCAGGATTATCAATGACTGCTATTCAACATGCCTTTAAAACAACTGGTGTTAAAGCTATTGTGCCTATCGTGTATAATAGAGTCAAACTTACCCCAATGTAGAAGTGGAGTTAAAAAGAGATATAAATAAGTATTCATTTTATGAAAATGTACTCTATTCCCTGTAAGGGATAAGGAAAAAGAGATTTACATTTTTATCACTACAGTTTTAAAATACATGTATCAGTTAATAATTTTATTGGTGAAACTATGTATAACTAATCAAAAATAGTTACTGTATGTATTGAATAAAGATTTACACCTGCTAAATTAAATGTAAAAGCTATTAGCAAATATACTAACAAGTATATTAAATGAATAATAAATATATTTTAAAAACACTCAGTTCTGGTGTATCCACTTCTCATAAATCATCTAGAAGTAACAATTATTTTTAAATACTTTTATAACAGCAAACTAATTTTAGCTGTTTTTTTTTTTTTTTGATCACTTGCTTTATGGGTACAAAAATCACTTTGTGTAGAGCTTCTCATTTGTTGGTTAAATGTCGAAAATGCTTGTTAATTGCAACACTTGCATTCTGAGTTGATTAACTTTTTCTACACGTATTATATGCCAGGAGTTGTACAGACAGCCCACAAAGAAACTTGGCTTTAATTTTAGAAGTTAGTTCTATGCTTTCTTACATTTCTCATGCAATTAAAGATTGAGTTCTAGAGTTATTCTGCTCCTTTCTGTCCATGCTAATGGTTGGAAATAATTAAAACAAATCCTGGTACTGTTTTTAGCATATCAATTACGTTTTAAATTTTTTTTTATTATTTATTTATTTATTCATGAGAGACACAGAGAAAGAGAGAGAGAGGCAGAGACACAGGCAGGGGAAGAAGCAAGCTCCATGCAGGGAGCTTGACGTGGGACCTGACCCAGGGTTTCTAAGATCACACCCTGGGCTGAAGGCAGCGCTAAACCGCTGAGCCACCTGGGCTGCCCTATCAATTCCTTTGACAGAGATGGGATATTTCCAATATTTCATCCATGTTATATCATTATTTCTGATTATAAAGATTTATTATTTTACATTCAGCCATTATTACACATACATGCTTTTATCATTCAATTGTCGATACTAACATATACATTTTTAAGTGTGTTTATATATATCATTATGTATGATACTATATATATATACATATTACATATATCATATATATTTGTTGAGAAAATTGCCATGTATTCCTTTTTTATTAACAACCTTTAAAAAATAAAAATGAATAATTTTATCCAATTTCTGATGCATCCATAAAAGTGGAAATAAAGAATGTATTCCTTGGTGTTGCTATAATTAATCTCATTATTAATAGATTTCTACTATTGAATCATACTTCCATACATAGGTCAGTTTTCTTAGCTAGTTTGCTGCTTAGAAAGCCCAAAATGCAAAAAAGAAAAAAAAAAAAAGTGAATAGCTAACAATATGGCCTAAAAGTGTGGCAGTTTCTTAGAAAGCAGAACAAGATGGATTTGTAATAGGTGGGAGCCTAGCTCAATCTACAGGGAAATTTTCTGGCATGCTCTGTGCCATGACAGATTTTGTTTCTTCCTTAGGACCTGTTTAAAGTAAAGGAATGGTAGGAAAATTCCTGTTTTAGTAAAATACTGTTTATTTTAACCAATGGACTATGGGAAAAATGATTGGAAGAAATTATCAAAACAAACACTGGAAAAGTCATTATTATTCTTATAAAAGATTGCTTTTATTTTCAATCCAATTTTTAGAGTCTGAAAATGCAAAATGCCAAGACCTTTATAATACTAACCTTAAATTTTGGAATGTTCTACAAATATTTGCCTTGCTCATCAGATTTCCCATGATATTAATATCTCTTTCTTAGATTCTATAAAACTCATATACTTTTCATTGAAAAGAGTGTCTAATCTATCCACAGTCCACAAATCCTTTATCTTCTCAACCCTGCATTTAAAGTCATTATTTTAAAAAAGTCATTATTTCTTTCTGATTGTTTTGTTTTCCCTTATAATAATGAGAAAAAAAAAGATTGACTTTGCAGTGAGCACTATAATTCTCAATTAACTGAAAAACAGTAGTGAAAACTTGTCAATAACTTACTAATCAGAAAATATACTGCTATTTTAAAATTTAAAATTGTAAGATACCTTACTATCTGTAAATGCAACTTTCAGTAGTATTTCTTTTTTTACTGCCTTTTAGAATGACAAAAAAAGGAGAGATGTATAAACTCTTGTTAGTTCTTTAAATATTTAAGATAGCATTGTAAAGGAATTGGTAAAATTTATAAATGAAAGTAAGGGTTTTTAGCAGTCATGTTAGTTCTTTTGTCCATATAAATTAATATATTTAAAACTAAATCATTGACAACTGCAGTTGTGAAAGTTTTCATATAGATACACTATTTACATAGCACATTCTAAAGGACAGAGAAACTTTTCATGGGTGAAGTGAAAATAACTCCTTAGTCAATAAAACAAAACATAGTCTTTATTCTTTATTACTTATAATAAGAAAGACATAAAGACTCATTCTACAGCATCATTATTCACCTCTTCAGTAGAGCTGAAAAGAGTTCATGAAAATTCATGTTCACAAAAGTTAAGTCTTAATATAATTAGAATAAGGAAGAATAGAAGACTAAGACATCAACATAATTGCCTTATCCTCAATCCATTGTTACTTGCAAGGTTTGACTGTCATGTTGACTTGTCCTCAGCAGCCTACATGGGTCAGGAGGTCCCACTCGGATTACGATAGATTTGTCGAAGTGCCCAGCAAAAGCCTAAAACTAAGAAGTATTCAATAGCCTTGAATGAATAGATCATTTTCTATGGAACAATATTTTTAGAAAAGAGTCTGCCATGTTCCTGATTTGAGAATTTTTTGTGTTCTTGATTTTTTTTCTTAGTTGCCTTTATGTAGAAAGATGCTCTGATATCCTAACTGGAAATTTGGCTTTCTAAAATTAGACACATTGTTTTTCACAACCTTTTCATAACAAAAAAGCACACAGAATCTGACAATCATTAGTTGGATGGCCAATAATTTTTCTGAAAAGAAAGTAACTTTGTATATTCTGAATGACATTATGAGTAATAACAGATAAATGACATTATGAGTAAAAATTCATAGTATTTAGTTACAATTTATTAGAGTTTTCCTATATACAGGAAATATTATATGTAGGAAATATCCATTTTACCTAAGTTAGATGGATTGTTTTTATGTTTAATATATTCTAATTTCCAATTAACTTTTCATTATACATTTAATTATATCACAGATCATTTTAATTACTTAGGAGTAGTAATGGATTATCTAATTTTTATGGTACCTCCCATAGAATTTCCAAATAAAAGATTATTCTCTTTTTGTTTCCTGATAGAATTTGTCTCTAGTTATACATGCAGAATGCTTTCTTAAACTAAACCAGTCTTCTTTTACAGAAAACACCTCTTGTCTTGACAATGGAAACTGTCCAAGATCCTGAGGGTCATTAAAGCTGTAATTTTGAAAACTTGCTATGAGTTAATATTAAGTTTCCAATATTTTCAAGAACACATTGGTATACAATTTAAGGTAAGGTCAGAGCCAAAAGAAGCCACTGAATGAATGTACTTTGACGTGTTTTAAGAAAAGAGGTTCTTGTCTGAATGGCAAACAGATGAAGCTTTGATCTCTTAAGATAAATTTGCATGCTATCTAATATTTTCATGTTGGGAAAGAAAAGGCATCTTCCCACTTTAGAAGCATTTAGCAATTTCTAAACACAAAACCCATGAAACAGGTAAATGCCCATTTTTGCCTCAAAATGGAGCTTTACACTAAGGTTTGGCTTGCATTTATGCTACTTATAAATAATACAATAACTAGCTGATTAAACACAGTCAAATCACTGAAAAGTAAAATTTATTCTTTAAGTGTCTATTTAAAATAATATAATTTAGCATCTTAGTATACATAAACATTTTAATTTAATTAGGTAACAGTAGAAAAGAATCAGGATGAAAATCCCATTGGTGTTTAAAAAACCGTAGATCTTTAGAATGAACATTTGACACTTGTACAAAACACTTACATAACTCAGCCACATTCCCATTGATGCAGAAAATACATCTGGTGTCAAAAAATAACCCAGAGTATCAGACAACTTGAAATGTAGAATTTAGAAGCTGATGTAGAGTAATGGAAAAAATTTAAAGAAACTGGATTATTAGAAGATATGACGATTGACAATAATAAAAATAACATAATTATTATTTGCGATACATTTTTATGTTTAAATTATCTTTCCAAGAGCTTCTCATTTTAATTTATTTAATATCAGACAACCTTATGAGGTTACTCTGAGTTTATAGATGAAAACAAAAGCAGAAGGACATTAAGATACTTGCTTAGAATCATGTAAAAAAAAAAAAAAGAATCATGTAAATAATGGTCTCAGGACCCTGGATTCAATCTCTAACAGTGTAGCTTAACTATTTCCCAATATTAATAAAATAATGTTAGATAAACTAATAGATAATGCAAAAAATTAATTTCTTAATATTAATCTGATACTAATAGTGGTGATTTTGCTTGTCAAGAACAGAACTCTTGGGATCCCTGGGTGGCGCAGCGGTTTGGCGCCTGCCTTTGGCCCAGGGCGCGATCCTGGAGACCGGGTATCGAATCCCACGTCGGGCTCCTGGTGCATGGAGCCTGCTTCTCCCTCTGCCTGTGTCTCTGCCTCTCTCTCTCTGTGACTATCATAAATAAATAAAAATTAAAAAAAAAAAAAGAACGGAACTCTTGCTTACTTTTGAAAAGGTTGTAACAGTAACATGGACTTGATAGGTTTGTTGTCATAATTAATAATGCTAATGCTTATTTTAACATTTTTAGAAAACATCCTACAAATGTTCACTCTTATCTTAATATATATTACTATGTATCTCTCATAAAATTGTCAGTGTGATTATGTGAATGTTCCATTAGTTAGATTGGAGATCGGAAAATTTTTTCTTTATAATACATATCAGGGCTTTGTGAATCATGAAGTCTCTCTCAAATTACTCAACTCTAGCACTAAACAACCATAAAGATATGTAAACAAATGAGTGACTGTGTTCCACTAAAACTTTTATTTAGAAGAATAGACAACAACAAATCTGATTAGGCTCACAAGCCATAATTTCCAAACCCTGCCTTAGATAATATTGGTTAAGACATGATAGAGCAGGGATCCCTGGGTGGCGCAGCGGTTTGGCGCCTGTCTTTGGCCCAGGGCGCGGTCCTGGACACCCGGGATCGAATCCCACGTCGGGATCCCGGTGCATGGAGCCTGCTTCTCCCTCTGCCTGTGTCTCTGCCTCTCTCTCTCTCTTACTGTGTGCCTATCATAAATAAATAAAAATTAAAAAAAAAAGACATGATAGAGCAGAGATGTTACATTTAAGTCTATATTTAAATACTATAACTGATATGTAGCTGCAGAAGCACATTATATTGAATCTTACCTATAATATCTCCATTATAGTATCTTCTTTAGATAGAGCTGTATGCCAGCCTGGTAGCTTCCCAGCACGGTTTACTTATGGGATTCTGATTATATGGCAACTAATTCAACAACCCAAATGACAAACATATATTATATTTCTAAAGCCTGAAATGAGCTAAAAGGTTGACACTTGGATTCATGATTAGATGAACAAAAGCTACTTTCACATATACTTCCCATGCAGCTATTTTAAATTGTACATAAGACAACTGGAAGATGGAAATTTTATACACAATGTCAAGAACCACTTTGGAAAATGTGATTCTATGTAGAAGCAAATTTCTGGGGAAGTCTCTATTATATTTAACTGGCAGCTTGACTGCTGAGCAGATGATACTAATGCAGAAGGTGCTGCATAAATTTCTCATTAAAACAGAAACATGAACTTTTTATGTGAAAGCAATTAACTCCCTATGCCTGTATCTGCAGTTTGTTTCCCAGCGAACATCAAGTTTGGAAAGAGAAACCTTACATGTGTTTTTATTGATATGAATGAAAAACTAAAATGATACACTTGGGAAAACACATAGAAAACAAATATTGTATGTTTTTACATGTAGGATGATGCTTGACGAAAATGATACCTACCTTCGTTTTTTCTCCCTTCGGAACAAAGATGCAATTTCACTTGGCAGTTTCAATACCCTGGGCAACTTCACTTCCTAATAAGTTAATGGAAATTTCAAATTTTGGACTTCTTTATTCTCAAAATGTCCTTGCCTCCAACTCTAGAAAGTTTGTATGTAGACTAAATCACCTCCATGCCCTTCCGAAAAAAAGATTTCACCTACATACAGACGTAAAAATGCACATATTCACTGTGAAAATGTGCATTTGCCCTCATCCTTGCTTGCTTTTTTGAGTTCCTTAAAAAGAACAACTCTTCTCATGCAAAGCTAATGCTTCTCCGATATGCTTGCTAGTCCTTTATTCCTCTCCTGGCCTGATGCTATCTTATTCTTTTTCTGAATCTGTCTGTAGCTCCAGAATCCCAAGTCTCTCTTTCCCTTACTCGTTCACTTCAGTCTAAAAAACTCGAAATTCTACTAAGTCTTCTGAGACATTGAATCTCCCCAATTGTTATTTTAATTTTCTTCTTTCCTTCTTTGCTATACATTCTGGAAAAATAATCTGTTTTCCTACTACCTTTAAAATAAAGTATCCTCTGGTGCTGTTCTTACTAGCACCTTATAAATCTGTAATATAGCTTCTTAGCTGTTTCAGGACCTTGGATCCTTTAGCAATTTCATGAAAGTTATGGGTTTGCCCCTCGATAATGCACATGCTTAGAGAATTCTTTATATAAGTTTAGGATATTCAGACCCCTTGAAGCTCATTTATGATGACAAGTAATACATTCATCTTAAAGCAGCTCTGAACTCTTTTTCTATAATCAATCCCTATAGATTCCAATACCACCTACATAGTTGTAGATTCTCAATCCAAGAGAATCCTTCTCTTGGTCATCTCTCTTTGCACATTGCACATTCAATGTGTCCAAAATTAATTATAATATTCCCTTCAAATCTATCCCTACCCTTACTTCCTATCCTGATGAAATGCAGCATGATGTCCCAAAAACTGGGGGGGAACATCCTTGTCACTTTTATCCTTCATATATGATCTATGAGGAAGTCATTTGAGTATATTCTTAAGTTTCTCACGTCTTTTCCATATTGTTTTTATTTATTGTTACTGTATCTGGATGTGTCATTTTCAACCATACAACCACAAGTCCTATAACCAACAATCATCATTATGTCCACACTTCCATTTTAGTCACTTTCAACTAATATCCATCAAGGTATCCCACACACTAAACATAATTCATTCAATTTAGCTCAGTTGTAAAGGCAGCTTAACTCCTGCTTACCTTTCCAGCTAAACGTCCTGTTGATCATTAATATTTAACTTGACATCTAGTTATAATGAACTATTTGTGATTCCCAACATATGAAATATATTTTTCTAGACAGTTTGGCTTTGCATCCATGGTTGGCTTTAGTCAGAATTTTCTCCCTTCCCCTGATTACAGAGAAACTCTTACTAAATCCTTAAGACTATGATCAAAGCTGCAGGGAAACTTTGCCCAAGTTACCTTTCCAGGCTTTGATATTACCCTTTTTCCAGCTTCAATAGATCTTTACTCAGGAAGCAGGACAATCCAAATAAAGCAAATAAAATATCTAAGTTAAAAGTTTTACTAGGGATTTTTTTTTTTTTTGCCACTCTTCAGTTTTTCACAAACTTAGGAAGATCAAATTTTATATTCTTCTGGTTTTTACAAATTTTACTACCCTTATATGGATGTTCCAAATAGGATGTGTGCTTCAATTTTGTATGTCCAAGTATTAATAACTGTGGTAGGCAACCCCCCAAATGTGTCTACAATCTAACCCTCAGAATTTATGATTATGACAGTTTGTATGGCAAGGGGAAATTAAATTTGAAGATGAAATATGGTTGCTAATTAACTGAACTTAGACAGATAATCCTGTATCACATGGGTAGGTTCAGTGTAATTACAAAGATCCTTATAAGTGCCAGAGAGTCAAATAAGAGAAAAACGTGCCATGGAAGAATGGCCAGAGAAATACCACATTGCTGGTTTCGCTGACGGGCTATGGGGCAAGGAATATGGATGAAGCTGGAAAAGGCAAAGAAATGAATCTGAGACTCTTTAGAAAGGAATATTGTCTTATATTTTAGCCCAATGAGACCTGTGTTAGATACACAACTAACAAAAATTAAGGTAATAAATTTGTGTTCAAGCCATTAAGGTTGTGGTAACTTATTGAAAATGTATACAAAAACCAACATTTACCTTCCCACATTTCTGACATTTAAATCTCTCCCACTGGAAACACAAAATTGTGGAAAATATAACATCAGAAAAATTAGAGGAAAACAGTAAGCAAATTAAACTTTGAAAAGCTAAGTAATAATCAAGAGCAACAAAAAATAACCAGAGCCTTAGTTTTCAATAAAATTGAAGTCTTTATAATCCATCTATAAAGAAAAAATAAAACCAATAAACTAAATCTTCAGAGAAGTCTTCTAAAATCCTCCAATAGTTAAAACTATTTCATCTCATACACTGCTCTCTAAAATTTATGAGCAGTTAAAAACACATTTTTTGGAAATTTGATGTATTAAGTGAAATGTATGAATTGGTCTCTTGGAAGAGTAAGAATTATGAGAAATAATTTTATGAGAATTAACCAGTAGTCCTCTATTAATTAAGGCAATGGTGTCAAAACACTGGTTGGGCTTACTAGAAGCTAATCAGAGTATTCCTGACGAGTCCTATATTGACACAAACAACACATTTTTTCTTTTGTACTTACAAACAGAAGAGGGACAATGATATCATGCTCTCTATTTATATAAACATCTGGCTCCAGTTGCCTACTGGAGCCAGGTTTTAAGCTTTATTAAACTTCGGAATACATAAAATGAAATTAGAGTTTATAGAGATTGTGCAAGAGTTGTTATTTAAGACTCTGTAAAGGTGAAGTTTATTTTTCAAAATGTTTTCATTTGGATATTTTTGTCTATTTTTTTTCCTTCGTTAACCCACTTTAGAATTTAGCAAATATCCTGAGGGGAACAGAGGCCTTTAAGGTCTCCAACTTCATGCCCTAACTCCTATTTCTCTGATCCATAAGTAGGGTGTAGCCATACATCTCAGGAGGTGTAGCCTTCTTCCTTGAAATACCCTGGGGATAACTTGGCTGCAGAAGTCGCTTTATTTCTCCTGTTTTATCCTCTCTCTGAAGTCTTGACCCTCCTGTTCCTTAGGATCTCTTTGAAGCTTCAAAGGAATGATTTCTGAGGGCTTGTGTGTGTGTGTGTGTGTGTGTGTCTGTTGTTTGTATTTTGTTTTTGGCTTTTCTTGTTGATTGGACGGGGGCATTACTCTGCACTCAGTTGACCTCATCTAGAAGCAAAAACTCCTCTGATTAAAAAATAATAATAGGATAGCCCGGGTGGCTCAGCAGTTTAGCGCCACCTTCAGCCCAGGGCCTGATCCTGGAGACTAGGGATCGAGTCCCACGTCGGGCTCCCTGCATGGAGCCTGCTTCTCCCTCTGCCTGTGTCTCTGCTTCTCTCTCTCTCTCTCTCTCTCTCTCTCTCTGTGTCTCTCATGAATAAATAAATAAAATCTTTTTTAAAAGTAATAATGATTATATATGAAGAAAATATTCCTGAGTTATTCTCTAATGAATATCTTTTTTTTTAAAGATTTTATTTATTTATTCATGACAGAGAGAGAGGCAGAGACACAGACAGAGGGAGAAGCAGGCTCCACGCAGGGAGCCCGGTGTGGGACTCGATCCTGGGACTCCAGGATCACACTCCAGGCTGACGGCAGGCTCCAAACCGCTTAGCCACCCAGGCTGCCCTCTAATGAATATTTCTAAGATTCCTTGGCAATATAGCTATATTTAGAAACCAGCATCAGGTATATGTCACCAGCCATTTGCAAAATGCCTTATATAGAACAAATACAACGGGATGAAAATGGTCTGGTTTTTGAGCAGCGATTATTTTTCCCAATCACTTACTGTTGCATCCGTCTGTCTTGGCACTTCTCCTTTTCACTGACCATTTTAATTGTCTGTTATATTCCTTTTTAGTTAGGAGGGAAATTAGTACATCTTTTGGTTGGGGGTAATAGAAATATAAGAAATTAGTTTCATGAGGTTCTTACTGATACAGAGAAATTTGACGTGTGAAAAATAACCCATAATCTAGTACTTGCACGAAGAAAATTTGTAAAGTACATAATACTGAAGTTTATCTCCATCACCTCTTATCCCCAGTTTGTCTTCCCAAAGTTTACCAGTGTTACCATTTTTTGTAATTACTTGCAAAAGAAGTAAAAAGGAGAAAGAAAATATACATATTTATTTTTAATTTTTATGCAAAAGAGATAATTGCATACATATTATTACCTAGTAAAATCATTTGGAGATTCATTTATTAAGCAAATGCTTCTAGGTGTCTATCATGTTTCTAGAATTGAATTTTAACTTTCTCATTTCCAGCTTATGACTCTGAGCAAATTTCCTTAACATTCTGTCTCAATTCCTTTATATTTAAAATAGAGGAAATAGTTGTCCCTACTCAAAGTCTTTGTGAGAACTGAGTAAGTTGCTACATGCGAAAATGCCTACAGTGTCTCGCTTGGCAGGTAATAAGCATCATAAAAATGGTAGATCTTATTATTGTTCTTCTTTCAATTATTACATTTCAGGTAGTGTTTTAGACACTGAGAATTTATTAGTAACAAGGTTGACAAAGACCTTGATTAAAGGAAGGCTAGATTCCCATGCTGGAAGGAGCAGACAATAAACAAGATTAGTAGGTAAAAGAATAATATCAGCTACTGACATGCACCATGAAGATAATACGAAGTTGATATATCAGACTAGAACCAGGTGGAGATGAGGGAGGTAATCAAGCAATTCTGGTACAGTGGTTGGGGAAGGCCTTTAACATACTGATATTTGAGCTGGGATGTAAGAAGTGGGAGTCCCACGAAGATGAGAGGGAATGTGTTTCATGTAGAGAAAAGAGAAATTTTTAAAAAAGTCTCTGACTTACATGAAACTGAGTTTGATGTTTCATGTAAAAAAAAAAAAAAGTAAAAGTGTTCCCTTTTTAAAAAAGCAGTGAACCAGAGAGAGTGGGATAAGAGAGAGGTTACATAAAACATGGGGAGAATGTCTTTTGTTGGCCATAATAATACAGCAACTGGTACCAGACTTGCTTCCCTACTATGCACAGCTGTAAATTGGATGAGTTCTGTAAAGTGCTTCCAGTTGTTGGCAAACGGGTTATATCAAGCTACGTCTTGTGTTCAGCTAGTATATCTGACAAGAAGCACTTTCCTTAGTGCAGTGCAAGCTGGTGGAGCACCATCAGAGTGGCTGTGTTGATAAACTTGAAAAGACAGATAATGTAGTTGGCATAGCTCCAAAGTGTAAGGGTCAAGAAGAGAAGTCTGTACAGGAGGGTAAGAAGTGGTGGAGGGGTGAACTTAGAATCTGTACATGGGGTCCAACAGCAGATTTTTTTGCAGAGAACTTGTCTGCAGATATACTGGATAAGACTCCATAAAGCCCAGCAGAGAGTAGTCACTATGGGGCTGAGAGAAGACAGATACCAGAGGTCATGTATTTTGTGAAACTTTAGAGTTCCAGTGTAGTACCTGGAGAAATCTTGCTGAGCCTCTCAGGCATTCAAATAAGACAAGGAATGGAAGACCAGGATGTTGGAGAAAGAACAGGGACTATGCCCCAGAACAAGGTTTGGCAAACAATGACTATAAAGGTAAATATGGTAAATTTTTTTTGGTAAATATTTTTGTCACATATTTCATCTTGTTTTTTTTTTTTTTTTTAACAAATCTTTATCAATGGAAAAATTTTTTAGTGCGGGGGTACCTGGGTGTCTGGTTGAGTATCTGCCTTCGGCTCAGGGCGTGATCCCTGGGTCCTGGGTTTGAGTACCGCATTGGGCTCCCCAGAGTGAGCCCGCTTCTCCTTCTGCCTAGGTTTCTGCCTCTCACTGTGTCTCTCATAAATAAAACTAAAAAAAAAAAAAAAAAAAAAAAAAAAAAAAATTAGTGTAGACAAATACAAGCCACTGGATTTTATCTCCTGGCTTTAGTTTGCTAACCTCTAGTATAAATATAAGTCTAAATTCTAAGGTTAAAAGCAAAACTAAAATAGATCCACCATAATAAAGAATAAAATCAAATCTGAATGGTCAAAAAGGTTCCCCCAAATTTAACTGCTTATCAGAAAAAATCAACATTGATTAACATTAAGCTATGGTTTATAACTGACTATATAATGTATCATCAACAAGTTGGAGCATAAACTCAAACACATATATAAAGCAAGTAAATGCAATCTACAATAAAAAAAAAAGGGGGAGGAAGGAGCCAATAGAAGCAGATGTCAAAATTACCCAGATGTTGAAATCAACAGACAGGAACGTAAAACATGTATTATAAATATGTTCATGGACTTAAGAAAAAAAGATAGTCATATTGAGTGAACATATGGGGAATCTCAGCAGAGGAATGAAAACTATTTTTAAAAGAAGCAAATTGAAATTTAAGAACTGAATTATAAAATACGTGAATTGAAAAATTTACTTGATGAGCTTAACATGAGATTGGAGACATCAGAGTAAAGTGTCAGTGGCCTGGAAAACAGATCAATAAAAATTAAATGAATAACAAAGAAAATAGACAAAAATAAATGAACAGAGCCACAATGAGAGGTAGAACATTATCAGGCAGTAAAGCATTCGTTATTGGCATCTTAGAAAAAGAGGAATATACATTGGAGCAGAAAAATATCTGAGGGACTTATGGATAAAATTTTTCTCAAATTTGATGAAAAATATTTGCAACTTCTTTTTTTATTTTATTTTTAAATTTTTATTTATTTATGATAGGCACACAGTGAGAGAGAGAGGGGCAGAGACACAGGCAGAGGGAGAAGCAGGCTCCATGCACCGGGAGCCCGAAGTGGGATTCGATCCCGGGTCTCCAGGATCGCGCCCTGGGCCAAAGGCAGGCGCTAAACCGCTGCGCCACCCAGGGATCCCAATATTTGCAACTTAGAGATTTACAAACTTTTATGAAACTCAAGCAGGATGAATACAAAGAGAGCATGCCTAGAAATATACTTTAGTTACTGAAAAGCAAAGATGAAGGAAAACTCAAAAATTAGCCAGAGATGAAGGACACATTATAAAGAGAGAAACTAAGATCCTTTCCTCAAAAAAGGCTTAGACAGCTTTCTTTCAGTCACCATGATTCAAATACCACTTTTTACTGCTTGTGTCCATTTAGGTCACATGAAGCAATAAAAAAGATAAATTATATACGCACATATGTACAGACACACACATACCACATGTAACCACATGATTGATGCTGGAGAAGTGCTTTGCTTTTTATGTTTCATTGAATTTATACAAAATGTTGGATTTTTATTAGATAAGATTTAAGTGACTATATTTCCTAAAGTTTGCCTTAGCGTACCTCACTGATTCTAAGGTGTATCCACACATATTGACCTTGCTAAATGGAAATAAAATTTTATAGACAAAATGACATTTCATTTTTTTTAAAGTGCTTTGTATACCTCATATATTTGTAGACAAGAATCCTTTGTTCTAAGCCTTCTAGTGGAAGCCTTTAAGGTAAACTAAAGTCAAATAAAAATGGTTTTAACCTGTTTGTTTAAAAAGTAAATGAATAGCAATGCCATACTACAATTATTTTAATTTAGTTTTTCAGATTTTATTATAAACTTCACTCTCACATTGAACACAGCATATGTGCAAAATCTATAAAATGTTTCTTTGCTTATCGTATAAAACAAGTTAATGCCTCAAAACATATGTTATCTGAGCAATCTCCAAATGCTTTTATCAATACATCCTATTTTGTATGAGGTTTGAAAAAGGTCATCAGTCTACAAGAAGTTCAGAAAGCCCTGCCAATTTTTATGTCTTGGCTTGGCATTAGCAGTCACACTGTCAAACGTGGCCTTTAGAGAGAATTTTGACCTACTGGAAAACAGGCAGTTCAGCTGGAGCCTCTATGGAAGAAGTCACTTGATGGGCATATCTAAAACAGAAAAAAGAAATCCTTTCTCTGTCTACTTCTCAGAAAGATTCTTTACATGCTAATTTTTCACTTTCATTTAGGAAAAAAAATGAACAAAGAAGTGAATACATTCATTCAGCAATTATAGTCATTATGCAAACTCATAAATTTAAGTTCTTTAGACCTCACTTCTTGGTTTAGTCTACTCTATTGTTCATTAATTTGAGTGTGATAAAAAAAAGGAAGCTTTGGAATAGGAAAGGAAGACAAGCTGAACATTTAGGTTTGCATTGTGAGTGTTCTATTCATGTTAAGAATGAGATCATCACCATTTTGAAAATTTTGACTTGAAAAAAATATTATCTAAAATAGATAAGTGGTATTACTTGGTGAATCTTATTTGTATAAAGCTGATATTTTAATAAACATGTTTCCCTTGCTTAACTCCAGTTTGTTTTTTTCAAAACTGAAATAGTTCTTCTTATCCTCTAAATATATTCTCTAAAAATATTCTATATTAAAACTCTTACACACGTTTTACATTAACAATTATACTTTTTCAACTTTTTCTGTATTTGTTATATTTACAAAAAATGAAATTGATAATATGCTGATAAGAGATGCAAGAGAGGAGAAATAAAATGCTAAGAGGAAAGTAAGAATTGACAACTTTTTTTTTTTAATAGGTTCCATGTGAGGCATGTCCCTGACAATGCAGAGCTTGGAGTCACAAGATCAAGACCTGAGCTGAGATCAATAGTAGGACACTTAGCCAACTGAGCCACTCAAGCATCACTTGACAACTCTTCTGGGGGTTAAAATGTCCACAATATTCAAAGCCACCGACCAATTAAATGCAATCCCCATCAAAATACTAAAGGTATTTTTGTAGAAATATAAGAAATAATTTAACGTTTCTATAGAACCACAAGAAGCCCAAATAATCACAACAATCTTGAGAAAAAGAACAAAGCCAGAGATTATCACACTTCCAGATTTCAAACTATACTACAAAATTTTAGTAATTGAAACAATGTGGTACTGGCTAAAAATAGGCATATCAATCAATGGAACTAAATAGGGAGCCCAGAATTAAACCACAGCATGTATGATCAACTATCTGATAAGGGAGCTAAGAATACCCAGGGGTAAAGGATAGTCTCCTCAATATATGGTGCTGGGATAACTGGAGAAGCACATGGAAACACTGAAATTGAACCCCTATTGTATACAACCCATAAAAATTAACTTAAAATAGATCAAGGACCTATACCTAAGACTTGGTACTATAAAGTTCCTAAAAGAAAACAGAAAAAAAGCTCATCAATACTGGTCGTAGAAATAAGTTTTTGGGCATGATGCCAAAGGATAAACAACAATAACAGCAAAATCAACAAATGGAACTACATCAAATGTAAAGCTTCTGCATAGCAAAAGACACTATTAACAAAATGAAAAGACAACCTACAGAATGGAAGAAAATTCTTGCCAACCATCTATCAGATAAGAGTTTATTATCCAAAATATAGTTTAAAAAACCTAGGTCAGCTCAGTAACAGAAAACAGAACATCTGATTAAAAAATGAGAATTAAATGGACATTTCTTCTAAAAGGACATCAAAATGGCAAAGAAACACATGAAAAGATATTCACTTTTCCTAATCATCAGGGAAATACAAATTAAAACCATGATGAGAATATACTTCACATCTGTCAAAATGGCTAACATCAAGAAGACAAGAGATAACAGGTGCTGGTGAGGATGTGGTGAAAAGGGTATGCATTGCTGGTGAGAATGCAAATTGGCTAACCCTTGTGGTAAATAATATGGATATTCCTCAAAAATTAAAAATAAGACCTACCATACAAACCACTTCTGGGTATAAACTCAAAATAAATGAAAGGATTTTAATGAGATATATGTATTCCCATGTTTGTTGCAGCATTATTCACAATAGCCATGATATAAAAACACCTAAATGTCCCTCAAAAAATGAATGAATATGGATCCCTGGGTGGCTCAGTGGTTTAGCGCCTGCCTTTGGCCCAGGGCATGATCCTGGAGACCCAGGATCAAGTCCCACATCGGGCTCCCTGCATGGAGCCTGCTTCTCCCTTTGCCTGTGTCTCTGCCCCTCTCTCTCTCTCTCTGTGTCTATCGTGAATAAATAAATAAATAAATAAATAAATAAATAAATAAATAAATAAATCTTAAAAAATACTTTAAAAAAATGAATGAATAAAAAAGATGTGCTACATGTAGAAAATGAAATACTTTTTAGCTATGAGAAAAGAAGATATCGTCTCATTTATAACAACATGTATAAACCTTCAGTAAATTACACTAAGCAAGATAAGTCAGACTAAAACAGGTGCTGTATGGTGCCACTTATATGTGGACTCTAAAAAAGTTAAATCTGTAAGAAAAACAGAGTAAAATGGTGATTATCAAGGGATGGGGCCTGGATAAGAGTGGTGATATTTAAAGGCACAAACTTATAAGGAGGAATAAATAAACCATACAGATCTAACGCATGGTATAATAAATAGAGATTATAATATTGTATATAATTATGGAATGTGATAAACATCACTACATTGGGATATTATAATAAATAAATGTATCAAAGTAATATGCTATATGCTTTCAAATTACACAATGTTACATGTCAAATTTGTCTAATTTTAAAAAGTCATTTTCTGTAATAACATTATTTTCTTTTTTCACTACCTACCATATGCACACACACAGATACACACAAACGCACATACTTACACAAATACATCGACATAATAAACATACCTTTGTGATGGGATCTCAGTCTTGTAGGCAATTATGGGGCCATATAAGTGACCACACTTAAAAAAAATAATTCCAGCATAATTAACATACAGTGTTATATTAGTTTCAGGTATACAATACAGTGATTTAACAATTCTATATATCACTAGTACTTATGGTAAGTGTACTCTAATCTCTTTTCATCTTTTCCACCCATCCCCTTATTCACCTCGCTTCTAGTAACCATCAGCTTGTTCTCTATTTTTAAGTCAGTTTATCAATATGGAGATTCCTCAACAAGTTAAAAATAGAACTACCTACCCTACAACCCAGCAATCATATTGCTGTTTACCCAAACAATACAAAAATATTAATTCAAAGTGATACAATTATATGTATAATGGAACATCATATATATGGAATATTACTTAGCCATAAAATGAATGAAGTTTTGCCATTTGCCATAGCATGGACGGAACTATTTTGCTAAGTGAAATAAGTCAGTCAGAGAAAGAAAATACCATATGATTTCAATCATATGTGGTATGAGTGTGTATATATATCCCTGCATCTTCTTTATCCATTCATCTACTGACGGGTGCCTAGGGTGCTTCCATAATTTGGCTATTGTAAATAATGCCCAAAAAACATTGAGGTACATATGTATTTTCAAATCAGTGTTTTCAAATTCTTTGTGAAAATATTAATAGTGAAATTATTGGATCATATTCAAATTCTATTTTTTTGTTTTGTTTTGTTTCTTGAGGAAACTTCATACTGTATTTCACGGTGGCTGCACCAGTTTGCAATCCCACCAACAATGCACAAGGATTCCTTTTCTCTACATCCTCACCAACTCTTGATTCTTGAGTGTTTTTTTTTTTTTAATTTTAGTCATTCTGACAGGTGTGAAGTGATTATCTCATAGTGTTGATATGCATTTCCCTTGATGCTGAGCAACTTTTTATGTGTCTATTGGCCATCTGTATTTCTTTGGAGAAATACAAATGTCTGTTCATGTCTTTTGCCTATTTTTGAACTGATTTTTTTTTCTTGGTGTTGAGTTATAAAAATAACATATATTTTGGGAGGCCCTGGGTAGCTCAGTAGGTTGAGCATTCAACTCTTGGTTTTCACTCAGGTCTTGATCTGAGGGTTGTGAGATCAAGCCCCGTGGCAGGCTTCATGCTCAGTGCAGAGTCTCTTGACATTGTGTCTCTGCCTCTCCCTCTGCCCCTCACCCCCCTCAAATAAATTTTTCAAAAATACTTTATATATTTTGGATACAGACCCATTATGGAATATATCATTTGTAAATACCTTCTCCTATTCAGTAGGTTGTTTTTTACTTTTGTTGATTGTTTCCTTTGCTGTGCAGAAGTTTTTTTGTTTTTTTTTTTTTTTTTTTTTTAAGTAGCCCAATAATTTATTTTTGCTTTTGTTTTCGTCACCTCAAGAGACATATCCAGAAAAATGTTGCTATGGCTAAGGTCAAAGAAATTACTGCCTGTGGATTCTTCTAGGATTGCTATGGTTTCAGGTGTCACATTTAGGTCTTTTAACCATCTTGAGTTGATTTTTGTATATAGTGTAAACAAGTGACCCAGTTTCATCATTTTGCATGAAGTTTTCTAGTTTTTCCAACACCATTTGTTGAAGGGATTGTAATGTGCCCATTATGTATTCTTGCCTCCTTTGTCAAAGATTATTTGACCACATAATTGTGGGTTTATTTCTGGGCTCTGTATTCCATTCCATTGATTTCTGTGCCTATTTTTGTGCCAGTACCATATTGTTTTGATTACTGCACATCTGAAGTATATCTTGAAATCTGAGATTGTGATACCTCCAGTTTTGTTTTTCCTTTTCAAGATTGCTTTAGTTATTTGGGGTCTTTATGGTTCCACACAAATTTTAGGGTTTTTTTTTTTTTGTTCTAGTTTTGTGAAAAATCCTGTTGGTATTTTAATAGAGATTGCATTAAATCTGTAGATTGCTTTGGGTAATGTGTACATTTTATTAAGATTTGTTCTTCCAATTGATGAGCATGGAGTATCTTTCTGTTTGTTCTATTTGCTTCAATGTCTTCCATCAATGTCTTATAGTTTTAAGAGTACAGATCCTTCACCTCCTTGGTTAAGTTTATTCCTGGGTTTATCATTTAGGTGTAATTGTAAGTAGGATTGCTTTCTTAATTTCTCTTTCTGATATTTCTTTATTAGTATATGGAAATGCAACAAATTTCTGTATATTGATTTTGTATCTTGTGATCTTACTAAATACATTTATCATTTCTGTATCTCTGAGCAGAAGGCCAAAGCACTATATTATATTGATAAGATTTTTTGCTTTCCTTTGTTTTTGCAACAGGCTCTGTTTACCTTAAGAGTTAAATCTTAATCTTAAATCTTATTTTTGCAGTTTCAACACTAAGCATAGGATGGGGTGTATGTAGCCCTCTACAAATGTTTGATTCATCAAACTGAAGTTAAAGTCAGAGAGTAATATAGCCACCTAATTCAGGATAGTGTCTTAAACTGCTCTTGGCATCAGTCTCAATGTCCTTTGTTTCTTCAACTGTATTGGATTATATTCTTATATTTCAGCATGGGCTGTATCTTTCCTAATCAGACTGTATATGGAATGGTAATGTAATGCTTGTGAAGGACCCTGCATATTATAGAACGTTTTCTGGAAAAAGCCAAAGACAGTGAAAGGTTCTGGTAATAATACCGTCACATTGCATTCTGTTTTTATCATCTATGGTAGCCGTTTTGGCCAATATTAGAATCACCTAGGGAACTTTTAAAACCTTATCTTGACTCTAACCCAGAAAAATTACATTAGAAACTTGGGGAATGGACAGTAGTATTTGTGAAACTCCGCATGTGATTCTAAACCTATAGTTAGGAAGGATAACTATTGTGCTAATTTGTGTGTTAGAAATCAATATCATCTATATAATTACTTATCACAAGAGCAAGTCCCACAAAAGAGAGATGACTAAAATTTTTACCTCGAATCAAAAACTAACAATTCAATATGATCTTTCAATCACTGGTAAGGTATTTACCAAAGAATCTTCTGGAAGCTCTCTTCAATAAATATAACCTATCTCCTAAAAAAAAAGAAAAAAATGAAAACTACCTAGTGCAAGACTTCTGATTTTATCTGTATTAATGTAGAATGAAGGAGAGCAGAAACAGTCAATAAGTGTAGGTGAAATGTGAAATTAGTCTTGTAATGTTAGTCTGGTATCTGATTTCCAAAAAGGTGCCTACATACTATTACTTCCACTATCACATGAGTGCTTTAGTCCCAATGGCATTTTTAATTTTTTATGTTATTTAGGATGGGTTAATTTGTCCAGTAGTAACCTACCAATCTGAAATTTCAGTGAACTAGTTAGTACCAATCAAATCTTCATTCCTATAGCAGGAATCTGATGAACATCTAATTGATTTTCTAGCATAACTGTTCTCTATACTTACACAGTCAAATATCCAAACTTCTGGGGTGCCATCACCATACTGCTAAACAATTACACATCTGTGACCTATGCATTTGATATGGCAGAGAATTTTGTATGGGATCTCCATTCCCTCAGCCCAAAGGTAGAGCATATTAATTCTGCTCATTGCCCATTGTATAATACTAGAAACAAGGCTATACAAGATATGGTAGGTTACTAGCAATTTCTTTCCCAAACAATTCAGTTATTTCCAGGTTTTTCATTCAGATGTGAGTTATATTTTTTTCCCTTGCATTTGGGAATTTCTCTAATCATCAGCTTACATTTAATGGGTGGAATTCTATTTATCTGATGTTTAGACTTTGTGCCTTTTAAATCAAAATTTCCATTTTGATTATTGCTGCAAATAAAATGAATACTCAGTACTGAAAAATGGATCCTCATATCATACTACGGTATATTAAAAGACAAATGGGATAAGTTATCAAATAAATTAGTTATCACATCTATCTTTTTTTTTTTTTTTTACCACATCTATCTTTACATATTCAAACCCAGATCGAACCATATAACAATCTAATGTGACTCATAGGACAATAATAGGATTAATTTCCAGATTCTGGTCCTTCTTTTTCCTACATTTCTGCAACACAAATACTTATAAAGGTCTTGGAAAAGTCCTGATGGTTATCAATACTGAGATTTTTAACTTACCTTTTCATGGTTTTGTAAAGTTGAATACAGATTTAAAAATTTACAACAGGCCTCATTTCTCAGGGGGTTTCTTTTTTTTTTAAATATGTTTTTAAATAAATATCAATCTTTTCTAAATACTGAAAACAAATACCACATCTAAAGCTTTGCAGTGTTTATATACAGTATCTATTATGCAGTAAGAGTTACTTAAGTACCAAGAGATAATATCACAGCACCCCAAACCAAGATGAATAAATCAATAAAAACGTACTTACACCAATAGTGGAGTTAGCTAAGAATTAATATGCCACAAATGTAGGATGAAAATGTATAGAAAATAACAGATAATTATACCAGAAAACTTGAATCTGTATAAACCAAAGAATATAGAACCAAAAAATACAATTTATGAAATTAAGAAAATGTAGCTGACACAAAGCAAAAGACGGAGTAACCAGGGAGACATGTCAATGACAAATTGAAATGATTGATAATTGACATATTAATTGAATAGATTGAATCAAAATAAGGAAAAAGAAGTTGAAAACCTATAAAAGTCTACTAGAAATATGTGGACTCAAGTAAAACAGCCTCATACAGATGCAATTGTGGTTTGAAAAAGAAGAGAAGAAAGATGTGTTGCATCAACATTTGAGAAAATAATGCTGACTAAATAAATATATCAGCTCACAGATTTAAAAAGAGATCTCATCCATAAGCAAATGAAAAGCACTGCAGGTAAGCATGGGGTAACAAAACTTCTGAAAGCAAAACAAAACAAAAATCAAATACATACTCAATACCCTCCTAAGAAAAAGACACACTACTACTCTCCAAAAATAATCAAAAGATTGACAACCAAAAATTATAAAGGTCAGAAAACAATTGAGTAAACCCCTGTAAAAAATAACACGACATAATTGCCAACTTAGAACTTTATGCTGAGAAAAATATCCTTATGAAATTTGGTGAAATAAAAACTTAGACCAGAACAAAGAAATGCAATTCTGAGACTTGCATCAGCAAAAGATCTTTAATAGCAGATATACACAGAAGGAATTTCTTCAAATGAAAGGAAAATAATTATAGACATAGAAAAGAATGAAAACCATTGGTTAGAATAGATATATGAGTAAAAGTAAATAAAGATAATATAAACATAACAACTAAAATGTTTATGAATAAAAATATGTAAAATAACAATCTTAATGCAAATTGTGGTAAGAAGTAACTGGAATAAGGTGTTCTAAGTTTTATTATTTTGAGAGACATTTTAAAATTAATAAATTGTGTATGATTATATTAAGTCAAGATATATATTTAAGCAAAATTTTAAAGGATTTAACTACTCAATGAATGATGAATTCATCTAAAGCTAGTAAGAAGAAAAATGGAATAACATTAATTAATCTTAAAGAAAAATTAGAAAAGAAAAAACTGTAATACAGTTTGTAATACAGTGTAATACACTAGATATAAATTCAGATATATAGGTTATCACATATTCTCTAAAATATTAAGTATTCATTAATAGATTATGATTGTAAACTGGGTAAAAATATGTGCTACTTCTTGGACATGTCTTTCATATGAATATGTTGCATATTTGAAAATAAAAGAACTTTTAAAATATACTATGAAAAAATCAAAAGACAATTGGTTAGCTATACTAATATCAAACAATGTAGATATTTATGTCAGAATCACTAGAGATAAAGATGGACATTTCATAATAATCAAAAGGTCACTCTACCAGGTAGATATGATGATTATAAACATGTATGCCTCTGGCAATTTAATATAGAATATTATCTTTGAAATAAATAAGTGAAATGAAAATAATAGTCATTATCTATAATGAAATGTGGGAGATATTGAATTGTATATCTCATAAATCTTGTACAAGCAAACAAAATGCAGTAAGGAGAGAAAAATATAAAAAGCACAAATAAAAATGTATATAGAATCTATTTAGCAAAGACAAAATAGATTTATTTTATAAGTATATTAGAAATATATTTTCCATATATCTTGGATCATAAAGTATATATAAGCAAATTTAATAGATGAAATAATATTTAGGAATTCCCTGACCAAAGGAACTAACAAAAAAGATAATTAGAAAGTCTCCAACTGTTAGGAATTAAGCAACATACTCTCAAATAACCCATGGGTCAAATTAAAAATCACAATAGAAATTAAAAAATATTTTAAACAGATAATGAAGACAGAGCATATAAACATTTATGTGAAATAGCAAAAACAATGCATAGTGGGGAATTTATAGCCTTAAATACATATTTTAGAAAAGAACTAAGACTGAAAATCTATGATCTAAGCTTCTATCAAGATGGTCAGGAAAAAAAAGAAACTCAGAAATATATAGGAAACCAAAGAAAAGAAATAGAAGAAAATAACAAAGATAAGAGCACTTAGGAGAAAAAATTCATAGGAACAGATTAGCAGAAGAGTTGGTTCTTTGAAAATATGAATGACCTTTTAAAATGCTAGCAAGACATCAGGAAAAAATAAAAAAATTACAAGTTACTAATATAGAAATAAAGCAATATTACCTAAGACTCTACACACACGAAAATGGAAATTATAATATATTTTAATACTTTAAATCAATATATTTGACAATTTTTGAGAAAAAAGTCCTTGAGAAGTATACTTCAAGATTGATACAACAAGAAATATTAATAGTCTTACATCTATTTAAAAGAACACCAAATACATTCTATTATTCTTTTTTAAAGATTTTATTTATTTATTCATGAGAGACACAGAGAAAGACAAAGAGAGAGAGAGGCAGAGACACAGGCAGAGGGAGAAGCAGGCTCCATGCAGGGAGCCCGACGTGAGACTCGATCCCCGGTCTCCAGGATCAGGCCCTGGGCTGAAGGCGGCGCTAAACCACTGAGCCACCCGGGCTGCCCCATATTCTATTATTAAAATACTCTTCAGAAAGAAGATTGTTTGACCACAAAATTATTTTAAATATTGAAGAAAGAAATCAAGCCAAACTTAAAGAAATCAAGCCAGATTGTATGTGCGTGTATGCAGTATTTTATAAGATCTGCATAACCTATACAAAAATCTAACTTAGAAGATTCATTTAATTTTTCCTTGTGCAATTCTCCAATTTCTCATCTCTTTACTTTAATATTTTAATGATAATTATTTCAATGTTCGTATTGGTTAAGTCCATTAACTACTTATTTACAGGTGGATCTTTAGGTATCATGTGATAATTCTCAGTATTTTCTTCTTGATTTCTAGTTTTGTATTTTTTTTTCTTTTCTAGCCATGTTGTATAATAATGTAGAGGCCCTATATTATGCCGACTTCCACCAAAGGAGGTTCACTCTTTCCTTTTCTCAGTAGTCAGAATGTCAAGTACATCAGTTTAATTCTAATTTGTATGGAGTCTACTGGAGACAGTGTTTCAGGTGTAGGAAGGCTCTCACTCCAGTTCTTAGAATACATTCCAAAGTTTCCAATTTAGAATTTAGTAGATATGTCTACTTCGCTGAGATATCTAGACTCTATCTCATCACCACCAGGATGCTAGTGAAAACTCTTCTCTGCTTTTCAGAATGTTACAACTAAAACTGTGCCTCCCACTCCCCTGAAATTCAGATTTGGCTAGTGTCTTGAAGGGGAAATTGACAGTACATTTGAAGCCATTCAAGGGTCTAAAGTTATTTCTGGTGCCCAGGAGTCAGCAAATTAACCCATGGGCCTAATCCAGCCTACTGACTTTTTCTCTAGCCTAGAAGCTATCAAAAGAACATTTTATGAAATGTAAAATTGTACAAGATTAAAATGTCAATGTCCATAATGTTTTATTGGAACACAGCTAGACCCATTCATTTATTTACTATCTAGGGCTACATTTGCTACAATGACTGAATTAAATATTTATCATAAAGACTGTATAATGGCAAAGTCAAAAATATTTACTCTCTGGCTTTCAGCAGAAAAAGAAAATACTATCCCCTACTCTAGTTTATAAGACCAACAAAAGTTTCTGTGTCCCCTAGCAGTGGTCCTCTGCCCAAGTGAAGTCAAGATTCTTATTGAAAATCTACACGAAAATATATGGTTTCAGATCATAAATTTATCACCTGCAGTTCTCCTTCTTCAAAATCTTTAACCTTTAATGTTTTTTTGCTTAAAACTGCTCTAATTTATCTAAACACAAATTTTTACTATTTTATGTACCTTTTTGTTATTTTATATAGTCTTTCTTTACAGGAGCAATCATATACAATAAACTAGTCTATTCTATTTGCAAGTGGAAGACAACCATTAATTTTAAGAATTGACATATTGGCATATTTCATTTTACTTATTATTGGAGGTGTCCAGAAATTTAAAAAGGCAAAAGTTGAAAATATTGGGTTGTCAGAGAGTACCTGGTTTGAAAGGAACCAACAAAATCTTCTGGTTCAATTTCTTATTTTGCAAATTAACAAATCACAGTTTACAGAAAATTGTGAGCAGGGATGCCTGGCTGGCCTAGTCAGTGGAGTATGCAACTCTTCATCTTGGGGTTTTAAGTTTGAGCCCCACATCGGATATAGAGATTACTTAAAAGTAAACAGTCTTTAGAAGGAAGTGTAACTGGTTTGTCAGTTATCTATCCTTAGAATTTGACAAAAGTCCTTCAACTCTGGATGTAGGAGATATCCTCTGTTGCCTTCTGTCCTCTATGTGACCTCCACTGTACATCTTCATATGTGTGTATAAGTTCAGATGGAGTGGTAGGCTGTCTGTGTTTGTGTATGCACCTACAAGGACCTATGTATATTTGTGTTACTGACACAATTAGATAATACTCTGATATTTCAAGTTACTGAAAGTTATCTTTAAACTCTTTGATCTGTGTTCTTCTCAAGAGAGAATATTGTCTTCCTGGCTTGTTTGGTACTATGAAATCACTAAGGATATTTTTAGGTCGGTTTAAATGTATCCAAAGTGATTTAAATATTATTTTTTTTAAAGTAAAAGCATTAAAGTGTCATTTAAAAAATAGGGTTAATGAGAAAATGCTGACAAATTCATAGTGCTAGTGTCATTGCATACTAGTTTTATTCAAGGCACCAATTAAGTACAAATTTACATTTAGCTTGTCAAAAAGAAATCTTTTAAAATATTGTATTCAGCTTTTATAATTTTAAGCAGAACTTTCCTTCTAATACCAGACCATATATGCTATGTTTGCTTCTATATATTAGCTATCTAGGTATATTGACATATACTTTATAGAAAACAATGGAAATACTAAAATAAATAAATTTGTTATTCTAGAAAATGGCCACAAAAATTAGACCAAGACCAATGTACTCAAATGTATCTTAAATCTAACTTTCTCATCGACATTAAATATTTTTAAAGAAAATCATTAAGTTGAATGAATTTTAGCATCCAGGACAGATGTATCAATCTATCATTGATAACACATTTAGGAGTATATATACTGGGCAATTAATTTAAATTTTAAGGTTTTCATGAAATCTTTTAGAATTAAATGTTTTAACTCTGTTATAACTCAGAATAAGACATAACTCAGAACTGGTTATAATTAGAAAACATTTATTTTGCTGGTGATGTCCATCCTACTGATCTTAGTAACCTTAAACAAATATGTATTATTTGTTTTCAGGCTTAGCCAAATATTTCTTGGTTTTCATGTTAACATTAATTTGTTCCAAGGTTAGCATTATATCACCATGGTTAAGCTTAGTTGGAAAACTGAGGATTCTCCATTATTTGCCACTTTCATTTTACTGACTTGTTATTATCTTGTTATTACAACAAAACATCTCACTGATGTTTGTTTGTTTGTTTGTTTATTGAGGGGGTAGGAGGAGCAGAGGGAGAGAGAGAATCTTAACCAGACTCCATGCATGGAACTGGATGCGGAGTTCAATCTCATGACCCTAAAATCATGACCTGAGCCAAAATCAAAAATAGGATGCTTAACTGACTGAGCCACCCAGGTGCCCTGATATAACAACAGCAACAAAAAAATGTATTACAAAAATTTTTGTGTAGAATAAAATAAATTCTTTTTTGCAATTCCTGTAAAAGTTTGTAAAAACTCTAGGTGTCCAGTATTTGGAAATAAAAATATCAAACTTCATTTTTAATTATTATTATAACTAAAGAAGACAGGAGAACTGAGGCAGGGTATGATTCCATATAAAAGATGAACATAAGATAGATATAAATTTGGAATAAACATACAAATTCTTGAACTTATCTGAAGTTTAATTATTTCCTACAGTCAACAATATGTTTTGAATATTGACCACACATTTTCCTGCTAACATGCCTTTCTTTTTGAGGAACATAATAAGCAGGTGAAGTAGGCACACAGTAACCATTCATTGAAGGATTAACTGAATAAATGAATGGATACAAAAAAGAATAACATAAGTATAAAGGAAAAAGGAAGGATTAGTAAGTAAGAAAGAAACACTTTCTAGTTTTGAGTTTTGTGACACATTTTTAAAACACTGAGTAAAACCCATATAATTCAGAAGATAAATATGTTGCAAGTTAAAACAATGATCAAAGTTTAGTGACTTAAAACAACAAGCCTTTATTCCTTTTTTTTTAAGATTTTATTTATTTTTTCATGAGAGACACAGAGAGAGACAGAAACACAGGCAGAGAGAGAAGCAGGCTCCATGCAGGGAGCCTGACGTGGGACTCGATCCCGGGATCCCAGGATCGTGCCCTGGGCTGAAGGCAAACGCTCAACCGCTGAGCCACCCAGGTGTCCCCAAACCTTTATTCCTAACTTATGCTATCTGCCTAATATGTACTTACAAAGAACTCACTGTTTCAGTCTGATGAAAGATTCATCTTATGGGTTCCCATGTTCATCATGCAATGGGAACAATAAAGCTGTAGGATGTAGCACCTGCTGCTAAATGCTTTCATCCAAAATTTGGTGCACATTTATGTCCAGGATTGGCCACATGATCCCATTTAACTTTAATAGGCAGAAAAGTACAACTACTTGTGTGTCAGGAGAAGAGAGGAACTGGATATTATAGATAGAGCGGTAATGCTGGCCATGGTGAGGAAATGTTCTAAATCAGGAGGGACTGGGGTACCTGAAGGCTAAAGGGTACAGTTAACCAGGAGCACAAGAGGAAAAGAAGAAAGCAAGAAAAAGAAGAAAAGAAAAGAAAGAGAAAGAAAGAAAAAGAAAGAAAGAAAGAAAGAAAGAAAAGAAAAGAAAAGAAAAGAAAAGAAAAGAAAAGAAAAGAAAAGAAAGAAAAAGAAAAGAAAGAAAGAAGAAAAGAAAAAAAAGAAGGGAAGGTACAAGAAAAAAAATAGACCCCCCCCCCATAAAAAAATCTTTGGCCATTTAGTCAACACCATGTGGTCTTTGACAGTTTGAGAAGCCTCCATTATTAATTATGAGGTTAATGGATTTCAATTTGATGCAACGAATTACAGAAAATACATTCTTACAAATAGTGAATTACAAGGATAAAAATATCAACCATTACTATATATGTATTCAGTGCTTGATAATTCTGGCATTTTTGCTTTGGGTAATTGGAACAGAGGAAGACAGAGTTATAGCAAGAAGAGCCAACAAACCAGTTATAATAATTCAGATAAGGAGAAAGACTTGAACTTGGGCTTGTAGTTTTGCTGAAATGGAAAACACACACACATACTCCTATATACTCACATGCAGGAGAAAATCTAGACCTTTCTAAAGAGGGAGACATCTAGAACTTGATAACATATTTAATTTTGAGAGAAAAGGAGAGAATTAGAAACAGTCCATGGTTATATATTTTAGGGATTGAGAGAAGTGTATTAGTATTCTTATACATAAGTACATGAGAGATAAGACAAAATAATCTTTGAAACAAATCAAAGCATTTGAACAACTTCGCCATAGTGAAAATTATATCAAAGTAGAAATAAGGTAAGACAAACAAGGCTCTCTCTCTGCCTTTGAATAGCAATATGAAATTAAGGGTGAGATAATTTCCTATTCATGGAAGCTATTCTGCTTTGAAATTTACTCATACACTCAGATATGTTAGAAAGGTAATGCACTCTGTAATGTGGTCTTTAAAATGCACAGTGTGACTGACATGGTTTAAATAAAACGTTTAGTTGCAATATCACCCCAAATTATCCTAGCAGGGAGAGCTGAGGCAAACCACCAATTTTGACTCCACATGTATTCCAGATACAGAAAAATGGATAAATTGGCTTCTTTTGTGCTCTCCTTGCTGCTTGTCTTTATGAGCAGTAAAATTGTGTGGATGGAGATTTCAGCTCACAGAGAGGCTTCCAGAGGAAAGCTGCAGGAGTCAGCACCTCACAGGGTAACCTGGACTGCAAATGGAACCCAGCAATCACAAGGCTGAAGAGGGTGGGTGTAGATTAGAAGGTAGGAGGTAGTTATTTTAAGCAGCAAGCCCCAAGTGTCTGAACTCTGGTGGGGGAAAGAGACAGCCCATGGATAGTGGGCATTCTAGGAAAGATTAATTTGGCTTTTCAAACAGCTGTTACTCAAAAGATTATCAATGGGTTTCCAAGACTTAATAAGGAGTGATTTTACAGTTTTCTATCACTGTAACTGTATGATCTTCAACGAGTCACTTAACCTCTCTGTGCTTCAGATTCTTTCTCTGCACAATGGAGATAATGTTTGGAGATCAGAGAGTAAGTCAGAAGATCACACAGGGTCTCTCCTCACTTTAGGATGTATGGTGCTATGATTTGCAAAGGCCTCTACATAGTGCGCAAAGGCCTTTAACTCTAATAAGTTGCCATTGTAATTCTTTAACCTTTAAAATTGTGACCACTTACCTCCTACAATTCAACACCATTCTGGATTCTAGGCTAGCTCTGCTCTGACTTGAAGATAATTTAAGAAACCTTTGGTCAGTACTAAGAATTAAGTAACTATATCTTGGGGTGGTTATGGGAAATGAAGGATTAATGCCTTAATGCTCTTAACCTACTGCTTGACATATACCAACTATCTAATAAATACTAGTGTTGGTGGATGTACTGATAATCACCATTGAAATGGCCCAGTGTGCTGCTAATGGTGTTGTCAAACTTTTTGTTGAATCACTCCAACATATTACACTATTCCTTTATGCCAGTAATTAGTGCTGTAAGTTTCTTGTGACCAAGTTCCTTCTGTCCATTATTCTGTATATTGTTTTTCTTTTGCTCCTTGGTCTCATTTCTTGCACTCAGTCCTAAGTTTGACTAATCAGTTCTTTGAGGGATAAAAAAAAAAAAAAAATCTGTGGAGGAGCTCTACAATATGTGATGTGATTGAATTCTTGTCTGACTATCCCAGTGTAAGTGGTCATGTGGTCCCCTACCGGCTTGAGTCTACAACCTGTGTTCTGCTCTTCCCTCTGCTACAACATCTTGCCTCCAATGCAACATCAATCTTGCTATATCTGGACAGTTTTCATGGTCTCCAGTGAAGCTGTTAAAATTTCCTAATTGCTGAAAAATACAGAAAATAAAAGAGAAGTCAGAATCCCATCTTCCTAATTTGGGTGATATTGGGGAGTTTAGGTTTAGGTTAAGAGATCAAATAACTTCCTAACATGATTTTGGCAAGACCAGATGGGGATGATGGCTCCTGCAGGAAATTAGACTGAAAAGGAGAACAATGTTGAGCCGAGTTCAGGATGCCTGGGTTTCTCCCCAAGTGAGCCAACTGGAAAAGTGAATAAAGGAGTGCTGACAGATTAAAAGTGTCTTAAGAAAGAGAGAAAAAAAAAAAAAACCCTCCTTGGGGAAACTAGAAGTTGCTCTTTTCTGATTGTATTTTCCACTGGGAGTGGTGACCTCTAAATCTTGTCTTTACTCGGACAAAATCCTGATAGTTATTAAGATCTATATTTTATGTGAGGTAGCACTAGAGAGCAATATAAACACTCTGTAAAACATTTACTTTTTTGGGAAGTCCTACATTAGAGTAAATGGGATACAAGTTTGTGCTCATAATATAAATTTAGCAAACGTAATATTTGGTGTTAATTAAAAACAGACTCTGGAGAGAGATGCTCAAAGTGCAGCATCTTCCCTTAAGACAAAATAAAAGAACATTTATTTTAAAAAGATAGGTTTATTTGTGCCTATATGTAAAGGCAGGAGATAAAATAATTGTGTAATGAGCATTAATTTAGTATTTGTCATATTTCCTCATGTTACGGTCATCTTAGAATATGTGACCTATGGTATCATTTCTGCTCTTTCGTTGTTACGGCATTATGTCCTCTAAGAACTCTTTTTCATTGTGTAGGATAGTGCTGCTGGTCATCATCAAGCACTTTTAGGATTTGAATTCATTAAAATACTTTAATAGGGATAAAAATTATTTCATTTTGGAGTATATCCTAGCGGTCCCAAAGGGAACAGTAGCAACAATAAATTAATAGAAAAGGAACCTAGCATAATGTCAAGCAGTAAAACAAGGCAAATAAATTACATAGGCCTCACGTCTAGTAATTGTGAGTTAGAAAGATAGAACAGGAATTCTGCTGGCATTTGCTTTCTTGCTTTCTTCTGCTAGAATCTCAGTAGCTGTGTGATTGTGGTGGTAGTGGTGGTGGTGTGTGTCTCATTTGAAAAGGAGGTCAATTCTCTTTCTGCAGCTATATTCTTTTATGCGCATTCACAGCTGTTATCAATATTCCAGAGTTGCTGCAGAGGCACACAGGACTCTTGCTGACTTATAGCAAATAATAGGTAGCTTTCACTGAGTATTTATCCTGAGCAAAACATGTGCTGAGAAGTTTGCATGGGATCTCTTAATCCCTCAATTATTCTATAACATAGGTACTGTTATTATTCCCACTTTATAAAATAATTTTTTCAACTGAAATTTAAAGAGGTTATATGTATCTTGTACAGTAACACATTAGTAGAAATAGTCAAAGATAGGATTTTAAACTCTTGTCCGCCTGGCTCCTTAGCCATCTTCTAACCCAGTGTATTCCAAATTATTCAGTAGGATATGAGCAAGAAGATACACTGGGGAGTGGAGAGAAAACATTAGGATATATACTTCTAAGTTTATTCATCCTTTAATTTTTTTTTATTTTTGCAGATGTTTTAGAACATAAACGACATATGAGCAAATCATTATATTCAGATATTTATAAAGCATATACATGAATATAGTGCATTAGTTCAATTTTTATTACATTTTTGTTTTATTCTATTGGTATAGATATCTGATAAATCTGGAGAATGGCTCTAATTGATTTAGTTGTGTTTGCAAAAGGAACAAAATGAATTTTTGATGTTTGCCCTACCTCTTTCGGCTCTTCTACTTTCTGACATCCTTGCTTCCTTTACCTCCAGGCAGTCAGTGTCCTTATGCTATGTACCATAAACCCACAAATGACTTCAATGTCCCATAACAGACTCCCTCTAAGCTCAGGCTTTCCATTCTTGCTCTACTTCCTCTATCTGAATCATCTTCGATCAATTTTGCTGCCTGGATCTCAGCAAAAACAAATACATGATCCATTAATGTGATCACACAAAATGCTGATGAATAATGGCCTGACACCTTCAGGGTTTCTATAATGTAAAAGTGAAGTCTTTCACATCAAGCAAAACTTTTGGAATGGAGAAGGAACAGAAAATTCATTTTTCCCCTCATTTCTCCACTCAAAGATATGAATGATCAATTATGTGGAATGTATCAAGAAATTTAGGAATACATGCATGTTTTTGGTCGTGTTTTCACTTTGCAACATTGAAGTAAAAAAAATCGATATTTTAAACATGTCGTTAAATTTATTTGTGTTTAAATAAACAAAAACACGTCATTAAATTTATTTTAGTTTAAATAAACTAAAGGTTATCCTAAATTGTCTTTCCTTATATCCATCTCTTCTCCGATGACTATTTTTTGTTATTTTGCTTGTGAAATTTGATAATTTCTATGTGAAAGTATAATAGTATCTTTGGCATAAAAAACATTCAAATTTTTCCAAAGTTCAAGGAAAAATATTTTTAGCTGTACCTTTCACATGGCAGAAATTAACTGCCAAAATCATTAAGCTCTTTAGGAAAAAAGTCTACAATCTCTTAAAATTTGACGTTATGTCAGTATATACTAGTTGTGAAGATGATCACCAGGCTAAAATAAAAACAACAAGTAGACATTTGATATATTTTGTTTTCTGTGAGTACCTCTTTTCTTACAAATCTGTCTCTCTGGAGGGATATTAAAACAATAAAGTAAAGGCAGAATTTGTTTTATCGCGTGGAAAGTGTAATGAAAGAGGAAGAGAACCGAAGAAAACAATGGAAACAAAAAAAGTTCACAAGAATTGGGTGTAAATTCAGTTTAGATTTGGCAACTTTGTTGATTATTTGCAGATTTGAGGATGCGGAGAAAAGGGAACCCTCTTACACTGTTGGTGGGAATGTGAACTGGTGCAGCCACTCTGGAAAACTGTGTGGAGGTTCCTCAAACAGTTAAAAATAGACCTGCCCTACGACCCAGCAATTGCACTGTTGGGGATTTACCTCAAAGATACAGATGCAGTGAAACGCCGGGACACCTGCACCCCAATGTTTCTAGCAGCAATGTCCACAATAGCCAAACTGTGGAAGGAGCCTCGGTGTCCATCGAAAGATGAATGGATAAAGAAGATGTGGTTTATGTATACAATGGAATATTACTCAGCTATTAGAAATGACAAATACCCACCATTTGCTTCAACGTGGATGGAACTGGAGGATATTATGCTGAGTGAAGTAAGTCAGTCGGTGAAGGACAAACATTATATGTTCTCATTCATTTGGGGAATATAAATAATAGTGAAAGGGAATATAAGGGAAGGGAGAAGAAATGTGTGGGAAATATCAGAAAGGGAGACAGAACGTAAAGACTGCTAACTCTGGGAAACGAACTAGGGGTGGTGGAAGGGGAGAAGGGTGGGGGGTGGGAGTGAATGGGTGACGGGCACTGGGGGTTATTCTGTATGTTAGTAAATTGAACACCAATAAAAAATAAATAAAAAAAAAACAGATTTTTATTTCAATGTAATTCAATTTATTTTCTTTATCAAAACTGGACATTTCCACTGCCAAGCTCTCAGATGACATCAGTGGCACACTGACCCTTCACAGCGAACATTTACTCTAGCACACTGGATAGCACAGAGAAGACTCAGAGAACTGGAAAAACATTTTCATTTTCATAAGAGCACAAACCAAAATGTCTATTCTACAATATGTCAGAAAGTTCGACTATAGAGACAAGCATAGAATATTAACACTCAGTCTTGGGATGAAAGCAGCACAGGGGCAGAGATGGTGAGTGTTATGCATTAGTGCACATAATGAATACGTGGTAAATTACACTACGAACTTACTTCAATATTCCATTGCTCTGTTAGAGTTTGTATCAAAATATGAACTACATTAATCCTTCAGGTACATTCAAGCTACTTAATCTATTTTGCTTCTGCATCTTCAGAAAAATCAAATTATTCTCACAACAGATTTAAAGCATCAAATGTTTATTCTGACATATCCATGTTTTTATTACTTTAAAACTTTAAAATGAAAAAAAAACCTTAAAATGTTGAGATTTGAGTAAGTCTTTTACTTTTATATCTTAGAGGAGATAAATTTTAACTAACTTCAATTCTATATAGAATAATTTCCCTTTTTTGGCTGGATACTATTTATCAGTTATGTGTGTTTGTGTGCGTGTGTGTGCATGTGTAAGATAGTTCTGTCAGGATAAATTGGAATTGAAAAGAAAAAATCATTCTCTAGTCAGTATCTCTAACAAAAATGGATTTTTCTGTATTTGTTCACTGCATTAGAGGTTAATTATCTCCATTTTCATTTACTTGCTATTTATTAAATTCTGTGTTGAGCACAAGTTGTAGCCACATTATTTTATACCATCATGTTGTTGCAACCCTTTCTATCCACTAAATACATTATATACAAAAGAAAAATGATTCTTCCCCTAATTTTTTTAAAGATTTTATTTATTTATTCATAAACACAGAGAGAGAGAGAGAGAGAGGCAGAGGGAGAAGCAGACTCCATGCAGGGAGCCCGATGTGGGACTCAATCCCAGGTCTCCAGGATCAGGCCTTGGGCTGAAGGCGGCGCTAAACCGCTGAGCCACCCGGGCTGCCCTTCTTCCCCTAATTTATTGATGTATTGGTACAGGACACATTAATAAAAACCAAACTTTGAAAATATGAAGACAGATTGAAAGACTAGAGAAGGACCAATTGTAAATGGAAATCACCAGTATTTGTTGGAATGAACATTATTTACTTTAAATACTATGCTTTTATTTATTTAATTTCCATGTCAATAAGCTTTCTAAGACCAGAATTCATATAAAGAAATAAATAGAGCACAACTTCAAAATATCAGTTTTTTCTGTTTTCAGATGTTGAAGTAAACCAATTGAACCTATTTCATACAGACTCAGATTTACATGTTATGGATCAAATAGTTTAAATTTGTTTTTTGACTCTGAAAATTTAAATCATTAAAATGTATTTTCCCAAAATAAAAACCAGAGTTGATTTACTGTAGATATTTTTATGATCCCTTTTTTTTTTCCTGTGAGCTTCGGTCTTGGGAAAAAAATGAATATCCAGAATCTGTACCCCCACTGTCAAACAACCTTATTAATTATAGAACAATGCTGTGTGCAATTTCTTGTACTTCTAGTCTTACTGATCTCACTCACTTCCAGTTATAGGTACGTCCCCTTTCTCCTTACTCCCTTCCTTGAAGCTGTTTCCTATATTTGTAACAAAGTTATATTGTTACTCCACATTCTGAATTTCTCCTGGAATTTACCCAACTTCCTAAATGTGTATTTTTTCTTTTTAAGATTTTTTTTATTTATTCATGAGAGACACAGAGAGAAAGAGAGAAGCAGAGACAGGCAGAGGGAGAAGCAGGCTCCATGCAGGGAACCCAACGTGGGACTTGATTCCGGGTCTCCGGGATCAGGCCCTGGGCTGAAGGCAGTGCTAAAATGCTGAGCCACCCGGCTGCCCTACATGTGTTTTTTACTTGAATTTGTTAAAGTTTACTTTGTGCTGTACCTCCGTGAATTTTCACAAATGGATAATGTCTTGTATCCACCATTGCATATCATATAGAATAGCTTCCCCACACTAAAATATCCACGTTGCTTGATGTAGTCAACTCTCATGCTCTTGCTTTGAACTCTCAGCACTACAGGTCTTTTTTTACTCTATAGCTTTGTCTTTTCTGGAATGTCATATATTTGAAAACATACAGTATGCACCTTTTTATATCCTGGAAGGTTTAAATAATGCATCCACTCAGGAAACACTGTCCATTTCTCAAAAAGTTAGAATTTCATATGACCTATCAATTTCACTTCTAATTGTAAACTCAGAAGAATTGAAAATAGGTACTGAAACAAATATTGTATGTAAGTGTTCATGGTAACACTATTTGCAATGTCTATGAACACGAATGGATAAATGAAACACGGCATATCCACACAATAGAATATTATTCAGTACTAAAAAAAATGAAGTACATGCTACAACATGCACGATTCAAGAAAACATCATGTTGAGTGAAAAGCCAAACACAAAAAAGTCACATGTTATATAATTCTATTTATATAAAATATCCTGAATAGGTTAATCGGTAGAATCAGAAAGCAAATTAGTAGTTATAGGTGAATGGTGAGGGACAGCTTAATGTGTACAGCATTTCCTTTGGGGTGATGAAAATATTTTGAAACTAGATAGAGATGAAGATTGTACAACGTTGCGAATGTCCTAAATGCTTAACTGTGCACTATAAAACAGTCAATTTTTTGTCATTTAAATTTTGTCTCAAAGAAAATAAAAGGGAAAAAAAAAGCTAATTGCCCGACCCATGGTCACCTAGTTATTCTAGGTTTTCTTTTAGAAATGTTATAGTTTTGCCTATTTTTGAGTTTTAAATTAAAAAGATGTATTTTAAAAATACTTATTTATTTGAAAGAGAGAGAGAGAAAAGGGGGAGGAGCAGAGGGAGAGGGAGAGAAGCGGACTCCATGACGAGCATGAAGCCCATCATGGGGCTTGATTTCACGACCGTGGGCTCATGACCTGAGCTGAAATCAAGAGTTGGATGTTTAACTGACTGAGAAACCAGGTGCCCCTAAATTAAAAGATATTTTAAATTATAATAAATGTTCTAATTTACATATATCTTAAAGTATATTTTTCTTAGTTATCTAAAAATATAATTTTGTAGATTCTTTTAAATTTGTTAACATTTACTGTACTTTAAATTTAATAAAACATTTTGTGTATACGACTTTCCTTTTTCTATCTCCTTTCTTTATTCTTGTATGTCTATGTTTGATTTTATAACTATTTTCTATTTTCTTGTTAAGAGATGACCTTATGGGACAATATGGAATAAAAGCAAGAAACTAGTTAACATACAGTGCCTAATGTAAAGTAAAATATATAGAAATGAAAATCTTCTTGATTGCTATAATGAAAGACAAGTTCAACTAATACTTGATAAAAAAGTGTTACAAAAATGTTAATTTTTATATCTTTGTAATTATTGGATCTGTATTATAACTATGTAAAAATCAAATTCTAAAAAGTTACACGGAAAATTATGTTTTAAAATTTTAAGAAAGTCAAACCAAAATCAAAATCACATTTTTCCAGCTTGACTGTTCTCTTTGAAACAGAAAAAAAAAAATTATAAATATGCAATGCATGTTCAGAGGGATCAGATCAGAGTACATACATTTTACTTTATATTGAAACATGGAAATTGATACTAGGATGTTGAAGCTCTCCACAATGTGACTTTAATAAACCATTATAAATTAGTTTTAATATTTATTATCCTTTAGTCACGTTATTTGACCTTTAATATAAATCCTTGAATTGTCTAAAATTTTATATTTATTCTTTGGATAAATAACTATGTTTATGAAAGTTTGAAAGAAAGCAATTAGATTGAAAGTGACTAAAAACAAAGAGCATGAAGGCATTAGTAATGTCAACAGAGGGACCTTGTATATTGTATTCTCACTAGACTGGCAGTTCTTCACTAGAAAGCGACAGCTAGTTCATTGGATAACTTATATGTTCCACTGAATATCTTATATAATATTAGGCTATTTAGGTTATTAGTATATTTGATCTGATGATTGTCAAATTTTCAGAAATCATGGAGATGTTAGTTTAATTAAAAAATTGTGATAAAAAAATTGTGATTGGTTATAGAAGAAGAATGCAATGCTCTACAGGAGGCTGTTCGATAATGAATAGAGAACAAAACATTTCAAAAAGACGGATAATTTTGTTATGAATGAAAATGAATGCATACAGTAGCTTCAACAACAGGAATTATTACATCTAGCTATATCTGAAATTCTTAGAAATATAATCTCAGGAAACTTCAGATTTTTCAGACTTATTTTCTATATAAATTTGCTTATTTTGAAACACTTTCTGACATATTGGGCCTCATTACAGCTTCATGTACCTCCTTTGCTGTTTCTGTACCATGCTGCTGTTGACACAAATCATATAGTATGACCCAGAAAACACCTGAGTTTTGCTTGCTTCCCAAGCCTTGTCTCTCTTTGTTTTCTAAAACCGCCTTATCATTAGAACTCCTAGGTTATTTAAAAAATAACAGACTGGTTTCCTTTCTAAGGTCTGAATACACAATACCTTTAGAAATGATGCACTCTGATCTTAGTAATATAAGAAACCGTTTTCTTGTTTTACTCCAAATATTGTTCCCCAGTATAGATATCCTGTATCAGAGCTTGTGATCAGAAATTAAGACGTGATCAATCCATAATGCTCAAATCTTATCTTGAACAAAATTCAGTTCTCTTTCTAATACAAGCCTATTCTTGCGCCAAACTCTCAACAACTATTGAAGTTTGAGAAAGCTCACTGATGTCAGTCTTTTCTCCTTCCTGATTTCAACAAATAGAGAGATAAAGTCTCAGGTAGAGGCCATTTTCCTGATAAAGAAATTTCCATCCTCACCCTCACATTTGTAACCACTGAGATTGGACTGACTTGAATCTAGTGTGATTGTATCAATTAAGGACTCTAGTATTTCTCACAGTGAAACCCTGGGGCTTTCTCTTGGACAGCATAACCGTGCAATAACACAGACCAACTTCTCACAAGTAGCACATGACAGAGATTTCAGAAGTATCAATGACTGATCCCGACACTTAGGAGTAGCTATTAGTTCCAGGTTTGGATTGACTACCCAGAGGTAAAGTTCAGCTTTCTGAAGAAGCAGGATTGAAAACAAACAAAGATTATACACTGCATATCCGTGTTTTTCTCCATTTGAAAGATGGGGAACAAGATCATTTGATTTCAAATGGGTCACTTCTCGTCTTGCGCAACTTGAAAGAATGACACAATCCTGTCTCTGAATCTCATCCTTTGTCATGGGTAAGCAATAATGGACTGAGTGCTGTGTGTGCCTACCAGAGGAAAAAGGTAGAGATATTTGCAAACTGGGCATCTGTAGCAGGTGTGTCAATGGAATCTACTTCCTGTTTCTTATACAGCTGCACATGTTTCTGGCAGGGAGCTTGAATTTACGCCCTCAACCTCAGTGATTTTGTCTTGCTTGGCTCCAGATTCTGGCATGTCTATGCATAAATTGTCAACTTTATTAGAGTTATAAAAGGCTCAAGTGTTAACATCAAGCATGCAGATGCAGTGCTCGCCTAGCCAAGCACACTTCCTGGATCACCAAAATAGTGCAGCTGCAACCATTGTGTGCCATTAGTGACATTCTGTAAATCTTAATCTGTTAAACTGTGGCAGCATCATAAGTTGATCCAAGGTAAACATTTGCTAGTTCATTTAGCTATTGGGAAGATTTCTAGAAATATGTTATTTTTTCCCCTGAGGGCCTAAGTTATATATTTAAAGTCAAAATATTATTTCTAAAATATGGCTAATTTGTAACTCCTTTTTTAGCAATAGTTAGCTTACTGCTTTTAGCCTGGGTCTTTTGATTCCTCAAAGTGTTTTGAAAATTTATTTTGAGGTTAGGACTTCTATTCCATCTATGTTTCATGCATACAGATGTTTATTGTGGGTCCTCTAATGATACAGATGGTTTTTTGTGGGTCCTCTTTATCTTTTAGTTCCTTAAAATTGATTCACATCTTTTCACATCATTCTATTAAATGACACCATGATGAGTAGAATCAACCAAGATATAGTAAATTAATATCATTTAATGCTAATATAAATACTATGAGATATCAGTGTCAGACATAAAAATAGAGAAGCAATAAGCCAAACATGAACACTGCACTAATTTATTTCAACTATTTACTAAAAAAATTGATGTTAAGATGACTTAAAAATAATATTAATCCCCTGAGGGAATAAATCTTTATAAATTTAGGAATCACTAAAACAGAGACATTTGCTATATTAAATGAGTGTCATAAAGATCTATTATTAGGGTATTCTTCTCACTACTATTTATTTTAAAGCTGGTATGTGTTATTTATATATTATGCCCAGGGGATACAATGGTAAACAAAGTATATGGCATCTGTCTTTCCTCCTGGAACTTGTATTCACTCTCACAGACCACCATAGTTACTAAATGTACTTTGAAATTCATAGTATGTCATTTCTCTAAATACAACCATAGTCTCGACTCTCTAAATGAGTAGGGATTTATTTCTTTATAACTTTTATATTGTTGTTATAATAAATTACACAAATTTAGTGGCATATAAAACAACACACATTTGTCTTACAGTTCTGGAGGTCAGAAGTCCTAGAATTAGGGAGTTAATATGCTGTGTCCATTCTGCACACTTGAGGGAAGAATCTGTTTTCTTGCCTTTTTAGGGTTCTAGAGGCAGGTTATGCTCCTTGTTCTTTGACTCGTGACCTCCTTCCTCCATTTTCAAAATCAGAAGCAATGCAGCATTTTCTCTCTTCCTCTCTTTCTCTCTCACCTCAGCTTCTATTGTCACATCTTCTGTTCTGACTTTGACCCTCCTGACTCCTCTTATAAGCACCTTTGTGATTACATCAGTCCCACCCAGATAATTCAGACTAGTCCCCTGATATCAAAACCTTAATTTGGTCACAACTTCGTCTCTTTTTCCATATAAGGTGGCATATTTGCAGGTTGTGAGTAAAGATACCAACTTCTTCGATAAGCTATTATTAGGCCTATTACAATCTCTACTTATAATATGGTGACTCACTCATTTGTAGGTTGATAACCTATTATGTATTACATAATGTGCAGATGAAAAGCCCAGTCATCTAAATATTCTCTTAAATATCACACAATCTGAAATTATTTTGAAAAATTTGGATGATGGATTAAGTTTTAACTTTTTCCTAACAAGCTGGTTGATGCTTACATATTATATATATATAATAATATATATATAATTTACTTATAAATTATATATATTTATAAATATATTTAAAATATACTTATATTAAATTTATTTATTTATTTATTTATTTATTTATTTATTTATTTATTTCCATGGAGCAGTAGCTTTATGTCCTGAAATTTTAAGAAAAACATGATGTGCCCAACCTTATTCTTTAGTTTTCATAATTATTGCCTTGTTGATTGTACCCTTTATCTGCTTACCTAGATCCTTTCTGAAGGTAGCTGAATATGAATGTAAGGAAACTGAATTATACTCACCACATCTTTCATTAATACCAGATGAATTCAAATTTAAACTAATCATTTGGCTCTCCCTAGGTGTGATAGTTAATATTATGTGTCAAATTGGTTGGGTCACAGTACCCAGATATTTGGTCAAACATTATTATACATGTTTCTGTAAGATGTTTTTGGGTAAGATTTATATTTAAATTCATAAACTTTGAATAAAGCAGATTGCCCACCATAATGTGCCCACCTCTATTTAAAGAAATCCAGTCAACTAAAGCCTTGAATAGAATAAAATGCTGGCTTCCCCTGAGAGAGAGGAAATTCTGCCCACATACAGTGTTTGGATTCAAACTGCAACTCTTTCCTGAGTCTTTAGCCTGCTGGTCTCCTCCATTAGATTTTGGACTCATCAAGTCTCCTTAATAGTGTGAGCCAATTTCTTAAAATAAGTCTCTTCAATATATATATATATATATATACACACACACACACACACACACACATATATATATGTGAGTGTGTGTGTGTGTTTCTATTGCTCTGGAGAACCCTGACTAACATACTAACTAAGAATAAAGCCATCTGCAGTCTTCTGATAAACGGGTTAAACTCTTACAAAATAACATATTAGAATTATTTCTTATTAGTTACCTATTGCTGCACTGCTACTTATGTCAAAACACAGCCATAAACACTTAATGTCATACAGGTTCTGTGAATTAAGAATGGATGCAACTTACCTGGCTTGTTCCAGTTTAGATCTTCCATAAAACTGCAACTGGGATGATAGTCAGGTATGCAATCATTTGAGGTTTGACTGGGCTTGGAGGTTCTGATTTTAAGTTCATTCCATTGGCTACAGCTGGAAGCTTCAGTCCCTTGCTGCATGGGGGCCTCTCCATATGATTGATCAAGATTTGGCAGCTGGCTTCCCCCCAGGGCATGTGGTCTAAGAAATAGAAAGAAAAAACATACTCCTTTATATGGCCTGATATCCTTGTCACATGCTGTCATTATTGTTTTATTTATTTATTACAAGTGAGTCACTAAGCCCAGTCCACACTCAAATGGAAGGGACCACATAAAGATGTAACTACCTGAAGGGCCAGAGATCACTGAGACCATCTTGGAGGCCGGCTATCGTATACACTTACAGGACAAAAATCTTTAACATATATGCCCTGTAGTTTACCATGGTAATAAGCAGGAGTTAGCAAATCACATCCTGGGAGTCAAATCTACCTCAAGGCTTAAATTTTTACAGAGGGATTCAACTATACATAAGGAATTCTAAAACACTAAGATGAGTACTGATTATGGTTCTTTTGTACTTCTTCCACTATTGAGTTGGATTTGCTGAAGAAATAATAAAATAACAGTGTGACTTTGATACCAAAGGGCTTCTTAAAAGAGAATGGTTTCATTTGTGAGTCAATAGCAGTGTCCATAACTATTCATGGGGTTTAATATTATAAAGTTTTTAAGCAACAACAACAGCAAAACCCAACAGCAACAATAATAGAAGTTTTTGCTGGATTATATAGATGAAAACAAAATAATATAGCTAACAAACTCATATTTACTTAACTTTTTTGGAACTGTGATGATAATGGCATTGCCTCAGATATTATTCCTGATGAGCAGGGATTAGCAAAAGTTTCCTGTAAAGGACCAGTTAGTGTATGCTTTACATTTTTTAGCTCCATGTGGTCACTGTCACATATTCTTCTTTGTCTTTTTTTAAGCCCTTTAATAATATGTAAAAAAAAAAATTCTTAATTCTAAGTCTGTAAAAATGTACTCATCTTAGTGTTTTAGAATTCCTTATGTATAGTTGAATCCCTCTCTCTGCCCTCTACCATTCTCTTTTTGAGGCTATTGTGTTGATATAATCGTCTCAAGTTTATTTCTCAGAATGACTATTACACTGTGGACCAAAATTGCTGAAACTTATTTTTTATTCCAAAGATGTTTATTCCTTACATGTCCTAGAGGTTCTACTAGCTGAGATATTTTTCTACTGTACAAAGACATAAAGTCAACCAACAAATATTTACTAAAAACATTATGTTAAATATTTTATACACTGTGTAGATCACAAAGAAATAAAAGTCTTGTCACAGTGGAATTCACAGGCCAATGTGGGAGCAAACATTTGTAGATGTAACATTTCCTAAGAACTAAACCAGTATGAGTAAAATGCTAAGTCAGTCCCACAGAGAAGAAACGTATGGAAAACTTGTCCAGTCGAGTAGCACACACTTTAAAAATAGGCCACTGTGTGATGTTTAACCTTATGGTCATGATAGAACTTTGTTAAAATCCATGAAGACTGGGTGGAGTTAAGATGGCAGAGGAGTAAGGGGGTTCTAAGTTTGTCTCATACCTTAAATACAACTAGATAATTATCAAATCATTCTGAACACCAGAGAAATCAGAGATCTGAGAAAACAAATGCTGCATGTCTACCAGTAGAAAAATGACCACTATTTGGGAGATAGAAGGTGCAGATACTTGAATCTGGTGTGATATAGCTGAGGATACAACAGGGAGGGGGGGCTGTTTAAGGTGTCTAATGCAAAGTATGACAAGCAAAGGAGTGCAAAATCGGAACTTTTAGAAGTCTGCTACAGTGGGGGATGTCCCTGGCTTATAGGTGCTCAGGAGGTGAAGCAGGGTGAAATCTCAGGTGTGACAGTGTGGTCTTGGGATCATTGGAGTCACAAGAAGAATGAGTGGTGCCTGAATGTGGCATAGTTTCCAGGCATAGGAGTGGGGAAGCGGGCTGAAAACAGCGAGTCTAGGTGCTGGCTTTCTGCCCTGTGCTGCCATAAACTGCAAACAGCAATGTTACTGATTTCCTGGGAGGAGTCCAGCAAAAGCTCGAAGCATGGCAAGAGCACCCTTCCTACCACCCCCAAGGAGGAACAGCCCAAGTCTGCTCCATGGGACTCCCTCAAGTTTAGAGTTTTGAAACTCAGTGGAGTGCCTGAGATAAAAACCCTCTGTCACAGGCTGGGTGAGTACAGAGTTCTGATGGAAACTGGGGAAACAAGCATGTCTGATTGCTTTTCTGTGGGAACTCACTGAAGAGTGGGGGGTACTAGCAGGCCAATACATGCTGAAAGCCTTCAAGGAGCAAAACAGCGCCACCTACTGGAGTCCAGAGCCACTCAGACAGAGCCCTGCCTCTGATCCCTGGAGGCGTTATTTCCACTAGAGCGAGTGTACCTGAGAATCAGAAAGAATAGGAAGTAGTACTCACTACCAGGGATTTAATCAATACAAATATATGTAAGAGGTCTGAACTAGAATTTAAAATAATAATTATAAAGATACTAACTGGGTTTGAAAAAAGCATACATAAAAGACACTAGAAAATCCCTTACTATAGAGATTAAAGAACTAAAATCTAGTCAGGCCAAAGTTTAAAATGCTATTACTGAGATGCAGTTCCAAGTGGAGCACATAAAAATAAAAATGAATGAAGCAAGCAGAAGAGTGAATCAGTGATATGGAAGTTATCTTATGATAATGGAAAATAAGGAAGCTGAAAAGAAGAGGAAAAGAAAATGATTAGATCATGAAGGCAGACAGAAGGAACTCATCGATTCCATAAAGTGGAACAATGTCCAAATTATAGGTGTCTCAAGAAGATAAGAGCAGGAGAAAGGGGCCAAAAATTTATTTGAACAAATTATAGTTGACAACTTTCCTAATCTGAGGAAGAAAACAGGCATTCAAGCCAACGAGGCATAGAAAACCCGCCACAAAATCAACAAAAATAGATCAACACTTTGACATATTATGTGAACCTTGCAAATTACAGAGATGAAGAGAAAATCCTGAAAGTAGCTTGGGACACGAGGTCCTTAACCTACAAAGGTAGACACATAGGTTGGCAGCAGACTTGTCCACAGAGACCGACAGAACAGAAAGGACTGGCATGACATATTCAGCATACTAAATTTGGAAAATATGCAGCAAGGCTGTCATTCAGAATAGAAGGAGAGAGAGAGTTTCCAGGACAAACAAAAACTAATGGAATTTGTGAACACTAAATCAGCCCTGTAAGGAATATTAAAGGGGATCCTTTGAGTGGAGAGAGAGAGCCCCAAAGTAACCAAGACCAAAAAGGAACAGAGGAAAATCTACAGGAATGGCAACTGTTACATTGTATTACAGGTAATGCAATGGCACTAAATTCATATATTTCAATAATTACTCTGAATGCAAATGGACTAAATGCTCCAATCAAAAAACACAAGGTATCAGAATGGATAAAAATCCAAGAACATCAATATGCTGTCTACAAAAGACTCATTTTAGACTCAAAGATAGCCCCCTATTGAAAGTGAGAGGATGGGTAATCAAAAGAATAGGTATCAAAAGAAAGCTGAAGTAGCAATCCTATATCAGACAAATTAGATTTATTAAAGACTATAACAAGAGATGAAGGATACTATATAATACTGAAGGGATGTATCCAACAAAAAGAATCTAACAATTATAAATATGTATATTCCTAACTTGGAAGCAGCCAAGAATATAAATCAATTAATAACAAAAACAAACTTATTGATATAAAACAATAATAGCAGGGGACTTTACCACCCCACTAACAACAACGGACAGATCATCTAAGCAGAAGATCTGCAAGGAAACAATGGCTTTGAATAACATGCTGGACGAGATGGACTTAACAGATATATTTAGAACATTTCATCCTAAAGCAACAGAATATACATTATTTTCTAGTGCACATGGAACATTCCCAAGAATAGATCACACCCTGGGTCACAAATTAGGTCTCAAGCAGTACAAAAAGATTGAGATCACACCATGCATATTTTCAGACCACAATACTATGAAACTTGAAGTCAACCACAAGAAGAAATTTGGAAGGAACACAAATATATGAAGGTCAGAGAACATTCTACTGAAGAATGAATAGGTCAGCCAGGAAATTAAAGAGGAATTAAAGAAAGTACAAGGATGCAACTAAAAATGAAAAAACAGTGTTCAAAACCTTTTGGACACAACAAAGGCAGTCATAAGAGGGAAGTATATAGCAATACAGGCCTTCCTCAAGAATTAAGAAAAGTCTCAAATACACAACCTAACCTTACACCTACATAAGCTGGAAAAAGAACAGCAAGTAAAGCTTAAATCCAGTGGGAGAGAAATAATAATAGGGATTAGAGCAGAAATCAATGATGTAGAAATAAAACAAAACAAAACAGAAGGGTAGAACAGATAATCGAAACCAGGAGCTGGTTCTTTGAAAGAATTAATAAGATCAATAAATCTCTAGCCAGACTTAGCAAGAAGAAAAGAGAAAGGACCCAAATAAATAAAATCGTGAGTGAAAGAGGAGAGAGCACAACCAACACTGCAGAGATACAAACAATTGTAAGAGATTATAAGCAAATTAATGTCAACTAATTAAGCAATTAAGCAATCTGGAAAAAAATGGGAACAGGAGCCTCAGGGGTAGACAGCTCACGCTAGCCCTGCACCTGGCGGGAGGAGGGGGCATCTTCCGCAGGTGCACACACCTGAGAGTCAGCACAGCAGGCCCCTCCCCTAGAAGACCAGCTGGAAGGACAGAGGGAGAGCAAGTTCTTGACCAAGCAGCACTAGAAATCTCCAGGACCAAGAGAAAATCAAGGGAATGTAGTATATAGAACTAGAGGGTATCCCCCTTTTTAATTTTTTTCCTTTTTCCATTACAACTCGTTTTTATATCAGACTAAAAATTTCCAGTATTTTTTCTCTTTTCCCACCCTAAGTACAATATTTTACCAGCTCTTCATTTTTAAGTGTTTTCCTTTTGACTTTCATATTTCTACAATTACATGCTTTAGATATATTTTTAACTTCTGGAATCCCTTCAACGTACTCAATTTAATTTTGGGAGATGTACGAGATATGGGTTTTTGTTTTCTCTGCCTCGTTTTGTTCTACAATGCGGAAGTTAATACCTTCTGAAACATGACCAGCATACACCCAGACCAAGTGGAATACCGTGCTGGTTTGTTCTGTGAGATTATATTCTCTCTTCATTCCTGTTCTGCCCCCCTCTTTTATATTGTTCATGTTTTGGTGGTCAATGCTGGACTTTCTAGAAGTATTGCTGGTTTATATAAATTTGGGATTTAGCATCTTCTAACATACAGAACAAAAACTCTCAGAACCAAGAGGGTCACCCTCTAGGACCCCTCAGGTAGACTACATTCTCCCTCCACTGCCACTTACTTCTTCACCACCACCATCTCCCAGCTCCCTCCTCCTTTTTTTCCCTTTTCTCTTTTTCTTCTTTACTTTTTTTTTTCTTTTTCCTTCTTTTGGGTTTTTGGCCTTTTACTTTTTACTACTTTGTTTTAAAATCTGTTTTTCACTTTAGTGGTCCTTTTGTTTTATTTTTTTTCTGATCTTCTTTTTCATTTTCTGATCTCTGAACTCGTCAGAATCATCTAGGGTGGAATTTACTTAGGGATGGATGATATTTTTGACTCAGCTCACTCATACAGCCACTCTGCAATGAACAAAATGACTAGAAGGAAGAACTCAGCACATAAGAAAGAATCAGAAATAGTACTTTCTGCCACAGACTTACAGAATATGGATTTCAGTTCAATGTCAGAAAGCCAATTCAGAAGCACAATTATAAAGTTACTGGTGGCTCTGGAAACAAGCATAAAGGATTCTGGAGACTTCGTTACTGCAAAATTTAGATCTAACCAGGCCAAAATTAAAAATAAATTAAATAAGATGCAATCCAAACTGGAGGTCCTAAAGCTGAGGGTTAATGAGGTGGAAGAGTTGACAAGACAAGTTGATGGTAAGGAAGGAAGCTGAGGAAAAAAGAGAAAAACAATTAAGATATCATGAGGAAAGGCTAGAGGAAATAAATGGTAGCCTGAGAAGGAAGAATCTGTTTAATTGGACTTCCAGAAGATGCTGAGAGGGAGAGAGGGCCACATAGTATGTTTGAACAAATCATAGCTGAGAACTTTCCTAATTTGGGGAGGGAAACAGGCATTCAGATCAAGGAGATAGAGAGGTCTTCCCTAAAAATCAATAAAAACCATTCAACACCCTGACATTTAATAATGAAACTTGCACATTCCAAGGACAAAGAGAAAATCCTTAAAGCAGCAAGAGACAAGAGATCCCTAACTTATATGGGGATAAATTTCAGATTAACAGCAGACCTCTCCACAGAGACCTGGCAGGCCAGAAAGGGCTGGCAGGATATATTCAGGGTCCTAAATGAGAAGAACATGCAGCCAAGAATACTTTATCCAGCAAGGCTCTCATTCAGAATAGGAGAGATAAGAGCTTCCAAGATAGACAGAAACTGAAAGACTATGTGACCAGCAAACCAGCTCTGCAAGACATATTAAGGGTGACTCTGTAAAAGAAAGTGGAAGCCCAAAGAAATAATACACAAAAACAGGGACTGAATAGGTATTATGATGACACTAAGTTCATATCTTTCAATAGTTACTCTGAATGTGAATGGGCTAAATGATCCTAATAAAAGACGCAGGGTATCCTGCTGGATAAAAAAGCAAGACCCATCTATTTGCTGTCTACAAGAGACTCATTTTAGACTTAAAGACACCTCCAGCCTGAAAATGAAATGATGGAGAACGATTTACCTTTCAAATGCTCCTCAAAAGAAAGCTGGGGTAGCAATCCTCATATCAGATAAATTTAAGTTTATCCCAAAGACTATAGTAAGATATGAAGAGGGACACTATATCATACTTAAAAGGTCTATCTAACAAAAGGACCTAACAATCGTGAATATTTATGCCTTAATGTGGGAGCTGCCAAGTATATCAATCAATTAATAACCAAAGTAAAGACATAGATAATAATACACTAATAGTAGGAGACTTCAACACGGCACTTTCTGCAGATGACAGATATTTTGAGCAGAACATCACCAAAGAAACAAGGGCCTTAAATGACACACTGTACCAGATGGATTTCACAGATGTATATAGAACTTTGCATCCGAAAACAACTGAATACACATTCTTCTCAAGTGCATATGGAACTTTCTCCAGAATAGACCAAAAGATTGGGATTGTCCCCTGCATATTTTCAGAACACAATTATTTGAAAATCGAACTGAATCACGAGAAGAAATGTGGAAGAAACTAAAACACGTGGAGTTTAAAAACCATCCTGCTAAAAGATGAAAGGGTCAACCAGGAAATTAGAGAGGAATTAAAAAGATTCATGGAAACTACTGAAAATGAAGATTCAGCCATTTAAAATATTTGGGATACACAAAAAGCAGTCCTAAGAGGGAAATAAATCGCAATACAAGACTCCCTCAAAAAAATGGAAAAAACTCAAATGCTCAAGCTGACCTCACACCTAAAGGAACTGGAGAAACAAAACCAGGAGTTAGTTCTTTGAAAGAATTAATAAGATAGATAAACCACTAGCAGACTCTATTAAAAATAGAAGAGAAAAGGCTGAAATTAATAAAATCATGAATGGAAGAGGAGATATCACAACCAATAACAAGGAAATACAAATGATTTAAAAAATGTACTATGAGCAACTATATGCCAACAAATTAGGCAATCTAGAAGAAATTGATGCATTTCTGGAAAACCACAAATTACCAAACCTGGAATAGGAAGAAATAGAAAACCTGAACAGGCCAATAACCAGGGAAGGAATTGAAGCAGTCACCAAAAACTTCCCAAGACACCAAAGTCCAGGGCCCGATGGCTTCTCAGGGGAATTCTAGCAAACGTTTAAAGAAGAAATAATACCTATTCTACTAAAGCTGTTCCAAAGGATAGAAAGGGACAGAATACTTCCAAACTTGTTTTATGAGGCCAGCATCACCTTGAGCCAAAACCAAAGACCCCACCAAAAAGGAGAATTATATACAAATGTCCCTGATGAACACAGATGCGAAAATTCTCAACAAGATACTACTAATAGGATTCAACAGTACATTAAGATTATTCACCATTGCTAAGTGGGATTTATCCTAGGGATGCAAGGTTGGTTCAACACTCATAAAACAATTAACGTGATAGATCACATCAACAAGAGAAAAAACAACAAGAACCATATGATGCTCTGAATAGATGCAGAGAAAGCATTTGACAAAAATGCAGCATCCATTCCTGATCAAAACTCTTCAGAGTGTAGGGATAGAGGGAAAATTCCTCAGTATCTTAAAAGCCATCTATGAAAAGCCCACAACAAACATTCCTTTTTTTTCTTCTTTTTAAATTTATTTTTTATTGGTGTTCAATATACTAACATACAGAATAACCCCCAGTGCCGTCATCCATTCACTCCCACCCCCGCCATCCTCCCCTTCTACCACCCCTAGTTCGTTTCCCAGAGTTAGCAGTCTTTACGTTCTGTCTCCCTTTCTGATATTTCCCACACATTTCTTCCCCCTTCCCTTATATTCCCTTTCACTATTATTTATATTCCCCAAATGAATGAGAACATATAATGTTTGTCCTTCTCCGACTGGCTTACTTCACTCAGCATAATACCCTCCAGTTCCATCCACGTTGAAGCAAATGGTGGGTATTTGATCATTTCTAATAGCTGAGTAATATTCCATTGTATACATAAACCACATCTTCTTCATCCATTCATCTTTCGTTGGACACCGAGGCTCCTTCCACAGTTTGGCTATCGTGGCCATTGCTGCTAGAAACATCGGGGTGCAGGTGTCCCGGCGTTTCATTGCATTTGTATCTTTGGGGTAAATCCCCAACAGTGCAATTGCTGGGTCGTAGGGCAGGTATATTTTTAACTGTTTGAGGAACCTCCACACAGTTTTCCAGAGTGGCTGCACCAGTTCACATTCCCACCAACAGTGTAAGAGGGTTCCCTTTTCTCCGCATCCCCTCCAACATTTGTTGTTTCCTGCCTTGTTAATTTGCCCCATTCTCACCGGTGTGAGGTGGTATCTCATTGTGGTTTTGATTTGTATTTCCCTGATGGCAAGTGATGCAGAGCATTTTCTCATGTGCATGTTGGCCATGTCTATGTCTTCCTCTGTGAGATTTCTGTTCATGTCTTTTGCCCATTTCATGATTGGATTGTTTGTTTCTTTGGTGTTGAGTTTAAGAAGTTCTTTATAGATCTTGGAAACTAGCCCTTTATCTGATACGTCATTTGCAAATATCTTCTCCCATTCTGTAGGTTGTCTTTGAGTTTTGTTGACTGTATCCTTTGCTGTGCAAAAGCTTCTTATCTTGATGAAGTCCCAATAGTTCATTTTTGCTTTTGTTTCTTTTGCCTTCGTGGATGTATCTTGCAAGAAGTTACTGTGGCCGAGTTCAAAAAGGGTGTTGCCTGTGTTCTTCTCTAGGATTTTGACGGAATCTTGTCTCACACTTAGATCTTTCATCCATTTTGAGTTTATCTTTGTGTATGGTGAAAGAGAGTGGTCTAGTTTCATTCTTCTGCATGTGGATGTCCAATTTTCCCAGCACCATTTATTGAAGAGACTGTCTTTCTTCCAATGGATAGTCTTTCCTCCTTTATCGAATATTAGTTGACCATAAAGTTCAGGGTCCACTTCTGGATTCTCTATTCTGTTCCACTGATCTATGTGTCTGTTTTTGTGCCAGGACCACACTGTCTTGATGACCACAGCTTTGTAGTACAACCTGAAATCTGGCATTGTGATGCCCCCAGCTATGGTGTTCTTTTTTAAAATTCCCCTGGCTATTCGGGGTCTTTTCTGATTCCACACAAATCTTAAAATAATTTGTTCTAACTCTCTGAAGAAAGACCATGGTATTTTGATAGGGATTGCATTAAACGTGTATATTGCCCTGGGTAACATTGACATTTTCACAGTATTAATTCTGCCAATCCATGAGCATGGAATATTTTCCCATCTCTTTGTGTCTTCCTCAATTTCTTTCAGAAGTGTTCTATAGTTCTTAGGGTATAGATCCTTTACCTCTTTGGTTAGGTTTATTCCTAGGTATCTTATGCTTTTGGGTGCAATTGTAAATGGGATTGACTCCTTAATTTCTCTTTCTTCAGTCTCATTGTTAGTGTATAGAAATGCCACTGACTTCTGGGCATTGGTTTTGTATCCTGCCATGCTACCGAATTGCTGTATGAGTTCTAGCAATCTTGGGGTGGAGACTTTTGGGTTTTCTATGTAGAGTATCATGTCATCGGTGAAGAGGGAGAGTTTGACTTCTTTGCCAATTTGAATGCCTTTAAAGTCTTTTTGTTGTCTGATTGCTGAGGCTAGGACTTCCAGTACTATGTTGAACAGCAGTGGTGAGAGTGGACATCCCTGTCTTGTTCCTGATCTTAGGGGAAAGGCTCCCAGTGCTTCCCCATTGAGAATGATATTTGCTGTGGGCTTTTCATAGATGGCTTTTAAGATGTTGAGGAATGTTCCCTCTATCCCTACACTCTGAAGAGTTTTAATCAGAAATGGATGCCGTATTTTGTCAAATGCTTTCTCTGCATCCAATGAGAGGATCATATGGTTCTTGGTTTTTCTCTTGCTGATATGATGAATCACATTGATTGTTTTACGGGTGTTGAACCAGCCTTGTGTCCCAGGGATAAATCCTACTTGGTCATGGTGAATAATTTTCTTAATGTACTGTTGGATCCTATTGGCCAGTATCTTGTTGAGAATTTTTGCATCCATGTTCATCAGGGATATTGGTCTGTAATTCTCCTTTTTGGTGCGGTCTTTGTCTGGTTTTGGAATTAAGGTGATGCTGGCCTCATAGAACGAATTTGGAAGTACTCCATCTCTTTCTATCTTTCCAAACAGCTTTAGGAGAATAGGTATGATTTCTTCTTTAAACGTTTGATAAAATTCCCCTGGGAAGCCATCTGGCCCTGGTCTCTTGTGTCTTGGGAGGTTTTTGATGACTGCTTCAATTTCCTCCCTGGTTATTGGCCTGTTAAGGTTTTCTATTTCTTCCTGTTCCAGTTTTGTTAGTTTGTGGCTTTCCAGGAATGCGTCCATTTCTCCTAGATTGCCTAATTTATTGGTGTATAGCTATTCATAATATGTTTTTAAAATCGTTTGCATTTCCTTGTTGTTGGTAGTGATCTCTCCTTTCTCATTCATGATTTTATTAATTTGAGTCTTCTCTCTCTTCTTTTTAATAAGGCTGGCTAATGGTTTATCTATCTTATTAATTCTTTCAAAGAACCAACTCCTGGTTCTGTTGATCTGTTCCACAGTTCTTCTGGTCTCGATTTCGTTGAGTTCTGCTCGAATCTTTATTAACTCCCTTCTTCTCTTGGGTGTAGGATCTATTTGCTGTTTTTTCTCTAGCTCCTTTATGTGTAAGGTTAGCTTTTGTATTTGAGTTCTTTCCAGTTTTTGAATGGATGCTTGTATTGCGATGTATTTCCCCCTTAGGACTGCTTTTGCTGCATCCCAAAGATTTTGGATGGTTGTATCTTCATTCTCATTAGTTTCCATGGATCTTTTTAATTCTTCCTTAATTTCCTGGTTGACCCTTTCATCTTTTAGCAGGATGGTCCTTAACCTCCATGTGTTTGAGGTCCTTCCAAACTTCTTGTTGTGATTTAGTTCTAATTTCAAGGCATTATGGTCTGAGAATATGCAGGGGATGATCCCAATCTTTTGGTATTGGTTCAGACCCGATTTGTGACCCAATATGTGGTCTATTCTGGAGAAAGTTCCATGTGCACTTGAGAAGAATGTGTATTCAGTTGAGTTTGGATGTAAAGTTCTGTAGATATCTGTGAAATCCATCTGGTCCAGTGTATCATTTAAAGCTCTCGTTTCTTTGGAGATGTTGTGCTTAGAAGACCTATCGAGTATAGAAAGAGCTAGATTGAAGTCACCAAGTATAAGTGTATTATTATCTAAGTATTTCTTCACTTTGGTTAATAATTGATTTATATATTTGGCAGCTCCCACATTCAGGGCATATATATTGAGGATTGTTAAGTCCTCTTGTTGAATAGATCCTTTAAATATGAGATAGTGTCCCTCTTCATCTCTCACTACAGTCTTTGGGGTAAATTTTAGTTTATCTGATATAAGGATGGGTACCCCTGCTTTCTTTTGAGGACCATTCGAATGGTAAATGGTTCTCCAACCTTTTATTTTCAGGCTGTAGGTGTCCTTATGTCTAAAATGAGTCTCTTGTAGACAGCAAATAGATGGGTCCTGCTTTTTTATCCAGTCTGAAACCTTGCGCCTTTTGATGGGGTCATTAAGCCCGTTCACATTCAGAGTTACTATTGAGAGATATGAATTTAGTGTCATCATGATAACTATTCAGTCCTTGTTTTTGTGGAATGTTCCACTGAACTTCTTCTTAAAGGGGAATTTTAAGAGTCCCCCTTAAAATTTCTTGCAGAGCTGGTTTGGAGGTCACATATTCTTTTAGTTGCTGCCTGTCTTGGAAGCTCTTTATCTCTCCTTCCATTTTGAATGAGAGCCTTGCTGGATAAAGTATTCTTGGTTGCATGTTCTTCTCATTTAGGACCCTGAATATATCCTGCCAGCCCTTTCTGGCCTGCCAGGTCTCTGTGGAGAGGTCTGCTGTTACCCTAATACTCCTCCCCATAAAAGTCAGGGATTTCTTGTCTCTTGCTGCTTTAAGGATCTTCTCTTTATCTTTGGAATTTGCAAGCTTCACTATTAAATGTCGAGGTGTTGAACGGTTTTTATTGATTTTAGGGGGGGGATCTCTCTATTTCCTGGATCTGAATGCCTGTTTCCCTTCCCAGATTAGGAAAGTTTTCAGCTAGAATTTGTTCAAATACATATTCTGGCCCTCTGTCCCTTTTGGCACCCTCGGGAACCCCAATTAAACGTAGGTTTTTCTTCCTCAGGCTGTCGTTTATTTCCCTTAATCTATCTTCATGGTCTTTTAATTGTTTGTCTCTTTTTTCCTCAGTTTCCCTCTTTGCTATCAACTTGTCTTCTATGTCACTCACTCGTTCTTCCACCTCGTTAACCCTCGTCGTTAGGACTTCTGGTTTGGATTGCATCTCATTCAATTGATTTTTAATTTCTGCCTGATTAGCTCTAAATTCTGCAGTCATGAAGTCTCTTGAGTCCTTTATGCTTTTTTCTAGAGCCACCAGTAGCTGTATAATAGTGCTTCTGAACTGGCTTTCTGACATTGAATTGTAATCCAGATTTTGTAACTCTGTGGGAGAGAGGACTGTTTCTGATTCTTTCTTTTGAGGTGAGGTTTTCCTTCTAGTCATTTTGCTCCGTGCAGAGTGGCCAAAAGCAAGTTGTATTGGGAAAAGGAGAAAAAGAGAGGAGAGAAAGAAGGAAAGAAACGAGAAAGAGAAAAAAAAGGAAGAAAAAAACGAAAAAGAAAAAAAAAGGAAGAAGAAGAGAAAGAAAAAGAAAGGAGAAAAAAAAGGGGGGGTGGGGGAAGGAAACAAATCAAAAAGCAAAACAAAACAAAACAGAACAAAACAAAACAAAACAAAACAAAACAAAAAAAAGAACCACGGGGGAGTATCTTCTGATTCTGTGTACTTTAAGTCCCTTGGCTTCCTCTGGAAGTTGTCAGTCAGTCTAGCTGGTGTTCTGGGGGAGGGGCCTGTTGTGCTGATTTTCAGGTGTTAGCAGTTGGGGGAGCTGCTGTGCCCCCTGCCTGGTGCAGGGCTCGGTGGGGGTTGTTTACCCCGTGAGGCCGCAGGAGGAACAGCCCCAGTGGCGGGGCAGCTCTGGAAACCTGGATTCAGCTCCGGCAGGAACTCCGTCTGCAGGGCCTGGAGGCTCCGGGCGGGGCCGCTGATGTGCTCAGCTGGGGCAGGAGCGTCCTCGCTGTCCTGGGCCCTCCCGGCCTCTGCCTGTCCCGGGGGAGGCTGGATCCTGGGCTGTGTCCCGGCGCCCTGTGCTCCGGGGCCTGCGCTGTTGGATTCGCGCTCCCGCCCCGTAGCCCCCTCCGCGGAGCCGCCCCCGAGCCCCCCCCCGAGCTGCTCCGGGTCCCGCCGTGCGCGCTGCAGCCCTTAGGGAGCTCGGCGCACTCTCCTGGGCGCGCAGTTGCTGTTACTGTCCCCGGGAGCCCGAGGGCATCCCCGCCCTCCTGGGTCCTGCTCCAACTCCCCGCGAGCCCCTTTCCGCCCGGGAAGGTCGGTGCAGCTCCTGCGTCTCCGGGACGGGGCTCTCCTGTCCTGGGGACACTCGCCCCGGCCTCAGCCCGGCTCCTCGCGGGGCCCCTCCCCCTTGGAGGTCTTTGTTTCTTTATTTCTTTTTCCTCGTCTTCCTACCTTGATAGAAGCACGAACTCTTCTCACTGTAGCATTCCAGGTGTTCTCTCTTTAATTCTCAGGCCGAATTGATAGATTTTCAGGATAATTTGAAGGTTTTCTAGGTAATTTGGTGGAGACAGGTGGTTTGGAGACCCTACTCTTCCGCCAGCTTGCCCCTCCTCCAACAAACATTCTCAATGGGGAAAAACTGAGAACCTTTCCACTAAGATCAGAAATACAACAGGGCTGTCCACCCTCACCACTGCTATTCAACATAGTACTGGAAGTCCTAGCCTCAGCAATCAGGCAACAAAAAGAAATAAAAGGCATTCAAATTGGCAAAGAAGTCAAACTCTCCCTCTTCGCAGATGACATGATACTGTACATAGAAAACTCAAAACACTCCAGGGGAATATTGAAAAAGAAAGCCAAAGCTGGGGGCATCATAATGCCGGATTTCAAGCTGTACTATAAAGCTGTGATTATGAAGACAGTGTGGTACTGGCACAAAACAGACACATATTGGGACACCTGGGTGGCTCAGCGGTTGAGCGCCTGCCTTTGGCCCAGGGCGTCATCCTGGAGACCCAGGATCAAGTCCGACATCAGGCTCCCTGCATGGAGCCTGCTTCTCCCTCTGCCTGTGTCTCTGCCCACCTCTCTCTGTGTCTCTCATGAATAAATAAATACAATCTTGAAAAAAGACACATATCAATGGAACAGAATTGAGAACCCAGAAATGGGTCCTCGACTCTATGATCAACTAATGCTCAACGAAGCTGGTAAAATATCCACTGGAAAAAGGATAAATGGAAAAATCAATAAATGATGCTGGGAAAATTGGGCAGCGACATGCAGAAGAATGAAACTGAACCATTCTTTTACACCATACACAAAGATAAACTCAAAATGGATGAAAGATCTAAATGTGAGACAAGAATCCATCAAAATCCTAGAGAACACAGGTAACACCCTTTTTGAACTTGGCCACAGTACCTTCTTGCAAGATACATCTATGAAGGCAAGGGAAACAAAAGCAAAAATGAACTATTGGGACTTAATTAGAATAAAAAGCTTCTGCACAGCAAAGGAAACAGTCAACAAAACTAAAAGACAACCTACAAAATGGGAGAAGATATTTGCAAATGACATATCAGCTATCCAAGATCTATAAAAAGCTTATTAAACTCAACAGCAAAGAAACAAACAATCCAATCATGAAATGGGCAGAAGACATGAACAGAACTTTCACAGAGGAAGACATAGACATGGCCAACAAGCACATGAGAAAATGCTCCGCATCACTGGCCATCAGGGAAATACAAATCAAAACCGCAATGAGATACCACCTCACACCAGTGAGAATGGTGAACATTAACAAGACAGGAAACAAATTTTGGAGAGGATATAAGAAGGGGGAACCCTCTTGCACTGTGGTGGGAATGTGAACTGGTGCAGCCACTCTAGAAAACAGTGTGGAGGTTCCTCAAAGAGTTAAAAATAGACCTGCCCTAAGACCCAGCAATTGCATTACTGGGGATTTACTCCAAAGATTCAGATGCAGTGAAAGACTGAGACATCTGCACTGCAATGTTTATAGCAGCAATGTCCACAATAGCCAAACTATGGAAGGAGCCTCGGTGTCCATCGAAAGATGAATGGATAAAGAAGATGTGGTTTATGTATACAATGGAATATTACTCAACCATTAGAAAGGACGAATACCCATCATTTGCTTCGATGTGGATGGAACTGGAGGGTATCATGCTGAGTAAAGTAAGTCAATTGGAGAAAGACAATCATCAGATGGTTTCACTCATACAGGGAATATAAGAAACAGTGAAAGGGATTATAAAAGAAAGGAGGGAAAATGAGTGGGAATAAATTAGAGAGGGTCACAAAATATGAGAGACCTCTAACTCTTGGAAATGAACAAAGGGTAGTGGAAGGGGACGTTGGCAGGGGGATGGAGTAACTGGGTGATGGGCACTGCTGAGGGCACTTGGTGGGATGACCACTGGGTGTTATACTATTTGTTGGCAAATCGAATTTCAATAAAAAAAAATACAATACCACCAACATTTTCCACAGAGCTAGAACAAAGAATCCTAAAATTAGTATCAAACCAGGAATAGCCAAAGGAATGCTAAAAAAGAAAACCAAAGTTGGAGGCATCACAATTCTAGACTTCAAGTTCTATTACATCAATCTATGGTCAGCTAATCTTCGACAAAGCAGGAAAGAATAACCAATGGATAAAACACAGTCTCTTCAACCAATGGTGTTGGGGAAATTGGACTGCCACATGCAGAAAAATGAAACTTGACACTTTCTTACACCAAACACAAAAATAAATTCAAAATGGATGAAAGACCTAAATGTGAGACAGGAATTCATCAAAATACTTGAGGAGAAAACAGGCAGCAACCACTTTGAACTCAGCTGCAGCAACTTCTTACTAGATATGTCTTCAGAGGCAAGGGGAACAAAAGCAAAAATGAATTGTTGGGACTTCATCAAGATAAAAAGCTTCTGCACAGTGAAGGAAACAATAAGACTAAAAGGCAACCTATGGAATGGGAAAAGATATTTGCAAAAGACATATCAGATAAAAGGACTAATATCCAGAATCTCTAAAGAACTCACCAAAATCAACACTCCAAAAATAAATAATCAAGTTAAGAAATGGACAGAATACAAGAACAGACACTTTTTCCAAAGAAGACATACAAATTGCTAAGAAACACATGAAAAAATTCTGAACATTGCTCATCCTCAGGGAAATACAAATCAAAGCCACAATGAGGGATGCCTGGGTGGCTGAGTTGATTAAGCATCTAACTCTTGATTTGAGCTCAGGTCATGATCTCAGGGTTGTGAGATCGGCCCCCACACAGCATGGAGCCTGCTTAAAATTCTCGTTTTCACTCGGTCCCTCCCAACCCTCTTTCTCTTTCCCACTCTAAAAACAAACAAAGAAAAATCCACAATGAAATACCGCTTCACGCCTGTCAGAATGATTAAAATTAACAACTCAGAAAACAGCAGATGTTGGTGAAAATGCAAGGGGGACCCTTTTGCATTGTTGGTGAGAATGCAAACTGGTACAGCCACTCTGGAAATCAGTATGGAGGTTCTTCAAAAAATTAAAAATAGAACTACCCTATAACCTAGCAATTGCACTACTAGGTATTTATCTAAAGGAAATAAACATACTGATTAGAAAGGGCACCTGCATCACAATGTTTATAGCAACAATGTCCACAAAAGCCAAAATATGGAAAGAGCCCCAATGTCCATTGACCGATGAATGGATAAAAAAGATGTGGCGTATATATATATATATACAACAGAATATTACTGAGTCATCAAAAATAATGGAATCTTGCCATTTGCAACAAGGATCAAAGTAGTCTGTACTATGCTAAGTAAATAAATCAGCCAGAGAAAGACAAATACCATATGACTTCATTCATTTGTATAATTTAAGAAGCAAAACAGCTGGGGAAGAAGAAGAAAAATAAGATAAAAACAGAGAAATAAACTATAAAAGACTCTTAACTATAGTGAACAAACTGAGGGTTGTTGGAGGGGAGGTAGATGGGGAGATGGGATAAGTGGGCGACGGGCATTAAGGAGGGCACTTGATGTTATGATGAGCACTGGGTGTTATATGGAACTGATGAATCACTAAATTCTACCCCTGAAATTAATCATGCAGTATATGTTAACTAAACTGAATTTAAATAAAATATTTTTTTAAGGGTGCCTGGGTGGCTTTATAGGTTGAGCGTCTGCTTCAGGCTCAGGTCATGATCCCGGGATCCTGGGATCAAGTCCCACGTCGGGCTCCTTGCTCAGCAGGGAGCCGGCATCTCCCTCTTCCTCTCCTCCCCTGCTTGTATTCGCTCTCTCCCTCCCTCACCCTATCTCTCTCAAATAAATAAAATCTTTAAAAAATACATTTTTTAAAAAATCCATGAGGACTAGACAGATTCTTGGACAGAATGGGAGGAATGAAATCTCAATATGTGATTTTGCTTTGTTCATCTTTAATATTTCCTTAGGCACCAATGGCCCAGGAGGACTAAAAATTTTAATGTCCCATTTCTATTTCTAGCAAGTATCTGGTAATTATACATATCATAAAAAACAAACATACAAACCACTGCTTTGATGAGGCCATGAATTTATATTTTCACCATCCTTAAACAGATGTCCAGCTAATGTAATGCAACTGAATTGCTGAGAAATTAAATCTCTGATTGTTGCAGATGCAATAAATGAAGCCATGAGAGACTATAGGCAGAATGAATGATGGGATATTTATAAGTGTGTGTGTGTGTGTGTGTGTGTGTGTGTGTGTGATTACATTCGATTTTAATTTCTATATACAATGATAATGATGCCTGTGCTCAGTTCTTTCATAAAACAGTAAACTAGACACTATTCATTCTTTTTAAAATTGTTCTTTCTTCCTTTCTCCCACCCTGTCCTCCTCCTTCCTTCCTCCCTTCCTCCTTCTCACCCTTTTCCTTTCCTTTCCTTTCCTTTCCTTTCCTTTCCTTTCCTTTCCTTTCCTTTCCTTTCCTTTCCTTTCCTTTCCTTTCCTTTCCTTTCCTTTCCTTTCCTTTCCTTTCCTACAGAAAAGTAGGGCTTTTCTGTATATTTGATGCATACGCTTCTCTGAAACCAAACATCAGAAAAGAACAAGATGGTTGTTGGAAATAAAACTTTTTTCTATCCCCTTCAAAATTTAGTTAACCTCCATTCCCACCTTATCAAAGCAATTATCTGATACATATAAAAGTTAAATTGGTATAAGTATAAATGTATATTTGCAGGTCTGCCTGAAATTTCTATCTGATTTGAACACTGAAAATGCTTCCTTAAAAGGTAGGCTTGTTTGTGGTCTTCTTAGGAGAAGATTTAATGCCATACACTTTATTTCAGGCAGGAAGAATTTTCTGAAAAGAACACTGAAGAATTAAAGGCATGATGAAGTATTCAGTTCTAAAAGTTCCTAGACAATTTGAAAATGTCAGGACACACATTATTCTGTTTATATTAAACAACCTGTCAGCCCAGCACATTTGTGAAAAATAACAGTGGTTATTTGTTTGGTATTTTCAATGTCTCTGCATTTAACTCAAAATGCAACCCCCTCTACCCAGACCCTGCAGTAAAAAAAGAAAATTCTTTAATGCCATGTAGTACTTTTCTGTCACATAACATCATTATTAATTCTTAAATTAAGATAGAGCTAGTGATAATGCCTTTGCTATAGGCTGAATGTTTGTGTTCCACTATAATTCATATGCTTAACTATAATCCCCAATAAGATAGTATTTGTAGATGGAACCTTCTGGGGATGATTTGATCATGAAAATGGAGCCTACATAAATGGACTTAGTGTCCTTATTTGGTGGCAGGCATTAGTGCTCTTATAAAACAGACCCCACAGGGCTCTCTCACCCCTATTCGTCAAGTGAGGACACAGCGAGAAGACATTGGCATATGAACCAGGAAGCAGACTTTCACCAGACACTGGATCTGTCTGCACCTTGATCTTGGACTTCATAGTCTCTAGATCTATGAGAAATAAATTTCTGTTGTTTATAGGCCACCCAGTCTTGATATTTCTTTCTATAAGTAGTCTATTAAACTAAGACAATCCTGTAATTCACAGAGCAGAGGAGTGCTGGATGTGAATAGAAAGTAATGTAACAAGAATAAGAGAGGATTCATCTAAAAAGAAAATGGTCTTTATGTGACATGTGAGGTCTAGCTATTGGCAGTGTGAATGTATACATACTGATTATATTAAGAATATCTAATGTAATTCACCTAATGACATTTTATAATATAAATCGTCTTATTTTAGCTGAATCTCTGGGTGCATATTTTCAGATCAATCAATTAATACATCTTGAGAGTTGTAGTCAAGACAGTATACTGGGTAAACACCATGGAGAAGACAGAGGACCTTAAGACATGGTGTCTGATTGCCCATCTGAAATCTATTGGAAATTGTAAAGACATGATAGAAGCCAAAAGTAAGTCAAAATAAAGTGAGAGAAGTTAAGTCTGCAATGTTCCTGAAAAGTGAAGTTAAAGTGAATGAGGATATAAGGTTGGCAACTGGATTTCAGGAATATCTGTGCATCATAAACCAGCTAATGTCTTCCACTATTCTTAATGGATATAGGATTTTCTAAAATATGTTCAAGGTAAAATTAACTATAGGAAAATGAGTAAAACACAGCCAATAGCCTTTTAAGAATATAACTCTATTCTCGAGAAAGAAGAGATTGTCAATCTATTTGGACTGCTATAACAAAAATACCTTAAACTTGGTGACTTATAAACAACAAACATTTATTTTTCATAGAGATGGTATCTGGAAAGTCCAAAGATACGGCGCAGGTCTGATGAGATCAGCTTCTTATAAATGGCCATCTTCTGACTGTAACTTCACGTGGAAGAAGGGGCAAGGAATCTCTCTGGGGCCTCTTTACTATAAAGGCACTAATCCCATTTATGAGGGCCCTGCTAAATTCATAATATATAGTATAAAAAATAATTTTAGTTAAAATATGTATACATTATAGTACATTACAATATATACAATATATAAAATTGTGTGTATTAATATGTACAATACTATATATGATATATATAGTATATACATGTAGAAAGAATTTGACATAATAGCGAGAAGAAATGATATAAAGATAACGGTAATGAACTGCATTAGACTAACAAACAATTCACTGATCAAAAATGGCATTTATTGGGATGCCTGAATGGCTCAGTGGTTGAACATTTGCTTTGGGCTCAGGGTGTGATCCCCAGGTCCTAGAATCAAATCCCACATTGGGCTCCCCGCAGGGAACCTGCTTTTGTCTATGTCTCTGCCTCTCTCTCTCTCTCTCTCTGTGTCTCTTCTGAAAAAATAAATAAAATCTTTTTAAAGAATGGCATTTATCAAGAGGATGCATGAGTAATATATTGTGAGTGTTTGAGGCATATTGGCAAGCATTTCTATTAGATATATATATAGGAGTGAATTACTGGATCATACTTATTTACATTCATATAGAAGATATTGAGTTTCCAAAGTGATTGGACCTATTTACATTCTCAAAATCAAAATATAAGAATTTTAGTTACTCCATATCCTTGCCAACACTAAGTATTCTCAGTTTTATAAAATGTAGCCAAATCTACCGTCTGGAATGTGGTCATAATCAAACCTTTTCTATTAGTCTGATTATCACTGTGGCCATCTACTGGCCCCAAAACTTGCCACCTTTTCCCCTGTTTTGAACATTTATAATCTGACTTACACTATTTACTTCAAATATGTCCATGAATAGTCTGTATGGGTAACCTAATCTCTATTCACTATTCATCCAGACCATTATTCCTTTAATAGTTTAATTCATGAACACAAAGGAAAACACATATAAGGCTAACATATTCCCGATATCTAACTTATCCTCCATAAAGTCTTCTTCATTCAATAATTATTTTGAGGCTTCCTGTCATCTTTCACAATAGAGACCTGATTCTTTATCAGTAAAATTTCTCACTCTATTGCAAGCTCTCGACAAAGGAAAAGTCTACCTCCGATATCTATCTTACTTTGGATTTCATCCTTTATAATGTGTTGTATGTATTCCGGGACCAGGTTTGGCATATTTGGGAACTAATTTAATAAGTCAATCTATAAGCTTTATTAGCTATTTTGGAGCCCATGGAAATGAACTAGCATTTAATGAGTAAGTTCAGATTCTGCTACAGTGAAACATCTGGCAGTTGCTTCCTGAGGCTGTCATTGTTGGAGCTTATCCTGCAGATTTTACCTTGTATCTCTTTCTAAAGATATGTTTGGATCAATATGAAATGATATCCTTTCTCAAGCTTGTGTAGGGCCTTGAAAAAACATACATGATCTTTTTTTTTTTAATCTTCACTCTTTTATACTTTGACTTTTTCTTTGGTTATGATTGAAATAGCCTGAGTTTTAAAAAGTGATTCGTTTTCTTATATGCTTAAGGAAAAATACTAAAAACAAAACAATTATTTAAGTCCTATACAGATTTGCCGACAATAAATTCATATATCAGTTCTATTGAGAAGGTAATAGAATGGGTTTTGTAAGTAAAAAATAAAACCACAACCTCTGATTGTTTGTTTGTTTAAGATTTTATTTATTTATTCATAAGATACACACACAGAGAGAGAGAGAGAGGTAGACACCCAGGCAGAGAGAGAAGCAGGCACCCTGTGGGGAGCCCCTTGTTGGATTCGATTCCAGGACCCCAGGATCACACCCTGAGCCAAAGGGAGATGCTCAACCGCTGAGCCACCCAGTTGCCCCCACAACCTCTGATTGTAACTGAAGATTTACATAGAAATCAACTGCTATATTTCGAACACTTCTATGTACCAAGCAATTTCCATTGATTATCTTTGAATTCTCTAATTAACCCTATTGGAAAAGTATTATTATTCATATTTCCTAATGGGAAAGTAACTGGGCAATACAAAGATGAATAGTTCTCATTAACAGTAAGTAGCAGAGTTCATAAGTTAAATTTTTAAATTATGAGCGTTTATTTTTTTAAATCAGGTCTTCATGTTGGAACTGTCAATAGTTTAAAGGCAGCAAAATTGTGGTTGTTGTTTTTTTCCACTGTTGTATCCTGTGTGTTTGACGTAGTGCCTGAAACTTAGTAAATAGTCAATATAAGCATTTTTAAGTAAATGAAATGAATAACATAATATGATTTAAAATCTGCCAATAGCATATAAAATGAATATGAATAGAAAGGTACAAAGAATAATTTGATCTTTATGGTAGTATTTTGGGTGTGAAAGTGTTAAGAATCTTAACCAAAGTCACTTCAGTGGGAATGGAAAAGAAAGTTCATAAATAGATCATAAAATTGGCAGCCATATAGAATCTTTGTGTGGCTCACACATTACTGAGGAAAATAACAATTTGAGCTACTGGTTGTTAGATACATTGATCACGCTGCAATTATTTTGCTGTTTTTCACTTTTTTTTTTTTTTTTTTTTTTGGCCTTGTACTACAAAGAACTTACTTTATTTATCACATCTTTACTCTGAACTTCCCAAAGACTCTCTGTTGCAGGCAAAGTCTCACTCTGGAGTATTTCTGTTGGTAATGCAGATGCAAATTTTTAAAATAATTTCCTGGGGTGATAAAATCAGGTGCATGTAAAATTAAGATATAGCTCTAGTTTAATTCATGTTAGTATGAATTACTAACATGACATAAAGCCTGACATAAAGCCCAGACCTTCAAAGAACACATTTATTTATTTCACTTTATATTTGTAATTCCTGGACATAGTGTGTTGTTTACAAAATACCTACAGTTGTTTAAGTGAAGTAATATTTTTGGCTCTTAAGGAGTATTTTTCAAAGACAGTCGACTGATGTAAAACTTGAGTATCTAATATGAGTTAAAGGAAACCATTTTCCTAATATCTGAGAGAGTCTGCTTGGGAATTCATCATTATCATTATCACTAGGCAGTATGTTGAACACCAGAAAAGGTGGGTATTATTCACTCTGAAAGCTTTGAGGGCGTACTATACATCACCTTGTTGCTTTTTAACAGACTTGAACACAGGAATTGGGTGTGTGGAGAGTAAGAATTGCAATAGTTTCCCATATATTCAGAATTTTTAACTATGAAATGAACATCACATATTAAACAAATATTTTTCCATCACATTAGGAAGGAAAGATTAATAGATCCACTTTACACCATATTGTTTAGCATGTTGTCAAGAATATTAGAATTTTTTTGGTAAATAAAGTTAGATTGGTTATACCATTTTGTTAAATAGATTAGGTTAAGATTGAAATACAAATTTCTCTCTGGTGTCCACTAGTCATGGCAGAGAAATAGTGCTCTTTAATTTGCTCAAATCTTAGTAACATTAAAAGCTAATATATTTTGGAAATGCATTAGTTTGGTAAAGAAAAATTTGAAGTAAATAAGCTGTTTGAAAAACTTGTCATGGTTTTGTTTATTGTTAAGTTATATATGTTTTGAAATTGACTCAGGGGAGATAATATGTAAACTACAGTTAGCCATTGACTTGGAAATCATATTTTTGCAAGTATTTTTTTTCTTATTTCTAATTAGGTATTGGGGAAGAAGTTCTGCAATGTTTACTTGAACTTTATTTACCTCACTCCCTTTCCTTTTCAGTCAGTGATTTTCAAACTTTAGTATAAATAAAAATAATTCAGGGAACTTATAAATATCCTAATGCTCAGGCCACACCTCATGTGAATTAAATCAAAATCTCTGGACATAAGAACTAAAAATCAGTAGATTTGAAATTTCCCTAAATGAGTCCAATATGCACTTAAGATTAAAAACTGAGGCTCCAATTTCTGAATTTCCTTTTTCTCAGCATGACGCGTGTTGTATGAGAATATTAAATGCTTAGTATAAAGCTAAAGGTCTAATTTACATATTCAAGTGAAGTGTCAAAAGCTCTGAACCTTTTATCCAGATGCTCTTGCTCTTGCATTCCTCATCTGCTTCATCCTAAGGCAGACTTCTTTCTATGCATTTTTCACTCAAGGCATTTGAGATAAAAAAGAAACATGGTCCACCTTTTTTTAATAGAAAGGGATCTCTCTAGTCTTTGGATTTCAATTACAGTTTTCAGGAATTGATTATATCGAAATAAATGAATGAAATGATTAGCAACTAATGCTGGCTTGAGGCTTGAAAATCTAATTCAAAATGTATTTAATTTTAAATATGCATGATTGAAATAAATGGCAGATATTCACCACAGTTAAAATCTCTATATGTCAAACACCAGATTGCTGATAACTCTTCTTTCTGTGAATATTAACTTGTGTGTTAAAACTTTGAATGAAAATGTAAGCCACCACAGAAAAAAATGTGCAGTGAAAATCCAATACGCTACATGCTATTTTCTAACCTTTAATCATATGGACATGTGTGTTCTGGTAGATTTAATAGTAGAAATAATAACTTATACCTAGAATCAAGCATTTACTAAGTGCCGGGCAGTGTGCTCAGAGGCTTCATATTAATGAATACTTTTACTTTTATGACAATTATTATTTCCATTTTACAGGTGAGAAAACCAATGTTTATAGACTTTAAATAGCTTGTGTTCAAGAGATTCTCTGGCACATCTAGAATACAAACTTGATCTTGTATGATTCTAAAAGTACTTCCGTGCAATCACTATGCTATCCTAACCATAAATTAAGATTGTTGACTTATCATAATGAAGTTTGTAAGTGGAAATTGAAGTTAATGGAACAAAGAGAAAATTATGAGATTTTTAACATTCTTTAAAACTTTATATCCTTTCATTTGTGCATTAATTGATTTATCAAACATATATTAAGCATCTACTCACAGGCATAGTGTCAGATCCTAGGAAAACAGAGTTTAAATATGGGGTCCTTTCTGTCAAGGAGCTTGTAGCGAAAGCTTAAAAGAGCAATTGTTCATTTATGGGTTGTTTTTTGTAAAATGAGGAGGAATATAATCCAGAGGGCATAGTTGACATAACTTGAACAAGTAAGCAAGCAACTAGTCCACTGGAGCCTGGTAGAAACAGAGTATATGGGTACAGACTGGCCTCCACAAAATTTTTCATATAGTAAGTTATTTGGAGGCTAATTGTTATTTTGAAATATAACGATTGACCCACAAAACTCACAAACACACATCCATATATATGGTGAAACATATTCTGAACATGAAATTGGCCATTTGTCTTAATACATACCAAATTATTCTAGACTATGTTTCTTATCTGTTTGGTTGTTTTTAATTGATTTAAAATGTAAATGTGTTACAACTTGACTGTTTTTTAGTGTACATTTCTGAGTGTTGACAGATGTGCAAAATCATGTACCACCACAATATATTTCAAATTTTAATTTTAATTCTATGGGTTCTCTTCCTTATTATGAATGTTAAAATATAAGACAACAACAAAAAATATTGCTTTTTGCTTTTCTTTTTCCGGGGCTCAAACTCACAAACATGAGATCAAGTCCTGAGCCAAGATCAAGAATTGGACACTTAACCGACCAAACTATTCAAGCATCAAAAAGTGTTTCTACCTTTTTTTTTTTTTTTATTCATTTATTTAGAGCAGAAGCAAGGTGGGAGGGGCAGAAAGAAAAAGAGAGAGAATCTTAAGTAGGCTCCATGCCCATTGCAGAGCTCAATGCAGGGCTTGATCTCACAACCCTGAGATCATGGCCTGAGCTGAAATTAAGAGTAAAACACAACTGACAGAGTTACCCAGGCACTCCAAAGGTATTTCTAATTTTTAACCAAAGTCACAGTAAAACAAAAACAAAAACAAAAACAAACTTGAATTCAACAGGAGTCAAAATTCACTATTTAATAAAATTAGTCTACCCTTTATGGAAATTGGTCACAAAAGAAGGTGTAAGGACAGTAAGATTATTATTATATATATATTATAATATTATATATTATGTTTAATATAATTATATAATATTTTAATAATATATTATACTGTATATTATATATAATTATATTATATCGTATATAATCATATATATTATATACAATTATATATATGATTATATATAAATGTTTGAAATGAAAATTATATATAAGATGTAGAACATAATTTGATATACATAGTGAACGGATTAGTATAGTCAAGCTAATTAACATCTTTTTAAACTAGAGAATATATTTAATTTTAATTTTAAATATTTTATTTATTTATTTATTCATGAGAAACAGAGAGAGAGAGAGAGAGAGAGAGGCAGAGACACAGGCAGAGGGAGAAGCAGGCTCCATGCAGGGAGCCCAATGCAGGACTCGATCCCGGGTTTCCAAGATCACGCCCTGGGCTGAAGGCAGCGCTAAACCTCTGAGCCACCCGGGCTGCCCAAACTATAAACTTCTAAGAAGGGATCCCTGGGTGGCGCAGCGGTTTGGCGCCTGCCTTTGGCCCAGGGCGCGATCCTGGAGACCCGGGATCGAATCCCACGTCAGGCTCCCGGTGCATGGAGCCTGCTTCTCCCTCTGCCTGTGTCTCTGCCTCTCTCTCTCTCTCTCTCACTGTGTGCCTATCATAAATTAAAAATAAATAAATAAATAAACTTCTAAGAAAAAGAGTATTAATGTGAAACAAGAATGTGAGGTGTACACATGGTCTGATAAATTAAGAACAAGTGCTAAAGTAGAATTTGCAAAAATAGGGATGCCTGGGTGGCTCAGTCTGTTAAGTGTCTGCTCAGGTCATGATCCCAGAATTCCAAGATCAAGCCCTGTGTTGCACACCCTGTTCAGCAGGGAGTCTACTTCTCCCTCTACCACTCACGTCACATGTGTTCTCTCTCTCCCTCTCTTTCAAAAAAATAAATACAATCTTAAAAAAAAAATTTGTAACAACAGATTTCTAAGTAGCTGAAAATATTACACATTTTTTTTTAAATTGGAGAAGGTCATGGGATTACAGTTTAACCTGTGCCATTGAGTCAAAGATTATTTCTGCTCCTTGAGATATATATGTAACTAAAAGCATGGGGGAATTATTGACCACTGCACAGTGGCACTTGTCCACTTCTGGTCAATCAAAACTTTACTAACTTCCTTTTTCCAATCATTGGAATATGGTTTGCTTTTTAGAAAGTAATCAAAACACTTATTAATTAAAAGCCTCTTTTCTTATATGCTTCATCTTTGACTTTATACGTTTTTGCCCCAGATCTCAGTATTATGTATAGATATGCTAATACTTATGACAAAACAATTTCTACTGCAGTCAAAGCTTCATGCAAGCTCTTTGAAACTGCACTAATGTTAATGTGACTGTGTAGTGTTTAAGGCATACAATCTCTGACACAGGCACTAGGGGACAGATACAAAGCTACAGCCATGAGGATAATAAGTGCATAAAATTAAAATAAAAATATCTTAGGGCAACCCCGGCGGCTCAGCGGTTTAGCGCTGCCTTCCACCCGGGGCATGATCCTGGAGACCCAGGATTGAGTCCCGCATCAGGCTCCCTATATGGAGCCTGCTTCTCCCCCTGCCTGTGTCTCTTCCCCTCACCCCTCGTCTTTGTCTCTCATGAAAAATAAATACAATATTTAAAGAAATATCTTAAACCACGATGCGGTTTACTAATGCACGGTAGCAGAGCATTCAGAGAACTATTCATTTGATTTCTCACTACTGCTAAGGTTCGTAAATTGAGTTGAGTATTATTTTCAAAGAGAGATTTATCATCTTCTCTGACAAATAATCTAATTAGCTACCCAGCCTCATTATTGTTACTTTTAATTTTCCAGTCACAGGACTTTGCCTTAATTTGCCTGCTCCTGAAACTTTGTACCTGTTATTCTCTCATTGCAATGGTATTAAAATAGAGTAGGAATTTATGATACTCCTCACTTTGAACGTGGCTTAGACTTAGTTACTTGATTTGAACAAATAAAGTAAACATGTTATATGTGATGCTATGAAACCTCGAAGAGTAGGTAAAAAATGAATAACTTCTGCTTGTTTTTCCCTTCGTTTGCTCATTGTGGAGAAAAGTAGTTGCCATATTCGAAGGATACTTAAGAAGGGCTGTGGAAAGGCCCACTTGAAGAGAAACTGAGATCTCCCACCAGTCACCAGCTAGTAGCCATGTATACTTGCCATTTTGCAATCAGGTCCTCCTGTGCTGGTCAAGCCTTGAGACGGCTATGGCCCCATCTGATATCTTGTCTATAATCTCAGAGAAAACCTGCAACATAACTGTCCTAGAGGAGTTTCTTATTAATCATTAATCCACACAAACTGAAAAATAATTCATATATATTATTTTATGACACTAATATTTGGAAAGATTTATCCTGTGACAATACATATAATATAAATTTTGGTATCAAGTAGTAGGATGCTCTTTTAACAAACCCTAAAAATGTGAGGAATGACTTTGGAACTGCACTGTGGGAAGCAACTGGAAGACCTTGAGGAGAGTGGGCATTGTTACTACTATGCCCACAGATCTCTTTCTTGCAGATGCAGCAACATGGCTGTTATTTCATCTCATTCATGTCTTATTTACATGTCCAACCTTCTTAGTAAGATATTCCCTAATCATCTTATGTAGTCAAACAACAACAAACCCAAAATTCTTATCTGTTTTCACTGTATTATTATTGCTCTCCTTAATATTAAACATGATCTGAACTCATTATGCATTTTGCTTCTTTATGCTATTTTATCTCCTTCCTGTAGAATATATAACCACAGTTAGGGAAGGATTTTGTCCATTTCATTAAATATTTTACTCCAATTCCTAGAACTGTGCCTGGGACATAGTAATACTCAACATACTATTGTTGAATGAATGCATGGCTTTAAGGAACCTAGTAATGTTGCATGCTAATGATTTCAAGGCAAGGGCCATCTTCTGAGAGAGGTGTGGCTCTCTACAAACAGTGTTTACCTAGACCCTGAGTGTAAGCAGGAGGGAAGAGTGCAATTGGGGGTGGAGGGTGGCAGAGGATAGATATTTTCAAGGTTCATAATTTCCAAGTATAAGGGACTTAACAGCTGGAGGGTTTATATAAGGGCACAAAGAGAAAAAAATTCTATTTAGATCTTACTAACAGAAACACATGCTCAAATCTGTTTCCCATTAAGTTTTAACCAGCTAGTTGCATTCTTTCTTTATACAAATATATATGTAATATCTTTAAATCCAAAAAGCAGTGATCTAGCTCCAGTATCTCATTCTCCCCTCCCATCCAATCAATAACAAGTTCACATTGCTTTTCTGCTAAAAGTAGTAGGACCTCCCATATGTTCTTTGACCTCAATTACTTCCTTTCAAAGTTTAGTTTGAATCTTTACTCAAATCATGTGCAGAGAAATTTTTAAACTTACACCTGATTTTAACTCTATTATGCTAATTTTATAAATGTACTCATGCTGCTTTGAGGATAAAGCCCAAACCTGAGTATTTGTATAGGAACCTGCCTCTTCTTGCGGTCAGTAATTCAACAACATAGGCTTTCTTCCAGACCTATACTCTATATCCTAACAATATTTATTTAAACCTTAGTCCATGTATTCTGTATATTCATTTAAATCATGGCTTCATCATATCTTGCTTGTAATAAGCTTTTCTTTACCACACCTTATTCAATGATATGTGAATACGTTATTAGGGTATAGAATACATATTTTACATAATATTTAGGGAATATTTAGGGAATGAGCTAGATTGTTAACATTTAGGGAAATATTTTAGGGAATGAGTTAGATTGTAAACAAATACTTTAATTTTTTTTATCTAACCTATAAAATTATTTTGTATGTGGAATTTTGTGTGTGTGTGCACAAGGAATCAGTTTCTCCCGGTGTTTGACTGCTAGTTGAGACTAAGTTAAATACTTCAGGTGCTCCTGATCTTTTGGTATTCCAGAGAACTATTTGGCATAGCAGAAAGGTAACCAACTAGTTATAGGGAGATTTCGACTCAGTATATATTTCTGGAAGCTTCTTTTCCTCAATAGACATCTATGGCAGTATTTTAAGGAAAATATAGTTTAATCATGATAGATAAGAATGTGACTATTGTTCTTACTATCCCTGACAATGTTTAAAAAAATTACATAGTCACCCATGAATATAAGCATTAATGATAGATTTATGGTTTAAATTCTAAACAAAAGAACGTTACACACACCCAAATACACTCATACACAAATATGGAGATAGAAGCAAAGTATTCTGTATCCATTCTTTTTGATTCTTGAGTGTTCTCAAAATGTTTCCTTAACGAAAAGAAATGTAACATTTATTAAAAAAAAAAAAACATGGTTTCATTTGACAGGTCTCTCCATTTTTATTTTTTAAGAAATATTTAGAGCTGCTTTATTTCAAAGTTTAAAATGACTTTGAATTGTAATTATTGATGTATTAGTAAATTCATAGGAAGAGCTAAAATCTTTTGTTTTGACCTTTTCTGAGAAACACTAGAAGGGGACATCATAAATTTCTATGATATGACTTAACAGTTTAAAGCTCAGTTAAAAAAAAAAAAAAAGATGTACCTTTGAATAGTGGCCAAAGACTTTCAGTTATAAGGGAAAGGTTTTCATTTTTTAAAACCACTGCCTGAACAATGTTTCCACAAAAACACTGCTTGGGAGACAGTTTGTCCCAGTCCAATAAACATAAAGAAATTGCTCTGGGAGCTCTTCTTGTCTTCCCTTTGGTGAATCCTTCACCCACCCACTCATGTTCCATCCTCTCTTAATTTTAGACCATTTGAGCTCATATCATCAAGGAGGCTTTTCAACAAGCCTGGTCACTTCAAAAACTGAGTAGAATCAATAAAGCTGAAAGGGAATCACAGACACAAAGCTGGTCTTCCATGTCTCTCATTTTCCCCTTTCTCTACCTTAATTAATCCATATTTGAGTTCAAATTCTGTTCTAATTTCTCTTACATGCTTTCTGATTATTCAATAAAGCATATTGAATAATCTTTTACAGTTATATGAAACAATATATATTTATTTAGACATATCTATCTGAGAATCTCCAGAAATTCTACATGCACAACTTCCCTAGCCCTGTAGGTGTTTTTTTTCTTTTTTTGCTTTGTTTTGGTTGCTGCTTTTTAAACATTTTTTTATTGTAATTCTTTAAAGGAACACTATTTTCAGAGCAGTTTTAGGTTCATAGCAAAATTGAGAGAAAGGGCAGAGAATTCCCACATACCTACCCCCACACATGCATAGCTTCTCCCGTTATCTTCCCCCGTTGCACCCCCCCCCACCAGAGTGTACATTTGTTACAATGATGAACCTACATTGACCCTCATATTATCTGAAGTACATAGTTTACAGGAGGGTTCACTCTTGGTGGTGTACATTCTATGAGTTTGGACAAATATATAATGATGTATCCATCACCACAGTATTATGCATGTATTTTCACTGACCTAAAAATTCTATGCTCTGCCTGTTTATCCCTCCCCGACTCCCCAACTTCTGACAACCACTGACCTTTTTGTTGTCTCTGAAGTTTTACTTTTTCCAGAATGTTGTATAATTGGAATGATTCATTATGTAAAATTTTAAGATTGGCTTATTTCATAGTAATATAAGTCCTCCACGTCTTTTCGTGATCTGATAGATCATTTCCTTTTAGCAGTTCTCTCCATTGTTTGGGAAGAAAATATTTGCTTTTAATAGAAACAGATTCCTGGATATATATCTCACAAAACTAGTCTCTAGTTAAAATGTATGACACACTAGGAAACCTCATGAAAAAAATCATTCTAAGAAAAAAAATTGTTAAAGTTTGAGACAAACCCACCATGCAGATAGCTACCTGCAACATTATTAAAGGAATCATCACAGTCTCAAAATTCCATGTCTGTTCATTTTCTAAAACACGAAGAAAGGAGAAGTATTTTAACTTTATGTGCTTTTTACCCTCAAGGTAAACACAGATTTACCAGGAAATATTGGGTGTGCATAGCTATAAAGTTCAAAACAACTCATAAACTGCTCTAGGTGTGAACCAAGTATAAAAAGTAGGCACTGTATCTCACTGACTTAAATGCATGTTATTTTTTTGTCTTTTCATTAAACTGGACTAGTTCTTGCACAAACCTAACAATTTATTTAAATTCTTATGGCCACTGGTGACTAGATACTTCTATTAGGGCATTAGGAGGACACACTTTTAGGCAGAGAATTGGAGGTTCATTTTTATTCCTCTTAATTTCTCTCCATCTTTGGGTGAGAGTAGATTTCTTTTATACTGTTTTAAGTATTATTCTTTAAAAAAGAGAATTCTTTGAATGTTTAAGGGAAACATTTCATTTTATCCTTTATCTTCAATCCTAGTTTGCTAAATCTACCCACACTTAATATTTATGGAAGCATATATACATACATATATGCAAACAAAGAAATATAAAACTAAGATTTAGCTCTAGTTTGAATGATTCTTTTTTTTTTAATGTTTCTTAAATTGGCATTTGTTTGTGTGTGTCTATGTCTACACTAATCGGGTTTAGAGAGTAGTTAGTAAAACAGCTACAGTAGGACAGATTAAAAGTAATGAGGAAAATAACATAATTGGAATTTTTTATTCTAAAGGCCTCAAACAGAAAATGAAGCAGAATCTATAATCTCAAAATTTCAAGCATTTTCATTCTTCCCTGTTCTATAATATTTCTCTAATTGATAGATATATTTTGTATAAAATGTAATATTAGTTTCAGGTGTAAAATACAGTGATTCAGCCCTTCCATACAGCACTGGCGCTTAATCCTCACCACCTATTTAACCCATCCCCCATTCCTCCCTTTTAACTATCAATTTATTCTTTATAGTTAAGAGTTTGTTTCTTGGTTTACCTCTCTCTCTCTCTTTTTTCCCCCTTTGGTCATATGTTATGTGATGTGAAAAAAAAGAAAAGAAGAGAATTTGTAATATTAGATGAGAAATAAAATTTTGAAAATATTCAGAGAAAGAATTTGACACAACTTCTCATATAATCAAATTCTGGATAGATTTAGCATTTCGAATATATAGCACTTTGAATATATAAACAATTTTCTGAGCTTTAAATGAGATGTCAAAATTTTCTAAATACATCATTTTACCAGCTTTATTTTCTTTGTTCACATGGGTAGCTTTTATAGAATAAAAATAATAGACGATGTATTCAGAGACTAATATGAACTAATGTGAAAATTATTTTCATTTCTATAATCTAATATATTTTATGTCATGTGTACTTATTCATATCCTATGATCTTTTTAGTAAATTTGTGATTAGGAATCAGCTTTATTACCCAGATTTCCTAAATGGAATAACTATGACACAGTAGAAAAAAAATCTATAAATATATTTATTTACCATTTTAACCAATTTTGCATGTATAGATAGATCAGAGGCATTAAATACATTCACTTTGTTATACAACCTTTACCACCATCCATTCCCAGAACTTTCTCCATCTAATCAAGCTGAAATTATGTAGCCATTAAACAATAACTGCCCATGCCCATTTCCCAGCAACCACCATTCTATTTCTGGTCTCTATGAATTTGACTACTCTAGGTACATCATATAAGTGGAATCACACAGTCCTTTTGTATTTGGCTTGCTTCAGTTAGCTCAAAGTCATATCTGGTTCATAATATGTCATCTCTGGTTCATACCATCAGAATTTACTTTTTGAAGTTTGAGTAGCATCTCATTGCATGTGTATAACACTTTATTGATCTGTCAATGCATATTTGGGTTACTTCCATCATTGGATATTGTAAATAATGCTAATATGAACAAGTATACCGATATTTGTTTGAGCCTCTGCTTTTAACCATGGGTATACACCCAGAGGTGGAACTGCTAGATCATATGGTAATTTTATATTAATTATTTTGAGGAATTGTCATAATGTTTTCCACAGTAGCTATACTATTTTAGATTCCCATCAAAAGTGCGCAAGAGTTTTAATTTTTCCAGATCCCTGGGAACAGTTGTTATTTTCTGTTTTTGTTGTTATTTCTGTTAATAGCTATCCTAATGGGTGTGAAGTGGGTGTGGTTTTGATTTATAGTTCCCCAATAATTAAGGATGTTGAACATTCTTTCATGAGTTTATTGGCTATTCCTTTATCTTCTAGGAAGAAATGCATATTCAAACCCTTTGCTCTTTTTGGAATAGAGTTTATTATTTAGGTTTTTGTTTTATTTTATTTTGAATTGTAGGAGTCCTTAAGATAATGTGGATATCAGTCCCTCATCAACTACATGATTTGCAAATTTTTTCTCTCATCCTATGGGCTACGTTTTCATTTTATTAAAGTGTCCTTTGGGGTACAAAATTTTTTCGTGTTGATGAAATCTAGGTAATTTATGTCTTCTTTTGTTGCCTATACTTTTTATCTTATATCCCAGAAATCATTGCCAAATCTAACATTATGAAGCTTTACCACTATGCTTTAATATTTTTATAGTCTTAGCTCCTAAATTTAGATCTTAAATCCATTTTGAGTTAATTTTTGCATATGAGGTAAAACATGTGCCCAACTTGATATTTTTACAGGTAAATATCTAGTTTTCCTAAAACTGGCTATGGAGAAGATTGTCCTTTCTCCATGATTTTGACACTTTTGTTGGAAATCATTTAACTATATATGCAAAGTTTTATTTCTGAGTTCTCAATTCTAATTCATTGGTTTAAATGTCTGTCTTTATATCAATAACATACTTTCATTTTTCAGGTTTTTATTTAAATTCCAGTTAGCTAATATATAGTGTAATATTAGTTTCTGGTGTACAATATAGTGATTCAACCCTTCCATACAATATTTGGTGTTCTGCACAACAAATGCAGTCTTGAATCCCTATCACCTATCTAACCCATTCCCCACCCTTTGGTAACCATCAGTTTGCCTCTCTGTAGTTAGAGTCTGTTTCTTAAATACCATACTCTTTTGATTATCATAGTTTCGAAGTAAGTTTAGAAACCAGGAAGCATGATTACTCCATCTTTGTTATTCATTTATGAGATTGTTTTGGCTATTTGGGTCACTCAAGATGCCATATGAATTTTAGAATTCTTTTTTTCTGTAAAGTAGTTCATAGAGATTTTGATAAAGATGCAATTAAATCTGTACGTCATTTTGGGTAGTCTGACATCTTAACAATATTATGTCTTCCAATCGCTGTATATCAGAAGTCTTTCCATTTATTAGTACCTTCTTTAATTTCTTTCAGCAGTGTTTGGTTGAATCATCTTTGCATTTCAGGAGTAAATTCCAGTTGGTCATGACACATAATACTTTAAATCTACTGTTGTGGGATGCCTGGATGGCTCAGCAGTTAAGTGTCTGCTTCAGCTCAGGGCATGATCCTGGAGTCCCAGGATCGAATCCCACATCATGGCTCCCTGCATGAAGCCTGCTTCCTTCTTTATACATTAATTATTCAGAAACGACTGTTTAATCTGCAAGTATTTGTGAATTTTCCAGCTTTCCTTTTGCCATCGATTTCTACTCACATTCCATTGAAATCTTAAAAAGAGATTTTGTATGATTTAAATCTTTTGAAATTTATTAATACTGGTTTTTATTGCCTAATATATGGTCTATTCTGGAGATGCTCCATATGTACTTAAGAAAATTTCATATTCTGTCGTTATTGACTAGTGTGTTCTATATATGTCAACTGGTCTGTACTGTTGTTCTAGTCCTTTATTTCATTATTAATCTTCTTTTTGGGTGTTCTATCCATTATTGAAACTGGAGTACCGTAGAATTATCTATTTTACTTCAATTTATTATCATTTATATATCATTATTTGCTTTGTATGTTTTGGAGTTTTGGTGTTTCTTGGTGCATATATGTTTATAATTTGTATCTTTACTTGGTAAATTGGTTCTTTTAACTTTATATAGTGTCCTTCTTTGTGGCTTGTATCAGTTTTTGGTTTATAGTCTATTTTCCATTACGAGTATAGCTACTCCTCTCTTTTGGAGTAGCAAACAAACTTTTGAAGCTAGATCAGCCTTCTCAGGTCTTTGGGCATGGGTCTTATTTGGGCCTGACTATGTGCTTTATATATTTATTCATTTATTTAACTTAAATTCCCTCAGCTGATTTTAAACGTCTTAAGTTCTTAAAGAGTATCACCTTAGCTTCTTCTCGTGGATTTAGGTGCTCTGTTGTATTTTTATTCCCATAAATTCTTGCCCACCCGCAAGACCCCAGCACCCCTGGTGTTCATGGCTCTACAGACCCCTGAAGTTTTCAAATATCTCAGTGCCCACCAATACCCTCGGCAGTTCCCAGCTTGAGATCCAAACTATACTTCTATTCGCAGTCTGAGCTCTAGTCCAGTGAAACAAATAAACAAAAACAGTCTTCAGGGAATTTCACAGACATCTGGATATTTGAAACAAGTTCCACTCTGCTCCTTCCTTCCTGAGAGGAGGTAATTTGTATTTAAGTTATTTCAACCATTCCATGTCACATGATAGAAGGGGTTGGGCAAAGTGTAGATAAAATTGCTATGAAATTTCCTACCATTTGAATGACGCTTTTTCTTGATTGAACATTTGCTTGATTTCTGTAGGTCTTTGATTAGTTTCCAGAGATCGTATAAATTATCTGTACTTGATATTTCTGTGGGAGAACCTGGTTCTTCTTAAGTCACCATCTTGTTGATGTCCAAGAATATAAATATAAATATAAATATATGCATACATATGTATTTAACCAACATAAATAATTAGTATGACAATTGACAATAACAATCTAAGATTGTGGGCAGCCCAGGTAGCTCAGCAGTTTAGTGCCACCTACAGCCCAGGGCCTGATCCTGGAGACCTGGGATCAAATTCTACATCAGGCTCCCTTCATGGAGCTTGCTTCTCCCTCTGCCTGTGTCTCTGCTTCTCTCTCTCTGTCTCTCATGAATAAATAAATAAAATATTTAAAAAATTAATCTAAGATTGTTAGATTCCTAGACTCTTAATTTTTTACTTCATTCTCATTGTAATGTAATAGATGGCCTTAAGAATTAAATTGACTTATTAGATATAAGTACAAGAAATACTCTTAAGTATTTATTTTGAGTGTCTTTTATTTCAAGGGAATACTAATTTCATGCTTTAAACTATAATCTTGTTCTAAGTTCTACAGCAAATATTATAAGCACATCCTAAGATAGAGACAAGATTTTAGAAAATAAATAAATCTCACTCTATCCATACATTTGTAATTAAACATTAGACTTCTATACCAATTATCTACTCCCCAAAATCAGTGGCTTAGTATATTCAATATTTATTTATCCCACTAGTCTGAAGGTTTGCAATTTAGGCTATGATCAGCTAGTCAGTATTTCTGGTGTTGGCTCACATTTACTCATTCACATATTGTAGTCTCTTACATTGTAAGTTCACTCACAACAGCTAGATGTTGGCTGGTATAAGTTGGTCTTGGCTGGGAGAACTTTGGTAATTTGGATCTACTCCATCTGTCTTTCATCTTTCAGCAGATTAGTCTGGGCATGCTCTTCCATTGATGGCAAAGGTTCAAAAGAGCAAAATTCAGTGCACAAGGTAATGTACCATTCTAAAAAGCAAATCACATGGTTGAACTCAGTGTCAAGTGATGGAGCAGGTCACTCAGATCTTAGTAGTAAAAGAATATAAGGTTACATGGTAAAAAATGATAGCTACAGGAGGATAAAACATTGGGACCATTCGCTGCAATTACTCAGAACCTGAGAAGAGCTTTTTTGTAATCTTAAACTTAAAAATGAATTATTAAACTTTTTAGCTATTGAAACACTTCTGGTATATCTCCTGCTTATGTTTTGGTAATCTAATTAATACTAATCTTCTTAATTTGAACTAATACAGTTCAATTTCCCATTCTCTTGATTCTTTAGCACATAAAAGAAATGATTAGTTTTTACTATTAATAATATAAAAATAAGTAATAATTGTGAAGCAATGGTGTCAGTACAGTATTTTTCAACATTGTGTCTTTCACCCACATAATTCTCAGCTCAAGTTTTAGTTTAGGAGTGTATTGTTGATTCATTATTTGCATCATATTATCATGTGTACCCAGTGGACATGAATACATGACCTTTCTCCATCTTACTTCTTGATTTAGTGACTAACCTCAATACTTTCACCAACTATGTTCATGCATTTAATACCATAAAGATGTACCATAAGATGTGATGCTTTACCCTGGAGGCCTTCTCACTGAGACTACTACACTTTTTGGAGAAGTCTGATTAAGTCATATCTACTAAAAATATCATATATTAAAGAATAATGCATTTGAGACTAATAAAAGTAAAAAAATGGAGAATGTAAAGAATATTTATTATAGATGACTGATCATTTGAAAATAAACAGTTATTATTCTCTCTTTTTTTTGACAACACTTTATCATATACTGCAAGGAAAAATCTTATGTAATATAACTGAATTATAAAGCTGAAAGGAATTTCACATTTCATTTTTATTATCAGACCTTATTTCCCCTCAAATAAAATAATAAGCAGGAATCAAACTACAAAAGAGATAAAAGTGGAGAGGCTTATTGAATCCCTATTCATTCAGTTCCTTAATACTCACTTTACACTACCTTAGCAGTCAGATCAGGTCAGCAAAACACTTAACTGTAAGTAGAATGCAATTCAAAAAACGTTTAATCTATTGTGTTGTAAATAAGATACTGAGCACTAGAGAAAAGATTTAAATAACCTAAATTATAAAGACTCCTAACTCTGGGAAACGAACTAGGGGTGGTGGAAGGGGAGGAGGGCGGGGGAAGGGGAGGGGGTGGGGGGGTGGGGGTGACTGGGTGACGGGCACTGAGGGGGGCACTTGACGGGATGAGCACTGGGTGTTATTCTGTATGTTGGTAAATTGAACACCAATAAAAAAATAAATTTATTATTAAAAAAATAACCTAAATTAGCAGGGTTATTTACTAATAGAGCTAATTTACTAATAGTAAATAGGTTATTTACTAATTTATTTACTAATAAATTAAAGGTAAAACATCTAAATCTTTATTGTTTATTAAGGAAGGTTAAGAAGCACCTTCAGAAAAAAAAAAAAAAAAAGCGCCTTCAGGTTTTTGTTGCATTGGCCATAATTATGATTCCTTTAAAATTTCTTTTCTGAGATGTAATGACAATGAGGTTATTTAGAGTAACTGAAATTATAAGCCTATTTGAAAGGAAAACGGAGTAAAAGCATTTCATGTTTTAGAATTTTCTGTTGCTCCTTTCCCATGCAAGTTCTTCCTCAGCTTTGTAGTTAGCTGACAGCACTGTGACTGACATACACCTTACACTCAAAACAGTCTGACTCTGTAGTTGATTGCTGACACAGCTGAATAAGTGGAAAAATAGAAAAACCTTGTTCTCTCTGCAGCTGTCAGTTCTAATTTGTATTGCAAATAAAATTTAATTTCCTTTCAGTAAGTCTGTTTTACTTCAATTCTGATATTTGTAATTCTGAAAATCAGTAGCTACAGATGGACTAGCAGTATTGAATTCAACTACATTTTTTTAGAGCCTGAAAATTACCTAATATTGTTCTCTTTGTAGTGAGTAAATTCTTTTTTTTTAATACTTGTTTGTCTATCAAGTAACTTTCTACATAAGAGGGGAAAATAACTGGTCTCTTACTCAACACAATCATATGCAAGGGTAGATAAAAATGTTATCACCAAAGTTGTGAGAAATAAATTATGATCAGAGATTAATATACTGTCAGGTTGTGAATCAAATGAATAGAAAGATATTTCCATAGAATGTTGCCTTTATTAGATGTTACTGAAAAAATCAATGAAAAAGTCAGCCAACCAGGAAGTGAAAGAAAATAAGGAATTCAGAAATGAAAAGTAATTGTAAATGAGTAATCTTAAGAGGTAAAATCACTTGAATATGGAACTAAATTTAGCAATTTAGAAAATTGTGGTTGCACAATAGGATATCTGTAAAAAGAAAATTATGTAAGCATACATAATCAAGATATAAGGGCCGGATGTTGGAATCTCTGTCATTCAAAGTAGAATGTCTATCAATACAAAATAGATAAAACTTTATTAAATATTTCAATTCTTAATTGTCCTCATAATTCTTCCAAAATTTAGGAATTCTTTCTAGAGAAAAAAGATGATTTCCTCTTAAATTATTTGTAATTCACCAATTCTTTTAGTTTACTTTTCTTCCTTTAAATTGAAGATAATATTAACTTAATCTATTATACCCGTAGACTACATGTACAGAATGATCTAGGTAAAAACAATTTCTCCCCATTCATTTTTCCAGCTCTATCAGTACACTGTAAAGTGAAAAACATTGATAGATTTCTGCAATCAGATTTGCCACGTGTTATAACTGCTGTGCCTCAGTAGTCAGTTTGGGGTTCACGTTTCTTTTTTTTTTCTCCTGTAGTGTTTTGTGTTTTACATTTTAAATAACTGTCATCAGGTACTTTTATGAACATGATTAAAGCACATTCCTAAAACACAAAATTTCCTTTAGTTAGAGCCTAACTCAAGTTAGCCAAACTGCGTAGTTTGTATGCTCAGTCACATAAGGCTTTAGACACAATCTTCAAGGAGTTAGGTAGGATCCAATTACAAGTTTGAAAGGAAGAGTCTGCAAAAGAGCACACTCACTTCTGACAACTGCCAACTCAGTAGGGGGAGGGGAGAACCAAAATCATACTCAGTTTAAAAGCTTCCACCTCCTGGAATTAATGTGTGACAATATGTAGAAAAATGTTATCAACCACAGGAAGCTCATATAATGATCAGATCTCTCTTTTAGGAAGGTCAAAATTCTTTATGGCACTGAGCTCTATCTTATGTATCCAGTTTAAAATTTGCTTCTCAAGGGCAGCGCCGGTGGCCCAGCAGTTTAGCGCTGCTTTCAGCCCAGGGCCTAATCCTGGGGACCTGGGACGGAGTCCCACATCAGGTTCCCTGCATGGAGCCTGCTTCTTCCTCTGTCTGTCTCTGCCTCTCTCTCTCTGTGTCTGTCATGAATGAATGAATAAAGAAATAAAATCTTTTTTTTTTTAAATTTGCTTCTCAAAAGAATTATCTATACTTATTATTTTCATGTAGTCCTCTCCCTTTGACTCATCAAACCTATAAAATGTAGCTTGTCATCCTTCATCATCATCACCATAATTATCTTTATCACAACAATACATGCTGAACCAGACAGCAAATTACTATTACTAACTCACTCATAATATAATAATCCCATTATTATACCTTTTTACATGTGAGGACACAAAGATGTTAATTTATATATCTCTTAGGTCAAATAGTTGCTAGATGACAAAGCTAGGATTAAAACCCAAAATGTCGGGATCCCTGGGTGGCGCAGCGGTTTGGCGCCTGCCTTTGGCCCAGGGCGCGATCCTGGAGACCCGGGATCGAATCCCACGTCGGGCTCCCGGTGCATGGAGCCTGCTTCTCCCTCTGCCTATGTCTCTGCCTCTCTCTCTCTCTCTCTCTCTCTCTCTCTGTGACTATCACAAATAAATTTAAAAAAAATTAAAAAAAAAAAAACCAAAATGTCTGACTCTGGTGCATACATATTAACTTGTACACATCAACAGGCAAAACAAAACAATATATTCCCAAAGACTAATGACTGTCATGGTACTGAATCCAGTATATATTTTAAATTTCTCATGTTATAAAGCCTCCTACCATATTTGGTGTGTGTGCACACATATACATACCCCCTTGAGTTTGAAGTACTTGGATTTTAATTTTTACCCTGAGCCATACCGAAGGAATTGGAACAAATTCCATAAGCTCTCATAATTGTCACACTGAGTCTTTGTAAGAATTAGGTAAGGTCACTAAATTCCATCCATTTTGTATACTATTTATATTCAAAACATCCAACATGCTCATCAGGTCCACTGTCTATACTACAATCTAAGCCACCATCTCTCATCTGGTCTACTTCAAATTTCTCTTCTCTCTACTCCTGTGTGGCTCTTTCCAAGAAATTGATAGTACTGTATTAAAAATGATTACATATAAAATCCAAATGTATCATGGTGCCACTTTGGCTAAAACTTTTTAATTACTTTCTCCTATTGGAATAATGGTTCAAATCCTTAACCCAATCAGCAAAAAACTCTATCCTCTCCAGCCATTGCTACCTTTGCAGCACAGGATATTCTCATTCTTTTTGTTCCTCTGACATTCAGATCTTCGAAAGTGGTAAGGTCTCTCCAGTCTAATGATTGCTACTCTGTGTGGGAGGAACACCCTCTCCATTTCTGTTCATTTAGATAATGCCTATTCATTATTGATATCCCACAATCAAAAGCCTAATATTTACTTCTCTATATATAATACTGTATATTATATATAATATTATATATGAGCATATATATTTTATAATATATATTTTTAAACAAATAGTTGTAAAAAATTGATTATAAATTATCCCTCCTAGACTAGGCTTTTTCTGAGTACAGAAAACAATGTCAATCTTTTTCCATTGGTCTGGCAATATCTACCAAATAGTAGGTAATGAGTAAACTTGTTAAGTAAGTAAACAACTGACTATTCAGAATAAATTACAGACAATTGTTCCTTCTATCTTTGCTTTAGTAAGAAAAAAAAGACACAAGAATCTGAGTATTCTAGATCATATTAAAGAGGAGATGGGTAGTTTATGAATCAGAACATATATAAAAATTTTGGAATCCAAATATCATCTGACCTGAGATTTTAGGCAACTTTCTTATGTAGAAATTTCTATTGTATATATCACATATTTTATAATTATTTTGAGACAAAATGTAAAATAGACAAAATCTAGTATAGAAGGCAGCTGTATACTTGGAAAAATAGACTAGGTGTTCTTTTTTTAAAAACTCGTTGCCATATCTGGCCTGCTTGATTAGTTTTTGAAGGAAAGCTGTCAGGTACTTAAACAGTTATACTTTGGGCTATTCTCAATGGATCCACAAAGAATGGTTCGTTTTTTACTGCCAAACAGAAGCAGACAACTATTTTCAGCGTTTGAAACAACTGGGCTGGTTTTAAGATTTTTTTATTTATTTATGAAAATACACAGAGAGGAGAGCGAGAGCAAGAGAGAGGCAGAGACACAGGCAGAGGGAGAAGCAGGCTCCACGTAGGAGCGTGACGTGGGACTCAACCCCAGGTCTCCAGAATCACACCCTGGACTGAAGGCGGCGCTAAACCGCTGAGCCACCTGGGCTGCCTTGGGTTGGTTTTATTGTTAAGAGTGGAAAGTATATACATTTGAGAAAAAAAAGAAAAATACTCAAAATATTTATTGTTTATAAATATTTTAGTTTGATTTGCCTTCTAAAATATTTATTATTCCACTTTTTATTTCCAGGCACCTCATGAGAATGAAGTGAATATCTACAATCTACTTAAAGAAAGTCTTTTCCATACCTATTTGTTTAGTCTAGATTGTAACTAAAAAGTGCTAGGTGTATTTGTTAGAAGACAATCACAGCCTATGGTGTCTAATTTGGCTACTGTCTTTTAAATTTATGCAGAATGTGTATTTATTGTTATAATCTAAAATCAGTGAATCCATGCAAAAATTCTCAGAGTAATCTTGGTATTTGTTAAAAATTAAAAGTGAACTTTTAAGGGCATTTTATTTTTGTCCCCAGGCTTAGAGGTTTTAGTAAGTTTAGTAGTCTATCTACTCACAGCAATATCATCAAGAATCATTAAGTTCCTTAATACATTAATTAGTAAGCTAGTATATTAATATATAGATGCTTACATACTGACATTATAAGGCCACCCAACTGGCCAGTGAAAACAAGCAGTTGAAAGCCTTCCCCAAATCTACGTATTTCTTATCTGTCCAAAAAAATTAAATAATGGGGAAGAACTCGACTCACATCATGGAATGCATATATGTGGGTTATTAATACGCAAAGCTAGTCTGGTTCATTTTCCAAGATGCTTCAATGGGGATTGTTTTGGAGCCAAATTGACTTTCTCTTCTATTATTTTTTTCTGGATTTTTTTAGCTCCGTTGTTGTGGTAGGTATTTGTATTTTAGGATGTCAGTTATCCATTTTCTCTTGTTTTTGGACAGCAGTAACCTGATTTTTATTTAGAGTTCATTTCCGTCTTGATGAAGTCTGTGTACTTCCAGAGATGCTTGCCTTCTCCCCAGATGCTTCAATCACTCAGTACAATCCATCACTGGCTACAGGCATGAAAATATGAATGAGCTCATAATGACACAGACCTAGGAAGAGTTCAGATAAGCTTCCATAAGCTTATGTAAGTTAGCTTTTAATTGTATATTTTGCATGCTATGTGTAAAATAAAATGTTTATCCACAATGCATATGCTAAAGTTCTTTTATTAAAATATTTTATTTATTTATTTGACGGACAGAGAGACAGAAAGAGCACAAGCAGGGGCATAGGCAGGCAGAGGGAGAAGCAGGCAGTCTCCTCACTGAGCAGGAAGCCCAATGTGGAACTCGATCCCAGGATCCTTGGGATCATGACCTGAGCTGAAGGCAGATGCTTAACCAACTGAGCCACCTGGGTGGCTGTTAAAGTTCTTATATTAAGTGTTTAAGAGTAGAAACTAAACCTATATCCTTTAATTCCAAAATAAAATATAAATATTAACATTAATTCTATAGGTTAATCTGAATTTATATAAATTGATGATAATGATGGCAATTAACTGTACCAGAATTATTCTCATTAGAGGACAAACAAGGCTTGCTGATCACTATGCTGGCTCTAAGCCTTCACAACTTAATGAATGCTAAAATATTAAAATCTCATCCAGTTTACCATGGAGCCATAATTTACAAGAATAAATGCATAATAATCCTTTGGACTTCAGAGGTAATTTATGAGCAATATTCTCACAGTGGATGATGATAATTCACTCTCAATTAGCTCAGCTTGATTTAAATCATTGATTGCCCCATGTTTAATAATAATTTAGTAATAATGAAATTAATAGTCCTTCTATTTTGGGATAAAAATTTTAAAGACTCCATGGTGAATTTTAACTTTAAAAATGAAGGTTTATGAATATTTTCTTGTAACTTTTCTATTTTGGATTTTTCTCCTTCCAGGCATTGTTAACTTTATATAAGTGTGATTTCCATTAAAATGTTGAGGTTGCATATAATAAACTGTGCCCTACCCCTGTGTTTAAGTTACCTCCAGAGGTACCTAGATCAGGTTTGTAGATCTCTGATTCTTCCAAAATTACACTGACATTATTCACTTTCAGAGATTTGAAAAAGACATCAGTAGACTTAATTATTTCTTATAATTAGCCATTCCAAAATAAAAGAAACAGTTCACAAATATTTTTTTTTAAAAAAACACTGCAGAGTCTATGTCTAAAATGTATTATAATCATTATTAATTAAACAGATATTGCCCTGATTCTGCTAAAGTGGGTTTATGGAATAATTTATATATTCAATAATTTTAGCAAATGAGGAAAATTTATCAAAGGTGGCAACATCTAATAAGGTTGGACAAATTCTAGCTATACTATGGCTTTTAATATGATGTTTTCTTTTTCCCATGGGTTGAGTACCTATTTAAGAAGACATAATATGTTCTATTTATGCAACAATGAGGTCATCTCATTTCGTTCCATCTTTTCATCTCAGTTAGGATTGAGGAAAATGCCAGTATAATCCCATAACTCCAATGAAAAACAAAACAAAACAAAAAAACCATCAGTGCTCCTTAGGTTTGATCAGGAACATCATCTTCAGAAAAAATTTTGCCACAGAGTCATTGTGCTTCCCTAATAATGTTGACAGCTCCATAAGTCAATGATGCAGGTTTTTTTAAAGATAGTATTTGTAGAAAAATACATAGATGGTAACAAAATAAGAAGAAAAGAGGAAAATCAGAATGCTGTTCTTCTCCTTTACTTGGAAGCCAGTATCGGTAGAGGGGAAAGAAAGACCAGTGCAGTGTCAAAAGACAGTTGATTTCTACTCTTACCTCTGCCATCAAATTCTTCTATGACTTCTGAAAAGTTACCTCTTGAGGTGTCACTTGCGTTTATAAGAAGGATGGGAAGGAAGTGGTCAAAGAGATCAGAATTTCCCAACAAGAAGTGTGCATAACCATCACCTTTTGAAATTAAATGAGTTGTGGGTGTTGGACCTTAACCACAACCTACTGAATTAGAACCCCTGTGGCTGGAACCAGATAAGTGTATATTCAAATGCCACAATTGATAGTTCTGAACACCTCTGGAGCAGATGAATCTTTGAGTTCTTTATAGCTATGCTCTTTTCCTTTCTATGATTCTATAGAATGAATGTTAGTTAATGGGGCAATATAACTTAGAGACACTAAACTACAAAAATTACCTTTAAATGTTGTGTGTGTGTCAGTGTGTATGTGTATGTGGTGGGGGGATAGAAAAAGAGAGTCATCTCTGTAACAGGTACTTTATTAGGTGCTGCAGATAAATAAATAATATCTTAGAAATAATTTCCTGCTTTCAATTTGTTTAGTCTATTTCAGTGAGAAATCTAACAGACAATAACATAACAAAAAGTAAAATAACATACTAGGGACAGAGATTTAGATGATGGTGATATATCCTATAGTTAGAGTTCAGGAATACCACTGCAAAAAAATTGAGTAGAATTTTTTTCAGGCAAAAATAGCAAGGCATTTGGAAGGTCCTGGCACAAGCAAAAGTAATAAAAAAATTGAAATCATATTAAAAAATAAGAAATTGGAAAATAAAAAAAAGAAATTGGAAAATATATATCTGTCCATATTGTAAAGAACTTTGAATGTCTATATGTAAACTTTGCTTTTAATTTGATGGGCACTGGAATATTGTTGAATATTTATTATAAGATCTGAAATCACATTTAAAATGGTTTTAAGGTATTAGTTGAAAATTAATTAAAAACACAATTCTTTGAGAACTTACTATATGCCAGTTTCCATGCTAACTAGTGTTTAATACAATACTTCTTTTCAGTAGGTGTTGTTTTCCTTCAGTCTAGTTCAGAAAGGCTACATACTTCCATTATAGCAGATTTAACTATGCATGTTCCTTTTCTACTCTACCGTGGGTTTGGAAATTACCCAGATTCTGCTTTGCTTTGGGGAATCTGTCCCTAGTCAATAAAACTAATAAAATTGCTATTTAAAAATCATTTTTAAATTATCAACACTCTTGAGTGAGCTTATCTATTCCCTTGGCTCAATTGTCACCCTATGCTAAGCATATATATTTCCTCTTGAAATATAAGAAAGTAAATACTCTTAATTGAGAAACATAATTAACAGCTGAAGAGGAAAAAAATGAAGGTCTTTGTCCTATTATTAAGCATGGGGTTCCCTGTGATCAACCAAGATAAGGAGACTCTCAGGCATGCTTATTAGATGACCCTCCAAAATGTTCTTCTGGGCTTTCTAAAAGAGAATATTTATCACGTTGTATTGTAATTGTTAACAAAATCTGTGCAGTGTGGGACTGTCTTTTTGTTGTTATGCTCTTAGAAACTAAATAATGTTTAATGTTTAACAAATATTTCTTTAATATAGGTGTGATTAAATAAATGACTACCAAGATCAAGTATATTCTCATTCTCAATCAGATTATTTCCTCAATTTAAACAATAAAAAGTAGTAAAATATTTATATTAATTCAAACATGTATCAATTACCTAACATGTTGCAAGCAATATTATAAGATCTAAGGATATACCTGTAAACAAGAGGCTTAGGTTCCTACTTTCATGGATCTTATCATCTAGGGAAGAAACACATATTAAGTAAATTGATTTTTAAATAGAAAAATTATGCAAAACTCATTAAAGAAAGTAAACAAGGGAATGAAATAGAACGTTGATATCAGAGATGAAGTAACTTTAGACAGAGTAGTTTGAAAATGCAACATTTTAACTTAGGTGTGAACTAGAGCAAGTATTTGCAAAGCTGGAAGTAGGACATTCCAGGCAAATACACAGCGGTTGTGATAAAAAAGGACTTAGTATTTGAAGAACAGGAAAGGACTCCTGTAAATCTGAAATGTAATTCATAAAGAGTATAATGTAGTAGGATTAGAGAGGTAAGCAAGTGTCAGATCATATAGGGACATACAATCCATCTTAAAGAATTTGCATCTTATCCTGAAACCCATGGAAAGCCACAAGCATTAAGCACAGTCTGAGTTAGGAGTTAAAAATATAACTTGGCCTGTGGTACAATGCATGATTATAGGTTCTTAAATAGAAGTTATTTATACAGGGGAAGAATCCAGTAATTGTAAAAAGGTGATTATAATATGGAATCTAGTTACTATAGGAAAATTCACAGAGAACGACTCTTAACACCCAACTTTGGCACTTTGGCACATTGTTGGTATAGCCCAGGAAGATTTTCTTCTTTTAGCAAAAGTCACGTACATTTTAATTTAAATAAAATCCCTATTATTTCTGTCATATCGTTTTCCATAAGCACAATACATGTTTGTGCAAAAAATAAAATCCAAATAGTTCAATAAATTATATAATGAGAAGGGGATATTCCTCCCAACTCTTTCACTCTCATCTATTCTTATGCTTGAATGTTAAAGATATAATTTTCTCATTTTCTATTTATCTTATTAGAATAGGTCAAATTACATGTATTGTGTATGTATCATAAATGAGTATCCTGTTCTTACCATACTCAGTTTTGTGGGCTTGTATTTATTTATTTATTTACTTGTTTGTTTATTTATTTATTTATAGAGAAAGAGAGAGAGCAAGCAGGGGAGCAGCAGAGACAGAGAGAAACTCAACCAGACTCTATGCTGAGGACAGAGCTGAGCCCGACGTGGGGCTGATCTCATGACCCTGAGATCATGACTTGAGCTGAAATCAAGAGTGTGATGGTTAACTGACTAAGCCACCCAGGTGCCCCTATATTTTGTCTTTATTGACATAACAATACATTCTTGAAACTGTTTCATGTTCATCCAGAATTTTCTCAATTTTTAAATGCAAGAAATAGATAAACCATTATTCACTTTACCTATACTCTATTTATAGGCACTTAAATTGCCTTCATATTTTTACAAATATTAATGTTCCCTATATCTTTGAATACATATATAATCTCTACTCTAAACAATATAAACAGATAAGAATCTATACATAATAATTGTAAAAGTCTAATAATTATGTTTGAGCCCCTCCTTTATTTAGCACAGCCTAAAATCCCATAGAAATCAGTTTCTATATTTAAAAAAGTCCTTCATACTTACAAGAGTCTTGGAAGAAAATGGAAAGAAAGTGACAAAAAGACCAAGAAAGAGTCTTAAAAGCAACATAGGGGAAATCATATTCATCATGAATATATGCAACATGTATAAACATATATGTACATAACAATACATTTCCAAAATATGTGAAAAATGCTGACAGAATTGAAGATTGAAATAAATGTATAATTCAACAATAATAGTAAGTCTACAATGTCTGATTCTCAGTATGAATGGTACTAGACAGAAAATCATTAAGGGCAGAGGACAAAAACACATTATCAACCACCTTGTTGTGGTGGTTGTCCTCTATAGAGCAAACCACCACAAATCACCAAAATATATGAAAGATGCAAAAGACTATATCTTATTTGGTTTCATTAATAAGAAATACCCAGAATGTCACATTTATAGACAGATTAGTGGTTGTCTGGGGCTTGAGTGGTAATAAGAGCTGATTGCAAATAAGAGAGATCTTCTTGGGGTGATATAAAATTTTCTAAAAAAGACTGTAGTTGTTTAATGGCTATTCAACTATATAAACATTATTTTTAAAGAATCATTCAACTATACATTTAAAATGATCGGGTACTATCCTATATAAATTACATCTCAATAAAGTTGTCCAAAGAAGCAAAAATATACCTAATATTTCTTCAGTGAAACATTTCCAAATTTTGCTTACTGTTATTTGCATGTTTCCCTGTGCCATAGAATTCTTTGCACATCTTACCATTGTAATAACCAATTGGGGGAACTTGGATGTCTCCACAGCTAGACTGAAACATCTAAAAGTCTGATTATAAGTTATTGACATTTCTGTCACTGAAATCAAAATAAGTTAAAAGCAATTTGTTTTTTGACTTCCTTAAAGAGCACTGATACCAAGTCTATATTGTTGGTATTAATCCACGTCAGGTATATCACAATTCTTTGGCAATAATGTACCTTAGTTTTACATTAGCCTTTTTTATTATAAACTTCTCATTTGGGGGATCCCTGGGTGGCGCAGTGGTTTAGCGCCTGCCTTTGGCCCAGGGCGCGATCCTGGAGACCCGGGATCGAATCCCACGTCAGGCTCCCGGTGCATGGAGCCTGCTTCTCCCTCTGCCTGTGTCTCTGCCTCTCTCTCTCTCTCTGTGACTATCATAAATAAATAAAAATTAAAAAAAAATAATTATTAAAAAAAAAAATAAATAAACTTCTCATTTACTAGAAATGCATCTTACATGAGTTAGTGAAGTTATTTATACAATTATGTTCACATGAAAATTGTGCTTTATAGGAAAGGAAGAAAAATTATACAAATCTTCATTAATATGGAGTTGATTAAATAAGGTAGACTTACTCAGAATGCTCTGTATTTTTATATTATAATGGGATACATAAATAGAGCCTGGTAATGAAAAAGTTCTAAGTTATATGGCTAAATGCAAAGATGCTTCAAAAAATTTTAAATATTTTATTTATTTTTCATGGGAGACACGGGGCGGGGGGGGAGGCAGAGACATAGGCAGAGGAAGAAGCAGGCTCCCTGCAGGGAGCCTAATGCCCATGGGAATTTTGCGATCATACCCTGAGCCTGAGCCAAAGGCAGATGCTCAACCATTGAGCCACCCAGGCATCCCGATGTTTCAATTTATGCATAATAAAATTTTATTTTGTTTCCTTGAAAAGTTGATAGATGATAACAATAAAAAAATATATAGGAAGCATCAAACTGAAGATGGTTGCTATCAGGAAGTTGGAGGAACTTGAAAGAACTTGTAAGTTTGTAATATAAAAATTATCACATCAAAACTTGTCAATCCTGGGAAAACTGGACAGCTACAGCCTAAAAGACAAAAATTGACCACTTTCTTACAGTATACACAAAAAGACCTTAAAATGAATTAATGAATTAAAGATCTAAATGTAAGATCAGAATTTATAAAATTCCTTAAAAAATATAGGCAGTGATCACTTGGATATCAACTTTATCAATATTTTCCAGGCTATGTCTCCACAGGCTAGAGAAACAAAAGCAAAAAATAAACAACTGGAATTACAGTAAATTAAAAAGCTTTTGCATGTGTAGAAAACCATCAATGAAATGAAAAGTCAACCTACTGGTTGATCTATTTGTAAGGGGTTAATATAAAAAAACAAAAACAAAATACCTCATATAAGTCAACATCAAAAAATCAAATAATCTAATTAAAAATAGCAAAGGACCTGAATAGACATTTTTTTCTAAGAAAGTATACAGGTGCCTAACAGATACATGAAAAGATGCTCAGCATCACTAATCATTAAGGAAATGCAAGTCAAAACCACAATGAGATATCACCTTACCTGAATCAGAATGGCTGTTATCAAAAAACAAGAAATAAACAAGTGTTAGCAATGATAGGGAGAAAAGAAAACTCTTGTAGACTGGTGAGAATGCAAATTGGTGCAGCCACTATGAAAACAGAGAGTTTCCTCAAAAAACTAAAAATTGAAGTACCACACAATCCAGTAATTCCACCTCTGGATGTTGACCCAAAAACAAAAACATGAATTCTGAAACTCATACGCACTACCATGTATTTGCAGCATTATTTACAATAGCCAAGATATTGAAGCAATCTATGTCCATATAGATAAAATAATAAATAAAGAAGATGTGGTATATATAAACAATGATATATTAGTCATAAGAAAGAATGAAATTTAGCCATTTATGACAGCATGGATGGACCTAGAGGGTGTTATGCAAAATGAAATTAGCCGAAGAAAGATTACTACCATATGCTTCATTACACTTATAAACTAAAAAACAAATGAGCTTGGGTGGCTCAGTCAGTTAAATGTCTGACTGTTGGTTTCAGCTCAGGGTGTGATCATGGGTTGTGGACTAATCCAAAAGTCAGGCTCCCTCCTCAGCAGCAAATTGACTTGAGGATTCTCTCCCTCTTCACCCCCCTCCTTTCTCAAATAAATAATTAATAAATCTTTAAAAAAAAGAACAAATGAACAGAGAAGCAACAACAACAAAGAAACAGACTCATAAAAAGCTAACTAGTGGTTGCTTAAGGGGCAAGGAGATAGTTGGATTGGTGAAATGGTTGAAGGGGATTAAGGAGTACCAACATTCAGATATGAAAAGTAAGACATAGGAAATATAATCAATAATATTCTAATACATTTATCATGATGAGTATTTAGTAATTAAAAAAATCAATCCAATTTATTGACTTAAAAACAGGCTATCGTTCATGAACATCTTCCCTCTGATAAATTGTCCTTCAGAATAGAAATCAATTTCCCTGGAATATCCATTAAAACACTTGAGACTACATCCAAAATAAAGATCTAACTAACATCTTAGCATTAAATAAACAAAGTAGAACTGCCTTACAATAATTTGTGATGCATAGGGGGAAACTGGCAACTAAAATTTGTAAAGTAATAGAGTCTATAATAGAATTGGTGAATAATTCCTAGGTAGAGCACACACTTTGGGATGACTACACTGAAAATTACTCTAGGAATGATAAAACTTTGTCAGAATGATGAAAAGATTGGAAAGAAATATGGAGAAAAACGACTTATGGCCTAAAATCTGCTGCGATCGCTTTCAACAAGTTTTAGCAGAGACCCAATGAAGATTACACACTCTATTGTAAGACTCAGATATTGAAATGATTTTAATGACATTTATATTTTTGTGTTTTTTAAAAAATCTAAATTCTGGATAACCTATAAAGGAGGGATTAATTTTTTATGACACTCTACTATAAAATAATTTGAATGCATTAAATTGGGCCTAATTGAAGAGAATAATATTATGAATGATATGCAGTTCATATGGTACATCTGTGTATCTTAAGTTCTTCCTTACATCAATATTGAATTGATTTTGTAAACTGAAAAATACAAGAATTAAATGAAACATTTAACAGTAACTATTTGAAATGAAAACTACTAATGAAATATAAAGACATTAATTCTAAGTGAATTCAATGATATATAGGGTTTAATAATCACTTTAGAAATATGTAGCCAAAACATTTTAGCCTCTTATATTTACACAGCTTATTACCATTTATTCTGTGCTATTCATTTTATTGTGCACATTCTTTACAAAAATGTCACCATAGTCAATATTCTCTGAGAAAGGAAAATGTCTCTATTGGATTATCTAGTGAAGTAATTCAAACTTAGGCTTTTGGCAGACTGTATATCATGGTACAAATGGACATATTTTACTAGTAGTATAAAGGAAGCATAATACCTAGAAGTTGCATTCCAAAGAAGTGAAGCATATAAATGAAGAAAATAATGCCTATAAACGAAAAAAAAATTGAAACAATTTACTTTGGTTAAGGTAAAATCCAACAAAATGTGAAATGGTTAAGATTTATAACACAGCACCAAATGCTGAAATGCATAAATGAATCAACCTAGCCAATCATTTACCCAGGTCACATTAAGGCTTATATTCATCAATAATATTCAATAAATTAAAGATAAACTATAACTTAAACAAATATCTTTCTATATGTGTGTGAAAACTAAGCAAAAGATCTTTGTTTTATTCAGAAATTAAGACAAATAACAAAATTCTGTCTTTGTCAAAATGTACATATTTGAAGTGATAACCTCCAATATGCAGTTCATATGGTACATCTGTGTATTTTAAGTTCTTACTTACATCAATATTGAATTGATTTTGTAAACTGAAAAATACAAGAATTAAATGAAACATTTAACAGTAACTATTTGAAATGAAAACTACTAATGAAATATAAAGACATTAATTCTAAGTGAATTCAATGATATATAGGGTAAAAGTTCATAAAAAAGTTTGGAAATCTGTTCCTTTAGTCTCTTTTTATACCTTTTTATACCTTCTGCATTAATGGATGGATTATACCTGTCAAATTCATGAATTCAGAGAGCATGGGGTGCTTTTTGTGCTGGCTACATAGTTCTGATGTTGTTTTGTATAAGTCTTTTATAAGGTTTAATGTAAGTTATTTTGCAAGCAAACTTCAGGGCAAGGCCTATGTCTCCAATAATTCGATCATGTCCTTAACCCCATTTCCTGTGGTTACCATTATCTATAAACTTGATAGCAGATGATTATAGGATGTAGTGTTCACAGTAACAAGGGTGATTTCCAAACTGCCAACATGCCCTTTAATGGTGACTACTGACAATGTGTTTCTAAGAAAGAAAAAGAAAGACAGCAAGAATCAAGTGTTGAACCCTGCTGTTCCATTCAGTATCTGGGATCCAGATTCTATGGTATCGAAATACTGTAGAAACCTGAATAATGTCTTTGTGGTATTCACTGTGCCCTCTCAGTTATGAAATCCCTTATGGAACCACTGGCAATGCACTTCAATAAACTCACTCTGTTATACATACATCTATTATTGCCCATACTTTTATTGTACACTTACTATGTGCCACACACTATCCTAAAAAGTGTATACTTAAGGTGTTGAAGCAAATAGTGATGGCCTCTGCCTTTTTAATAAAGTGCTATAAAGGAAACTGTAATGGTGCTTTGAGCTGTCCAAGGGACTAATTACATAAGTGGTGAGAAATGAGGAGAAACTATTAACTTAGATTGAATATCAGTGAGGGACTCTCTACAAAAGGATATAATGTTAAAAGTGAGACCTAAAAGAAAAGTAATAGTTATCTAGGGAGGAATTCAGGGAAGGAGGCAGCATATAGAGTCTCATGGGTAGAAAAGAATTAGGACTGTTTTAGTATCTGAAAGACCACATGACTTCCTGACCATAATGAACAAGCAGGTAAATGATAAGATTAAGGTGAAGAAGTTGGAAGGAGCGGGGCATGTGTTTTTAGACCATATTTTTATAGTATCATAGACAGCCTTTGAATGTATTAAGAGAGGTAATGAGTAACATTCAACTTATATTTTTAGAAGATCATTCTTGTATAGAAAATCAATTGGAGGGGAGTAGAAGGGAAATTGGGCACTTAATTTAAGGAGAGAATTGGAGACGCAGCAGTAGGAGTGTTAAAATAGAGGTGGAGAGAATGGGAAAGCAACATTTTGGAGATAGACTTCAGAGACCTTAGTTGCATATTGCTTTTTGATAATGATGGATGTGAAGATGATGTGACCCAACATATTGCTTGAGTATCAAAACGGGTGGGGATTTTGAAGTCTGGAGGAAGAGAAAGATTTGGCAGGTAAGATTAAGCATTCAATTTTGGATGTGTTAAATTTGAAATTTGTGTCAGACATCCAAGGGGAGCTATAACAAAATCTGTTGGTTATATAAGGCTTGATCTGAGAAGATAATTTTAGTTCAGAAATAGTAATTTTGGAACTGTTGAAATGTAAGTAGTATTTAAAGCTGTGGATATGTATTAAATACCTATTTTATAAAAACCTCCTATGTTCAAGATTCTTACACTCATTAAGGAGAAAAATATGCTCACATAGAAAGTTAATACCAGCCTAATGGAACTAATTGTAGCACATTATCGATTGCTGGTTGCTTGTTAGGACTACATCTGGTTCAAATTAAAAAAAAAAAAAAGTTTATTGTCGCTCAAAAAGATAGAAGCTTCATTGTCCCATACCACAAAAAGTTAGAAGTATATGAGATAACAGAAAATAAATATTGGTCTCTACCCGCCTAGTTCCTGGCACAGAGCTCCTAAACACTCTTCTAATTTTCCTTCTTTATTTGTTTTCCAAAAGAATCTTTAAGCAGACTCTTTACTGAGTGTGGCCCCCACCCCACCCCCCAGGCTTGATCTCGCAACCCATGAGATCATGACCTGGGCCAAAACCAAGAATCTGATGCTTAACTGAAGCAGGCAGGCACCCCACACTCTTGTAATTTTCTAAGTGATAAGAGCAATAGGAGCATATTTTTGTTCTACTATTTGGCCTTTAACCCTGGTTTCTGAAACCCTTGTAATTTCCTTGGTGACTTTTGTTCTAATGAGATGATTCTGGTTGAGCTCCTTGATGTTTTCTGGATGAGTGCCAGTCACAGGAAAGAATAAACCATGATTAGAAGTTTGGAATTAAAAAAAAAAAAAAAAAAGAAGTTTGGAATTTTATGATACCCCCTTTTCCTCCACACACATTTCTTAAAATAAGGAAAAGGGGCTGAAAATGGAATTAATGACTAGTGTTTGGATAGCACCCAGGTTGGTGAACATATCCACCTACGGGGAAAAAGTAGGCAGTCCATGTCCACAGGGCCAGCGGCTCCTGCTCTCGGGATCCTAGATCTTAATCTATGTATCTTTTCATTGGGCTATTTGCATCCTTTATCATATCCTTTAATAAACTAGTAAACATAAGTGTTTCCTGAGTTCTGAGAGCTGCTGTAGCAAATAATCAAACCCAAGATGGAGGAGGTCACTGGAGCCTCCAATTTGTAGCCATGTTGGACAGAAGTTGTGGCAACCTGAATGCCTTCTACTAGTTATTAGCCCCCAAAGTTAGGGGTGGTGTCTTATGATTGAGCCCTTAACCTGTGGGATCTGAGGCTATCTCTAGGTAGATAATGTCAGAATTGAGTTAAATTGTTAAGACATTCAACTGGTGTCAGAATTGCTTGATGTAGGGGGAAAAACTCCACGTATCTGGTGTCAGAAGTGTTGTGAATGTGTAATAGTGTGAAAGGAAAGGAGAAACACAGGGGAAGACTGGGTTTTCCTAATACAGGGTAAGACAATTCAAGGCTAGTATTACAGCTCAATACACAAACCATGTACCGTAGTTTTCACCCACTGTACCTAAGGATATTTGCCTTTAACATCAAATCAAGATGATCGAAATGTTAAACCTGTAGTTTCATGTTTGCATTCCCTTCCATTTTCTTTACTTGGAAAGACCAATAAGCCAAAGCCATTCCTGACATACTAAGTAAGTTTAACTGAGACATGGCTAACAGGGAGTTCTATTCATAAGGACAAAGGTGAGGGGACTTCTATTGAGTAGGTAATTAGCAATCACCTACTTGGTATATTGTATGGTGTAGTACTTTTCAAATTTGAGGATCATTATTTAACAGTCATTTCCATAATATTATTTTTATTCATTTGAGTTTTTCTCCTGCCCTATACTTTCCACTTGTAGTGAATTGAAATATTCTTGAAATTTAACATCTGGGAATATGTTATAGCATGCTGTTGCCTTTTTATAAAATACCAACAATGTATATCAATGTATGGTACTATTCAATGTATGACTACCCTTATTATACACTTAATAAGTGTGACAATAATATATCTTAAAAACCAAAAGAGGTCTAAATTTACACAAATGATAAATTAACTTAACAAATAAAGTAAACTGACAATTTAGAGTATAATCTGATATAATGTAAATGAATAGAACACATCTGATATATACCGACCTAGAAGACACTCATTCCACAGAGGTAAGCAAAAAAATATATGCAACAGATAATTAAATAAATCAGGGTTGTTGTTGTTGTTGTTGTTTTTAATAAGGGCCAGATAGTGAATGAATGTTTTAGGCTTTACAGTCTTATGGTTGGTTGCATCTACTCAAACCTGTCACTGTATCATGAAAGCAGTCATGGATGACATGTAAAAACAATATGGATGACTGTTTTCCAATAAAACTTTATTTGTAAAAACTGGATTTGGCTTACGTACGGTGGTTTGCTTACTCTCAATACAGAGGGTGATTCCAAAAGAAAAAAAAAACTAATTTAATAAAAGTGGAGATGATAGAAATAATCATTGATGAAAGATACTTTGAGAGAGGAGAGTGAGAACAAAAGAAGAAAATTAATTTTCTCCTGCAATGAAAAACTGAAGAGTTCAGCAAATAGAGACTTGGAAGTAAGGAAATTAAAATTTTAACTTCTTCCTTAATATAAAATTTAAATAGTGAAATGTAATTTCTACTTGTGTATTTACACTTCACAAATAAAAATCTCTTTAAAAAGGAAAGTATGACTTTTAAAACATATTTATGGCTTTACTTGCAATTAACTGACATAAAATCAGCTGTTATATGACGCTTTCATTTGAACTGTAAAATGAGATATTTCAGGTTCTAAGAATAGATAATAAAAATATTTTTTAAAATTTTTCAACACAGAGTTATGTTTTCAGCTAATATGCAGCACTAATATGAGAATATATTATCCATGTTCTGGAGTAACCATAGTTTACAATTTAAGTTAGAGGCACGAAATGAATTCAGAATAAATGATAAAAATATATTAATAGACATTATGGGATCAAAAGGAAAAGTAACTATGCATTTCTTCTTAATGCTAGTAGGATCATCAGTCCATTGGCAGTCCTATTAGTCCTATTAGTCCTATTAGTCCCATTCAGTTACTAATATCAGGCTTCTGATGCTTCCTATGGCCTCATTTGAAAAACTACTACCCCTTTTATCTTGCCTCTATGGCCTGATTTCTTTGATTCAAATGGATTATTCTAATCCATTCTGATCTAATATTTTAACTCTCATTTTGTATTTTCTTTTTACTACATTCCTTGAATACTTCGCCAATTTAACCTATTATTAGTGACCATTATTTTCCCCATTATAATAGCTTTTGTTATTAAATATTTCTCTGTGCCAAACACTTCATTAAATTCTTTATATGCAGTCCTTCATTTAATCCTTATACAACCCTGTGAAATAGGCACTGTAATAATTATTCCATTATTACAGACGGGGAAGTAGAGTTCAGACATATTAAATATCTTGCCCAAGGTTATGTTAGCTAGAAGGTAAGAGCAGAAGATTGAACTCAAGACAGTAGGATTCCAGAACACACTCTCTGTTGGTCATAATTTCCTGTGTCATACTGACACTTTGGCTGGGGAAAATCACTCAACCCTACAATATGATGACACAAGGCATGTTCTTTAACTTGAGTGAACCGTTAATGCCACTCAGAAATCTTACATGTTTCAGACAACTTTTCTCTCTTACTTCCCACAATGAGAAAATTTTTTTCAAAGGCAATTTTTGTTTTGCAAGCAGGTCTTGTCCTGTCTCCTCCATCTTTTCTACCTTCATGCTTGAGACATCCTTGTCTCTATTTCACAGGAAAATAGAGACTGTCAGGTGAGATTTGCCAATACTTTCTATCTATCCCCATGTGAAAATCTCATTGGCATCAATATTCAATCTCACTTCTTTGCATTTTGTCTGATAGAAAATATGTCTTTTCTCCTAAAGCTAATTGTTCTATCTCAATTTAGGATTCCAAGTGCTCCTAACTTTCAAAGGAATTTCTGAAAAGTTAGGTTTTCTTCATCTTCCTCTCTATTGGCTCTCACAGATCAGGCTGGAGTCTGGTAGTACTGTCTTAGTTAGAAACAATTGGCAGCCCTACACTTTATTAATTATATTAATCTCTCCAAGGCTAGTATAAAAAAGAAATGGACAGAACATAGGCCTCACAGAAAAGGCACATCATTCATACTGAAAGTCACCTAACATAGTCAATATGTCCTTTGCTTATTATCAAAATTCACTTACAAGGCAGTTCTTTGTAGGTGATATTTTACTAAAGATAGTTTTGCAGAGGAAGATGTAGAGACAGTCACTAATTTGTAGGGGCTTAAAGTCAAATTTATACTCTTCATAGTTCTTTTGTTGCCCTCTGATATTTTAATTTATTGATTATGGATTTATTTCTGCATATTATAAAGGCTCTTTTTACCTGTATTTTGGCATACAATGCACCCTTTAGACTCTGACTTCATGTTATGTGGTTAGCAAAATAAAAATGACCAGGAAAAGAAATGCCTGGTTTTGAAGGTAAAATGAAATGTCTATTCCTAAGCATGTCCTAGGAAAAACCTGGTCATGAATTTGTTCAATATAGTTGGGAATCCAGCCTCTTTGGACCCTGGATCCATCTTCTATAGAGTTGTGCCCTTTCAATATCGCTATATTGTCAATGACTATGAAATAAATAAGTAAACTTATCCAAACGAGTGAAACATTTGATATTTGATTTTCTCATGTTTTGACATTGATTTAATTACACCTTGTATAGATACCAAAAATCTATATAAAGTGTTTTTCCATGCCAAAATGAAATTAATCAAATGATATGATGGTTGGTGGATGAAGATTACTGTAACATTTGGATAAACTAGTCTAGGGATTATCGTATTATTGAATTGATAAGTCAAGTAAGAGATTTTATAAAATTTTGATTTAGAAGGTTATAAATATCTTTCATATCACATTCTGGGCATCAGTTAATCAATCAAGGACCTCTTCAAGTCACATTTCTTCCATGACTGCACCTTCACAGATATGTCTAGCCAGAAATAATATCTTTCTCCATTGTCCCTATATTGTAATTAGTACCTCTTCTATAATAATGCCTTCTGAAACTCATTTATTTCCCATTAATAATATGGACATTTGGTATGTAAAGTCAACCTCTGTCTCCTAAACAGTGTCCAGTACATTGTCATATTTTTAGTAAATTCACAAAATTTATAAAAGCAGATTAAAACATGTTCATTTCGATGGACATCTGGGTGGCAGTGTCAGTTAAGCATCTGCCTGTGGCTGGGGTCATGCATGATCTGAGTCCTGGGTTTGAGCCCCACATGAGCTCCCTGCTCATCGGGGAGTCTGCTTCTCCCTCTCCCTCTGCCCCTTCCCCTTCCACTGCCCACACTCATGCTGTGTCTCTCATAAATAAATAAATAAATAAATAAATAAATAAATAAATAAATAAACAAAATATTTTAAAAAACATATATGTTCATTTTGAGTATGTAAGCCTCAGATTAGCGTGTTGGGAAAAAAAATCTTTTTAGTGTGCTCTTTGAGCTCCTATTGGTTGATAAATTCTACCACAGAGGGAAAACCTCTGATTACAGAGAGTGATTTGACAACAGAATGAATATACTTAAGTAGGTTACCTCTGGGTTGTATTTAGTTTGAAACCCTGTGAGAGAGCTTTTATAGACTTCTAAGTTTTCAGTTGCTTCAATAATAAAGAAGCTTTTTATTTAATGAGATTAGGTATACAAGATTTGCAAATAATTTACATTGTTAAGATAGACTGATAGAGCTCAGCAAGAGATAGAATGAAAGTATTTAGAAATCTAATTATCAGGTGGCATTGGAGTGTGTCTGATCTGGAAACATTATTAAAAAATATATTAGGGAAAATACTAGGGAGAATCACTCTAGTAGGTTTCAAGGACTGGAATAGGGGTAACTTCTCCTGATCTCAATTAACTTCAGATGTAAAATGTTAATAAAACTACTACTTGTCTAAAGGTTAAAAGGTGTGCTATGGTGACATGAGGGTGCATTTCCTGAATTCCAGCTAATACATTTCAAACTGAAATATGGGTTTATAGTTGTTCCCTGGCGTCTCAGAAGATACTACATAAAGAATATTGTGACAGAGTTTCTTCTTCTCTCATATGACAGAGTTGAGTAAGGAATGCCTGTACAGCTAAATGTCCTATACCCTTCTCTATCCATATGTAACCACACATTTAAATTCTGGACAACAGGATGCCAATAGAAATTATGTTTCATTTCCAGTGTATGTTCTTTAAATGAAGGTGGACTTACTCCTCTTTTTTTCTTATTTTCTGCCATTAAAGGTATAGTCTTTATGTTGAATTGGAATTGTTGTTTGGACACCAATATGGAGACAAGAGTTGAGAATGATAATGCCTCCTTACCAGCCTAGACAGTTTACCTCTGTACTCTTAAATAAAATATAAAAAGGAACTAATATATACTTCAATTTTAACATAGCAGGTAAGTGGAGATAGAGAAATGATGACAAATTGAGCATAAAAAAGGGGAAAATGAAAATGAAACTCTACCTTACACACACACACACACACACGGGATTAAGTACCTAAATGCAAGTTTGACAGATGAGACCCCCAAAAATAGAAGATACCCAGTTAAGTTTGAATTTCAGATAACAGCTTTTAGTATAAATATATCTCCAGGAATATAAATATACTAAAAAGCTATTTGTTATTTATCTGATACCAAATTAAAAAATGGTGTCCTGCACTTTTATCCAGTCACTATACTTAATATAAGAAAATATGTTAAGAGTGACAGCATAAGGAACATAGCAGCATAAGTTGTCCCTTGTTCTTGTTTTTGTCTCCTCCTTTAACAGCAAATATTTGGCATCCACCCATGAACAAAAGTGCCTTTGAGGAAACTGTGGAATCTAGCACCACACACCAAAGGTCTGGGAAAATGTATTGCTCACTTGTACGTAATATAATAGGTAGTGGTCCTGGCTGTGGGATCTTGCAGTGGCCTATGATACAGCTCTAGCCTCTCTTGGAATGGTCTGGGGGCCTCTAGAAAACTGTCTTTGACAATCACCCACAGATGAGAGAGCCTTTGCGGAAGTCCCAGTTTTCAGAAGCACATTTCCAGCATACTAGTTAAGCAAAACAATAAGTGTCTGAATGCAGTGGAGTGGGTTAGAGAAACAGCTAGATTTTATCTGCTTCCTCCTCCAACAAGCAGCAAAGTTCAGGGCCAGAGAGATTTTCTCTACCTGTGATTTCCCCTATCTGGGGAAGGGAGACAATGTGAATGAGCATCCAGCTTCCCCAAATTTATGAGCTCCAACCAAAGGGGCTCATTTCTCTCTCATCTTATTCAGGGAACTGAATCTTAAGCCATATGAATGTGGAGCATGAAGAAAATAGAGAAGTGGTAGATAAGATTCTTGGAGGGTATGAAAATGACACAAATTCTACTAACCACATTGTAGACTCCATCAAAAAGCCCACCCATGAATCACTGGGAACACTTCACTCAGATCCCCCAGTGGCCCATGGGTATCCTGAGCATTCCTTGTGTCACAACCCCACATGCTTCACCCTGTGGCTGGTTCCCTATGTGTGCTCCTAATAGCAGCAGTAAGAGCTACTTTTGTCACATGGCTAATGAGCATTTGCAGAAAGCTGGCCTAAATCTGTGGGCCAAGGCAAGACCACAAAGCTGTGCTTTAGTACTAACTTTGGGAAAACAAAAAGACTGTCAGCACTTGGCCCGGTGCTTTGCAGAGCCCCTCAAAGGCATGTAAGCTTAAGAATTATGCCACAAGGGGGAAGAAGCACGGAGCAAGTGTACCCATAGAAAGTCTGAGATAGCCTCAGTATCTCTAGCAGAGTAGATGGAAGGTATTTCTCTCCCAAAGGCAGTTAGTAAAGATTGAAGGAGGTGACTGCTACTTCAAATACAAAGACAGCAACCTAAAACCTCAAGGAACATAAAAATCAAGGTGACATGACACCACCAGAGTAGAAGAAAAGAAGGGAGGAAAGCTTCTTTAAAGAAATGATGAATGATAACTTCTCATATCTGGGGACATTTGGATATCAAAGACCATCAAGCTCATCAGTAACCAAACAACTTGAAGAGATCCTCTGCAGAACATATTATAATAAAAGTGTCAAAAGTCAAAGACAAAGAGAGAATCTTAGAAACAACAAGAGAAAAATGCTAGTAACTTACAAGAAAATGCCCTTAAGGCTATCAGCAGATTTCTTAGCAGAAACCTTATAGATCTGAAAGAATGGGATGATTTATTCAAAGTGCTGGAAGAAAACCAAACCAAACCAAACCAAACCAAACCAAACCAAACCAAACTACCAAACAATAATACTTTACCCAGCAAATCTACTTCAGAAATGAAGGAGAGATAAAGACTTTTCCAAACAAGTGCTGACAAAATTCATGACCACTAGACCCGCCTTACAAGAAATGCTAAAAGAGTTCTTGAACCTAAAATGAATAGATGCTAATTAGTTACAAGAAAACATATGAAAATATACAACATGCTAGTAAAGGTAAGTATATAGTCAAATTCAGAATACTCTAATGCTAGAGTATAGCAGGGTATCAACCATTCAACTTATAAAAGTAAAAAGACAAAGTATTAAACTAGCTATTGGTATAATAATTTGCTAAGGAATACACAATTTAAAAATAGCTAAATTATGACATCAACAGTATAAAAGAGATAAAGGGTATGTATGCAATCAAAGTTGTTATCAATTTAAAATAGGCCATTCTTTTCACAAGATGTTTTATATAAACCTCCTTGTAACCACATAGCAAAACCTACAGTAGATTCACAAGAGATAAAGGAATTAAATTATACTACTTTAGAAAATCATCAATTCACAAAGAAAAGCAGTTAGAAAGAAAGGGAAAAGAGAACTATAAAAATCAGAATACAATTAATACGATGGCATAAATAAGCTTACCTATTACCTTTACATATTAATGACAACACTAAGTAAAAATGGACGGTTTTCTCCTACTAAAGACTAGGTTTGTTGGCTGGATGTAAAACAAGACCCAAGCACATACTGGCTAAAAGAATGTCACCTCAGCTTTATTTTCTTATTTTATTTATTTTTTTTAATAATAAATTTATTTTTATTGGTGTTCGATTTGCCAACATACAGAATAACACCCAGTGCTCATCCCATCAAGTGCCCCCCTCAGTGCCCGTCACCCATTCACCCCACCCCCCGCCCTCCTCCCCTTCCACCACCCCCAGTTCGTTTCCCAGAGTTAGGAGTCTTCATGTTCTGTCTCCCTTTCTGATATTTCCTACCCATTTCTTCTCCCTCATCTCAGCTTTAAAGACATGTAATCTCAGAGCGAAAGGATGGATAAAGACACTTTTCATTTGGTCACCTTTCATTGCTATATTATCTTTGAATAAAATATAACTTACTTGTCCTCCATTTCCTTATATATTCATGGGAGTATTTCCTAGTTTGTGGCTGGCCTTATACCACACTTCATACTTTCAGGAAGTTGTATTCTTCTTCACCATATTCTGGTGCTTATAGCTTAATAAAAAAATCTGAACATTGTTAAAAATTTGACTTTAAATTTGTGAAGGCTTCACAAATAAAATGAGTCTAACTATCCTAGGGCACTAGATCTATCTTTTCTGACCAGAAGGACTTAGTAATAAACTGCATACAGGGAATGAAGTAAAAAAAAGTGAAAAATAATACCTCTTAAAATGATTTCGCATTTCTATTATTTTAGAGTTAAGTATTTTGATTTTCTTATTATATTTTATGTAATTACAGTTTTCATTTATTATCCTATACTCAAATTTTAACTACCATATCTCTAAAATAAGAAGATATTTTAATTAACTTCTTAATGAACATTGATTTATAGATTGCGTTTATTTCCTCTTATAAAGAGCAAGAAAAAAAGAGGTGCCACTTAAGGAATTCCGTCAGCTTTCAGTACAGCTTCATTGGTCATTTTGACAGAAATGTGAAGAAATAATGCCACAAATGAAATAGTAACTGTAATAGTGAAGACATCTCCATGGAAAAGAAATATTTTGAGTTGAGAGAGAATATAAATGTGAAATTAATTTTATGCATTGAGATTAAGACGAGGGTGAAATTTTAGGAAATGATTTGCCTGTTATGTGGCAAGCATCGGACTTGTGTTAATATATTATATATTCACCTGTTTAATCCTTAAAATAACATTTCAAAGCAGGTAACACTTTCCTCATTGACAGATAAAAAAATGGTCTCCAGGAATATTAAAGTAACTAACTCAATGTCATTGTGAGTCTGTTAAAGAAAGAGTTAAGAGGGGCATGTGGATGGCTCAGTGGGTCAAACGTCTGCCTTTGGTTCTGGTCATGGTCTCCAGGTCCTGGGATTTAGCCCCCGATCAGGTTCCCTGCTCGATGCAGGGAGTCTGCTTCTCCCTCTGCCTCTGTGAGTGTGCTTGCTCTCTTTCTTTCTTTCTCTCTCTCCCTCTCAAACAAATAAATAAAATCTAAAAAAAAAAAAAAAAAAAAAAAAAAAAGAAGTTAAAAATCTAAAAAAAAACTTTGAGTTTACCATTGGGCTGTAAACTCAATACTATTTCCACTATAACCAGCTACCTCACTTCAATAAGAGCATTTATTTTTATTTATTTGTAAGGATTTTATTTATTTATTTGAGAGAGGGAGAGAGCACAAGCAGATCACGACCTGAGCCAAAGTCAGATGCCTAACGAAGCCACCCAGGTACCCCAAGCATTTATTTTTATTAAGGGCAACTTATAATGCATAAATGACAAATTCTGGTAGTATAGTGACATTTTGGGCATGAGTAGGACTCAGATTAATTTAGTTTTTGTTTTGTTTTAAGATTTTATTTTTATTTATTTGACATAGCATGAAAGAGAGAGAGAGGGAAAGAGAGGATGAGCAGGGGTGGGAGAGTAGGGAGTGGGGCAGAGAGAGAGGGAAAAGCAGGCTCCCCACAGAGGAGGGAGCCCTATTTGGGGCTCTATCCCAGGCCCCCAAGCCCATGACCTGACCCAAAGGCAGACACTTAACCAACCAAGCCACCCAGTCACCGTGTTTATTTTTAAAAGATTATATGTCAAAGTTAATTAAGTAAGATGAGGAATTATGTGTAAAATTTTGATTTATAGGACACATTCTGATATATAAAGATTGTTAATTCTAATAAGTTTCATTATAGCTTTAAATCAAAGTTTACATTATAACATAGAGATTTTACAAAGCATTTTGCAAATATAAATATCTATAATCTTGAATCCGTTATTCTTTGACACTGAGATATGTAAATCTAAGTCTGTCAGATATTTTATTCATTGCTAACATATAATAACAACTGTTCATACCTGAGGCATGCTAACTTAGCTTATATGTGAAAAGATAGTGACACTCCATCTAAAATCCTCAGAATGGGTACTAAGTGATTACAAGGAAGTTACATCCAGGCAGCTGGGTCTTCCTGTAATCTTCCTCAGACATCGCTGTTAGTAATGAGGCCCGAGACTCTGATAAAGGATGGAATGTTAACAGATCCCTGAGAAAAAACTTTCTTTCTTTGGCAGCCCTGTGAGCAAGAGGCAGTCTAATCACCCCACACCCAAGAGATATCTAACACAGACAAGGAAAATTCAGATAATGCAGGTAGATTTCTTCTCTTTTTAATGTGGTAGCTCTGAATTAGATCCTCATATTAACACTGACTGAATTGTTAATCAAATAATAAAACTGAAATGACACCCATCCTAGGGATGACACTTTTCTTTGTCTCCAACTGAGTTTCTGAGAAGCACAAGTTCTGCAGAATGTCATTTTATAAGATCAAATATCTTTGAGTGATTTGTAAGTGGAATAGACAAGAAATGAGAACACTGGTGATTATTTTTAGAGTGGTAGTATTCATTCCTGAAATAATATCTTCTAATTAGGATGGTACAGGTGAATATTTAGCACAGTTGTAGAAAGCGAAGTAAAAATATTTGTAAATATTTGCATCATTCAGTTGAGAAAAATGAAAATATGAGTTATAATAAATTGTGCAGTCTTTTTATAACATTAGAAGAAAATTATATCAAAATGGAATTCATAAATCACAGAAACAGAAGTTTTATTTACACAAAATATAAGCTGGTTAAAAAAGCAAATATTTAAGGATTTAAACTAAAATGTTCTCATTGTGTTAGAGAAGTAACGGAGGTTAAGATATTTATATAATTTGCAATAATAGAAATACATACTGATAGTTCTAATTCAAACTCATTTAAACATTTATGTATAAATTTTAGAAAAATAACTACCTTTTAATTCATCTTCATTTTTGAAATGAAAGTAATAAAGCAAATTCTAACCCTATCAAAATGCTATCAGCAAAATAAAAATTAAGCAAGTCACATAAAAAATATGATTCCGATTTGTTACAATACTGAATTGGGTCATAATCTAACATAATTTATTCTATAGAATTTACTAACTTGTTTTAATTATTAGGTGTCATACTAATTGTATTTAGGAGTTGTCTTGGAAAATAGACTGATGTAATGAAATGTAAAATGAAAGCTTCCCATATTGTTGAATTCTAACAATTTCATCTGTGCCTACTACCTTTAAATTTGATGAATATGCCTATGTAAATTTTTAAAAATTCATTATTCTTAAAACCTCCTGTGTTCTTGGGGCAAAAAATCAGAAGACCTATAAAAGCTAGGTAGAAAGCAAGTTAAAAAAGAAAGAAAGAAAGAAAGAAAGAAAGAAAGAAAGAAAGAAAGAAAGAAAGAAAGAAAGAAAGAAATGAATAAGGTTTATTTTGACAAACAAAAGTATCTATTTTCCTTTTCTCCATTTATAGCAAATAAAATGTCCAAGAACAGACAGTTCCTAGCAACTCCTAGATGTGGACACATGACTAAATTCTGTCTAATGCCATCTAAAGCAGAAATACCCTGCTAGATATTCCTAAATGGTATTATCCTCTTTCTACAATAAAACTATTTATATTATGTAAAATGTCCACCAAGATGGACAATTGCTAGCATTATTATATATGAACACATGATTAAATTCTGTCTAATGCCATCTGAAGTAACAATGTCTTGCCGCAGTTTTCAGAGCATTCCTTAAGAGAGAGTGCCAATGTGCAAACTCTGTCCCTCCTTAATCATTCCTTTCTCTATTCTAGTTTCAGGAACATAGATCTGTCTACAGCTTGGTCCATGTGAGCAATCCAAAGATCACCCTAAGGATATATGAAAAAATTAAATGGAAAGAATTGGGTTGCCCAAAGACTTCACAGAGTAAAGGCTATACTACTAGCTTTAGACTGCTTATGGATTTTTATTTTGTTTATACCACTGTTATTTTGATTCTCTATTTCTCATAGCTGAATATGACTAAATGATATATATCAATAGTCATATGCACATTATAAACTGAAAAGGAAAATAAAAGGAAAAATTAAGTTAGGGAAAATAGGGAATCATTTAAAATTGATCTGGAGCTTATGCTAGAATAGCTCCCTTTATCATAAGCAATCAAAAATATTATCCCCAAGAGCACTTCTGCAAACATGCCATAAGTCTGAAATTTCTACAATAAGATAACAAGACAAAATAAAAAATATCTGACACAGACACAGAGATAAAATCCTGCAGAACACTGGTGTGAAGAATGAAAACTGAACCAAAAACTACAAAAGATGTAAAACAAATTTCATTACTAAATAAATAAATACATACTTAAGTAAGAGCACCTGCATGAAGAATGTTATCAAAACGAAATTCAAAAATATAATTTTAAACATCTGCAACACATGACAAATGTCTTAATGAACAAATAATTCATACAAAAAATAGAAAATGGACAAACACACAAGTATTTATAAAGCTAACTGCAAAATGTTAACATAAGCACTTAACTTCACTTATAATTGAGAAATATGAATTATATTACAATGAAAACCAGATTCATCTTTCAATGTCTTAAAACTTTGGCAATATTTAACCTGTGGCTCATGTTGTTAAATGGAGACTGGTGTAACATCTTTGAAAGGAATTTGGCAATACACATTAAAATTACATGTGTATAAGAATTAAAATGTGCTCTTTTACCCCCAAATTCCTACTTTTACAATGTCACGAGATAGATATGCTTGCTACACTAAGATGGTCTTTCCAGGGTGCTCACTCATAAATTCTTTATATTACCATAAAAACTCAGCAATTTATTGTTCATCAAAATATAACAGTTTTCATTCATTCATCCGTTCACTTGCTTAATGAACAAACATTTATTTTTTATATTACAGGCTCTTGTCTAGGGCTGAGAATCAATAGTAAAGAAGCAAAGTCACCATTTTTATGGAATTTACATTCTAAAGGTATAGAGGGAGATGGAAAGAGACAAACAATAAAAAGTAAACACAAATCATCCTTTTTGTTGATAATTGTAATAAGAAAAAAATTGATATATTGAGGGAATAGCTTTGATAGGCTGTTAAGGGGAAACGATTCTGAGATGATAATTCAGCTGAAAACTTAAGAATACTTTGAAGGAGCCTCGGTGTCCATCAAAAGATGAATGGATAAAGAAGATGTGGTTTATGTATACAATGGAATATTACTCAGCCATTAGAAATGACAGATACCCACCATTTGCTTCAATGTGGATGGAACTGGAGGGTATTATGCTGTGTGAAATAAGTCAATTGCAGAAGGACAAACATTATATGTTCTCATTCATTTGGGGAATATAAATAATAGAGAAAGGGAATAGAAGGGAAGGGAGAAAAAATGGGTAGGAAATATCAGAAAGGGAGACAGAACAGAAAGACTCCTAACTCTGGGAAACGAACTAGGGGTGGTGGAAGGGGAGGAGAGCGGGGAGTGGGGGTGAATGGGTGATGGGCACTGAGGGGGGCATTTGACGGAATGGGCACTGGGTGTTATTGTGTATGTTGGCAAATTGAACACCATTAAAAAATAAATTTATTATTAAAAAAAAAAGAATACTTGAAAGGTTGCTTTACAAACTAAGGGTAGTATGTTCAAGATAAGAGCCAGTTCAAAGACACAGTTAATGAAGACTAGTTTGGTACATGTTTCAGTAAATTTTCTGTATTAGTTAAAGGCAAGAGCAGGCAATTTAATCAAAACATACTTTTTTTTTAGAGATTCATTTATTTATTTTTGAGGGAGTAGGGGCAGAGGGAGAGGGAAAGAGAGAGTCCCAAGTAGACTCCCCATTGAGCACAGAGCCTGATGCAGGGCTCAGTCCCATGACCCTGACATCATGACTTGAACTAAAATCAATAGTTGGACTCTTAACTGTCTGAGCCACCCAGGCACCCCACCAGGACATAATTTCTAAGAAGAATTAGGGTCTTTATAATTGGAAGAATAGGCTGGGTTTCTAGGAATGGCCATCATCACATAAGAGAGCCAACCTGTAAGGAAATCTGTCTCTTGAGACTACTACTGGATCTGCTTAGTTCCACACATGCTGCCAAAGCTCTTAAGTAGTGAGCCAGGATAAATTACACAGCTGTTGATATTTCACACCCACAAAGCTGGTCACTAGACACTGGAAAGAGAAATCTGGCCAGTTCCTCTACCATACCTGCCTCTCAAAAACCAGGAAACTTGAGGATGGACACTTCAATGCTGCTCTGAGAACCCTTGGGTCCTCAAATTTGTTTGGCAGAAGAAAAAGGCCAGTTGGGCAGGAAGATGTCCAATGCCTCACTTCTATCTTCCAAATGTTCACACAAGAGCATCTGATTAGCAATCCTGAAATTCATCCAGAAACAAGGCTGGAGGGAAGCCCAGAGAAGGTAATTCTTAGTTCTGTCATTTTTAGAGGGAGATGGACAGTTGGACAAACCAGTTTAGTTTTGGGAGAAAGTTTTATGAGATAGGGCTGAGAAGGTAAGTAAGGGTCTACTCAGGGCTATTTGGACAAAGAGTTTGAATTTTATCCTATACGCAATAGAAAGACACTGGAGTTGTAAAACAGGGTTGGTGGGGGATGTGTAATCCGATTTATAATTTTTAAGTACTTCTTTAGGTGCAATATATAGATTAGACTATAAGTAGATGGGAAGAAAAGAAAAAGTCTATAGCTATAATTCAGGAGAAAGGTGACAGTGCTTTAATTCTAGAGAAAATCAAGAGTAGAAAAATGCAGAATATATTTTGAGAAACAGTCAAGCCAGTGAAACTTACAATGGATTAAACGTGGGAGATAAGATCATGACAGGAATAAAAATTGGACTCCTAAGTTTTGATTTGAGGAATAGTGCACATGGTGGTATTGTATACTATCGTAAGAAAGCAGAAAACCCATATGGTGTGGGATGGGCATTTGCAGTATGGAATTCTGTTTTGTCTGTGAAATTTTTGAAATTCCTATTAAATATTGATGTATGGTCTTGGTATAGTGTTGGGAGTCACTGACATATAAACAACATCTAGAGACATTGGGTTCTTAGTTATCATTTAGAAAGAGGGTATAAAGTAGGGAGAGAAGGAGGACTTGTCCCAGGATTGTTTCCATATTAATTAGCACAGTTGCAGACAGCAGGGTAGATTCAGAAGAGTCACAGAAGCCTGGAGAAGGGATTGTTTCAGAAGGAGGGTATAATCAATTGTGATAAATTAGTCATTGTATTTCCATATGGTACGTTCCTATGCAGTCCTTAAAATAGCTGGAGCAAATCAATATATGCTAATATAGAAAGAACTTCACATTTTATTAGGTGAGAAAAATGTCTACTAATCTCTTTGTGTGAACCAAATACGCTGTCATTTTTGTATATTTAACTTTTATAATAACAAGATTATTAAATAATAACAATGAAGAACTATTACATCAATTTACTCATTACAACTCACAGACACATTAGAGTGTCCTAATTTATGAAATTATTTCATTTGCTTTTTGGAAATGCTTGTACAAGCCTCTGAGTGACCTCTAAGTGGCTAGGATTCTTGGATAATAAGTGGACAGATGTCCTTGTGTAGTAGACAAAAGTTATGGAGTTCTAGTCCTGGATCTGGGGCTTCCTAGCATTGTGACTTTAGCCAGGTGACCTAAATTTATAGAATCAGATAACCATGTAGATAACAGAGACCAATTCAGTTGTGCTTTTTAACCAGTTAAAAACATGATGCAATTATGAAATACTGAAGTTTATTTAATATAATTCTTACTTATCAGGAAACAAAACAAAGCAAGACAACGATCATAATAACAACAAGATTCCATCAAAATCCTAGAGAAGAACACAGGCAACACCCTTTTTGAACTCAGCCACAGTAACTTCTTGCAAGATACATCCACGAAGGCAAAAGAAACAAAAGCAAAAATGAACTATTGGGACTTCATCAAGATAAGAAGCTTTTGCACAGCAAAGGATACAGTCAACAAAACTAAAAGACAACCTACAGAATGGGAGAAGATACTTGCAAATGACATATCAGATAAAGGGCTAGTTTCCAAGATCTATAAAGAACTTATTAAACTCAACACCAAAGAAACAAACAATCCAATCATGAAATGGGCAAAAGACATGAACAGAAATCTCACAGAGGAAGACATAGACATGGCCAACATGCATATGAGAAAATGCTCTGCATCACTTGCCATCAGGGAAATATAAATCAAAACCACAATGAGATACCACCTCACACCAGTGAGAATGGGGCAAATTAACAAGGCAGGAAACAACAAATGTTGGAGAGGATGCGGAGAAAAGGGAACCCTCTTACACTGTTGGTGGGAATGTGAACTGGTGCAGCCACTCTGGAAAACTGTGTGGAGGTTCCTCAAAGAGTTAAAAATAAACCTGCCCTACGACCCAGCAATTGTACTGTTGGGGATTTACCCCAAAGATACAAATGCAATGAAACGCCGGGACACCTGCACCCCGATGTTTATAGCAGCAATGGCCACGATAGCCAAATTGTGGAAGGAGCCTCGGTGTCCAACGAAAGATGAATGGATAAAGAAGATGTGGTTTATGTATACAATGGAATATTCCTCAGCCATTAGAAATGACAAATACCACCATTTGCTTCAACGTGGATGGAACTGGAGGGTATTATGCTGAGTGAAGTAAGTCAGTCGGAGAAGGACAAACATTATATGTTCTCATTCATTTGGGGAATATAAATAATAGTGAAAGAGAATATAAGGTAAGGGAGAAGAAATGTGTGGGGAATATCAGAAAGGGAGACAGAACGTAAAGACTGCTAACTCTGGGAAACGAACTAGGGGTGGTGGAAGGGGAGAAGGGCGGGGGGTGGGGGTGAATGGGTGACGGGCACTGGGGGTTATTCTGTATGTTAGTAAATTGAACACCAATAAAAAATAAATTAAAAAAAATAACAACAACGAGAATGACAACAATGATGACAGTGGTGAAAGCTGTCCTAAGACCTCCCCTTTTCCAGGATACCAAAAATTATCTGTGGTTCTTTTGATGTTACAAACCCACTTCTTCAAAATTACTGTCATATTTTTTCTATCAACATTATTAGCTCACTGAACCAATACCAAAAATAACAAACAAACATTCAAACAAAAAGTGGACGGGAACTGCTACCAATTAACTGTCTCCAAATTCAGGAGAGATTTTAATTTTTTCCTGACAGTTTTTTAACTATTCTTGGTCACTGCTTTCTTTCCAGCTCTCCTGAATATATACTGGACATTTTAACTAGATCCCTCCAATCTGTCTCCATTCACTCTAAATACATACATTTCTTACAGCTTTGCCAAAAATTAATAACATTGATAATGATAATATATATTGTCCCATCTTTATAGGCAACAGATTTATGATGGAGATAGGATTCTATCTATTAGATTATATCCTAAAAGTTAAACATATAAAATCAGCCTGGAATTGTTTTGGTGACTTCTGACTCCACATAAAAGAGGATATTTAAGAGCACATGGGATTTTTTTTAATTTGCAGAAAAAAATATATATTACAGGTAACATTTACCTCTTAAACTCTAGTTTCAGCATATCCTGCATTCCATCCCTTGCTTACTCCCTGCTTCTCCATTTAGCCCTTGACTCCAATCCATCTGGATGCTTCTGAGAGCTGGTCTTTGTCTATGCCCTTACTCTTACTATACACTCAATACTTCCTGAACTTACTTGAGAATTTCCTGTTTCTCCATCCAAGGATTGCAAGCTATGTAGAAAGATTCCTCTCTGTCTAAAAGCTGGCACAAATGGCTAGCTGGTCAATCCCGCTCTTAAAAAGAAATCAACTAAAATGGAAGCAAACATTTTATCAGATAGAATGATTAGGCAAAGAACTATCTGTAATTCTCTGCCTGGCAGAGCAATGCAATGTTGCCAGGACCATATGAAAGAAATTCAGATCTGGCATTTCAAAACAGGGGTCGATATTCAGGAAATATCATATCATGGAAGACTCAGGGGGCAGCAAGGGGGGTTAATCCAAAGGTTAGGAACTTTATGTTATTCTAGTTTCTAGGTTGATTCATTCATTTACCTGATTATTTCTGCTTAAAACGTAGAGAAAAAAAAATAAAACTTAGAGAAAAAAAATAGGTTTGGTTTGGTTTTCTCCCAAACCTTCTTTTAAATATTTTTTTAAAAATTCACTAGCCCCACCATGTCTTTCTCTGAAATTTTTCCTTGCCTTTCTCTAAATATGTGATGTAAATGACAGTTGCATTATTTCTAGATATACAAGGAAGCTGTGTACCACATGGTTGAAGAAAAGGAAAAAAGTAGAAGAATAACCTTGAGAAAACAAAGCAGTGATGTGTTTGTCAAAAACCTACTTTTTAAAGAAATTCCAGATCCTATAAATTTCACAGAAAATTATATAAAGTATAATGCTTATAAGCAGATAATTCCTTTAGTATTGAAAGTATTCTATGGCAAGTAAAGAAAGGATTCTGAATATTTTTATAAGATTAAATACTAAATAAGGAAATAAAAATAAATTAAATGTGTATTTTGATTAAAATAACAGCATAATATATTCTTAAAATCGAAATCATAATGCCTTACTTTCAAATTATTACCATTCTTGGTGGCTCAATTTTAGGAAATCTTTTATTAGAACATATATCAAGAAATAAAAGGAAAGGGATCATTTTAACAAATGATATGTTATTTGATTATATTCAAGGTCTTTCCTAGTGAAAACACGTGCTACTGTTGGAATTTTGACAAGAAAATTCAACACAACATAAATACCAGTTCTCTCAAACTTTATTTATAAATTCCAAGCAGTAAAACTCAGAATCCCAACAGGGGATTATTCAAACTCTGAGGGAGAGTGTTGGGTAGTTCTCAGATCATACGAAATATAATATGACAAATATATGGACAAAATAAGATCCAAATCATTTCCTTTCTAAAGCATTATATGCCTCATAATACAATGCAAGAGGAAGTATGCAGCATCCCCATTAAATAATCCTTGCCTGCAAAATTGGACATAATCTAACTTCAGATGTAACTCCCGGAGGAACAAGTTAAATTGTACCACTGTTTTAAATTGTTTGACTTAAATATTAATGTGTGCTGTCTTTAAAATCAGAGAAAGAAAATAATTTCCCTGAGACTCCCTTGCCTCAAGGCTACTGGGCAACTGAAGTGTGATCTGTTCCTCTATAAAGCAGATTGGAAATTCCCAGAGTATTAACCCCTGGGAAAATGCTCACCCATTGAGGAAGGGGAGTTGGTGAACTACTAAAGCAGATTACTGGCCTCTTACAGGCACAATTCTAGGGCATGTTCTTCAGGACCCTAAAGAGCTAAAACACTGGCTTTTATCCGAATTCTATATAGAGGTGTCACAAAATTCCCTTCTAATTTCCTACTCACTCTATCTACTGAAGCTTGGCCTCTCTGACCCCTAGAACAGAATGTGAAGGACTTACATTACACTAAATGTTCCTCAAAGTTCCTGATGAGTCCACTGTCTCCTGGCTCGGGTGATACTTTCCTTACTACTAAATAGCTAAGAATGTATTTTCTATAATTGTTTCTTCCCTCCCGAATCATCAATGTTCCCTCTATGCTTTATGTAACTATCATTTATTTTCCCATTTTTTTTACAGATACACACACAGTCACACATGCACACGCATCCCTCAAATTCACACACTTTGATCTTACATGCTCCTCCTGCCTTGTCAGTGGCTCCTCCATTACCTTCTTCTTTAAATACATTTCTTATCTACATAGATATGATAGAAATCTGTGTGAACTACACATCTGAACACATCACACTCCTACCAAAATGTTCTAATTCCATCTCTAAAGCCTAGAAATAAAGTCCATTTGCTCATGTGCCTGTTGATGAACTGAATGTTGCTTTCCTTTCCTGCTCCCTTCTGTTCATTCTTGCATTGCATATTATTCTCTAAAATTACTGAAACACTACACACTTTATATTTCCTTTTACTATGTCTTTTTGGCTTAGTCCAGTCTGTTCAGAGTTACTTATCTCTTTTCCTTCCTTTTTTACATTTCTCTTTTCCTTACTCTAACTGGCTATAAATAAATTGGAAAGTTTCCTAATATCTCTAAATCATAGCTTTTCCAATGTATAAAAAGTTATTATTAATAACCTCCTTAGAGAATTGTTTAGTATAGTACGTATCTTAAGGCCTAGTATAGTATCTGGCTCATCTAAGCAGAAAAAAATATTAATCCCTGTGGCCGACTGTATTTTTAAAAGATTGCCACACCAAATAGTACTCCACCCTACGTGTCCTCTTTGAATACGAAGATATTTCTCCATTAAAAGGTAGATCTATGAACCTAATAAATCTTTATTGTACTCTACTAAGTTCTAGAGTAATTATAGTAATCTATGGTAAATATAATTTACTATAATCATAGTAAACGAAAGTTCTGTTACTTCATATGTCCTATGTGAACGATCATCAGAATTGGTCTCATATGTAAAGTATTTACAAACATTAAAGCTATGTCTTCACATAACCATGATTATGGTTGACCACATCATCAGAAAGGCAAAGCACCAGGTCAAGAGAGACAGGGGAGAATGAAACAAACTATTTCATAATTATTTCCTCCATACACGCCAATTTTAGGTGTAGACAGATTTGCCAATGATCTCTCTGACATCTAGCTAGAGTATATGGCCCTAACGTTCAAGATAAGTAACCGATTTCAAACTCAGACTGATGGTTTCACACTTAGAGGGTCAGTTTCCAGTAGGAAAGAAAAAATAAAGGAAAATGTGTGGCAGTGAAGATTACATAAATGTGGAATATGTGGGAGTAGGCATGAAATTTCCTTTGCAAAGTCATTTAAGGAGACAATGAAAGGAGGAAAAAAATGAAACTCTTGACTGCTTTGGAGAAAAGGTATTAAGCACTAATTTTCTGTCATAATAAACACTTACCAAGTTTCATATATAGGTGGACCATCACAGATAAAGGAATCCTGCTCCTAAATTTAAAATAAGTCATTTGGTTTTCAATGTTGTATAATCAAGAATAATGTGCAGGGGGAAAAAAACGCACATTCTTTTATCCCTAGTCTTCTCATTTTGATTAAATATTGCTTTGAATTCTCTTAATATTTAATTAGGAGAGACTTCTCATTTCAATCAAACACAGAAGTTGTGAAGACACAGAAAAAAAGTTCCATTTCCTTAGCATTATGAAATGATATGATGTTATTACCTCCAAATCTCAGGTAACATTCTGACTCAATTCATGTCCTCATTTCATTCACCTTTTCCTGAGCACTTGCCATATCTCAAAATGCTATGCACCACAAATATTAAGATCCCACAGAAATATCAAGTTTTAATGGGGAACTGGTCAAGTAACCAGCTAAGAAAAATGTAACAAGCAGTATAGTAATGATATATTCTTAGCTTTTAAAGTAAATATACAATCCTCTAATGCCCCTCAGGCATCTGAAACTATCACAAATAGCTTTTCTTTTCATAAATATATGTATAGTCTTTTTGAACATTTGTAAGGACAGTATGTGTCCTTGTACCTTGTCTTGTACCATCAAATTCGTTATTTTCTGTGAGCTATGAAGCTGTGATTAGAACTCTGCAAACTACATTTCCCAGATACCTCTGACATCCAACTTCCTATTAGCTTTGCCAACAGGGAATTTTTAAAAAGGACTCAAAGGCATGAAGGAAGAAGAATCTGCACTTTCTTGTTAGCATGGTGCCAGCAAGAGGAATTAGCCCCACTAACAGAAGCTATACTTCACTGGCAGTGGCACATGACTGTAGACTCCTGCCATTTTTAGAATTTCTCTAACAAATCTCTTCAATAGTCCTTGGACTACACCCAGGACCACCACCTAGGTACCAGCAGCAGCCATACAGCTGCTATGTATAAAGCCCCATAGAAATAGATTTCTGTAGAAATCCAAGCCACATTTCACAATGAAATATAATAGATTCCTTATTTTAAATTTCTTTTGTTGAAAAGCCTAATGAATTTTCTATTTCCCTTTCTGAACTTTGACTGAATCTACCACAAATGTATAGAAACAAACATATGATCACAAGAAATTCACAAGGTTTTGAATGTACCCAAGAATTTATTTTATCATTCTTTTCCTCCTGACTTTTTAAAATATTCCTAGAGAAATTCAGTATTTCATCAGGTGATGAGTATTTTGAGTGTGAATGCAACAAAAAATTATACAGAACTTTAAAAATAGTTAAACCAAATACTTTGTTATACATCCACTCTAATTTTGAGGTTTTTGAGGTTTCTCCTCCCCATTTTTTTCTGTTTATGGGAAACCAGTCAGAAAAAAAATATACAACAATGATTTAGAAATAACTGCTGTTTGCTTTTTCAGTTACTTTTAGTAATACCACAGGAATAACTTATTTATATATTAAATATAATTTCTTTTTAAATTGAGTTTCTATTATAGAAAAAGTATAAGGCATTTTAGATATATGCTGGGAAAGCATAATTAAAGTACATAAGACATATGAAAATTTATATGATATAAATTTATATATTGCATTTAAAATTTGTTCCCTTGGAATCTCTAGATAAAGCAAAAATACAGAGGAGGGAGTTATCTCATATTTTACCACCTCACTAACTAGAATTTACTTCTTTATTTGAAGGAATTTGAGTCTTATAATAAATTATAAATTGTAAATAAGTACCATTTTATATCCCTTAGGCACTCGGTTCAATTAATTTCTATCAAGCATTTTATATGTAGAGATTAGGCCAAACCAGCTTTGATGACCAGATAAGACCCATTTGGAATTAACAGCGCCCATTTTTATTTAAATGACTTGTGTGCTATAATTTCTAAAGGAAAATTTCTCAAGAAAATTAGAACACCTTTATTTACCCATTTGCAACATAAAATTGCATATCAAACTTGTTCTCTGAGATGGTGAGAGTGCATTCTTCATTAATTTACATTAGTAAATTACCTCTTACAAAATATAGTTAGGTGATTCTCTAATTTTAATGCATAAAACTTATGTTGAGTTGTTAATTATAAAAATTCTTAGGACATAACCCAGACTACTGAATAAAAATCTATGAGAGGCAGAACTATCAACATTCTTTTTTAAAGATTTATTTATTTACTTATTTATTTATTCATGAGAGACAGAGAGAGGCAGAGACACAGGCAGAGGTTGAAGCAGGCTCCCTGCAGGGAGCCGGACGTGGGACTCGATCCTGGGACTCGGTCCTGGGACTCCAGGATCACGCCCTGGGCTGAAGATGGTGCTAAACCGCTGAGCCACCCGGGCTGCCCAACATTTTCAATGGTATATCAGTTACCTGTAATACTAGCTGTCTATAAAGTATATTTATATAAACATGAAAATAGTTTTGACTTCTTTAAATCTCTATTACTACATGAATGAAAAAAAAAATGACTGAATAAACCTAGTTGGGATACTGGATAGAAACACATTTCCAATACATTAGATATAATTCAGTATTTAAGAGTATTACAAAATAAATAAAACAAATTACAGTTGACCTGCAAATAAGAAAGATGTTTATTCCCAATCAAATTTTGATACTTACAAAGCTAAAGCTGAATTGCTTGGAAAATTAACCTCAGTGGAATCCAATATTCTTTGGTAATACTAAAAAAATGAAGTATTATCAAGTGAACACTGGTTGCTACTATTTAACAGAATTTTCAATGAATTCTCAAATTATTAGTGAGGAAAATGTAATAGTGCTTCAGCACAGTACTAATTCTATACCCCAGCAAATCTAAGAAGATGAATAGTCTTTTATAAAATGTATTCTTGCTAATATTTGCAAAGAGATCTGTAAAACTATATCCTAATTATTATCTGAAAAAATTATCTGGAAAAATGTCAATTTTTTTTTTATTTCTAAGGCAACCAAATGCCATTCTAAAAATAAATTATTTCTGGATAGTCTCCAGGTACTTTCAGACAAGGATTTATACAAATATATATATATATGTATACGTATATATATTTGTAAATATGTATACATATATTTATACATGTATTTATATATGTGCAAAAATTAGGATTTGGGAGTTCCTTCTGACCTATATACAAAAAAGAATGAAAGACAAATGATGGAGAACTAACTTGAATGCCCAAGAGAAAATGTACATTTCAAAATTGGAATATATTCCTATTCCAAATGAATGTGTTGCCAACAACCTTTAAGGATAATTCATATCAGCTGCAAAGGGAATGTGATTACAGCTTGTATAATAGTGGCTTTAGGGATCCCTGGGTGGCGCAGCGGTTTAGCGCCTGCCTTTGGCCCAGGGCGCGATCCTGGAGACCCGGGATCGAATCCCACGTCGGGATCCCGGTGCATGGAGCCTGCTTCTCCCTCTGCCTGTGTCTCTGCCTCTCTCTCTCTCTCTCTGTGACTACCATAAAAAAAAAAAAAAAAAAAAAAAAAAAAATAGTGGCTTTAATCACATACCCATTGGCCTGGAAAGAAGTGTATTTTTCTAAGGTAGGTGCTATTTTTAGGCATTTCATATGAATTTTGGAGAATTATATGCATATGAGTAACTTTTCCTGTCACGTCTTCTAAAAGAAAAAAAACATTTGGTATATTGCCAAAGAATCTCAACACTATGGCTACATTAGCAGTTCTTTCTCTTTGCCCTTTCCTAAAATAGAATTATTCATTTCAAAATTTTGTATTACTTTCAAGTTTTCTTTGGTTATTTTGGGAAAATATTTAAAAAATTCACTTAATACCAGAGAACTTGTGTCTAAGATGATCAGTTTTTATTTTTCTAATTTTAAGAATATTCACTTTTTGACACATTGTAATTAACTAGCATCCTTTATGTCATTCCTTCTGCTTTCTTTCTTCATTTCTTCCTCCTTTTCTTTCTTTCCTCCTTCTTACCATTCTTCCTTCCTTCTTACTTATATTTTCTTCACTTGCATTCACACAGAATATTGGAGATTTTGCATGAATCCTTCCAATAATATACAAAAATCGGGCTTCAAGTCCATAAAGTTAGAGAAGAAAATTACATTTTCTTTTAGAAAAATAAATTCATATCATAATTTCCATAATTGCTATTATATTTAGAAAAAATGTTTCTAATACTCTTAATGGTTACTATGTATTATATATATTATATAATGCATGCATACAGTATATATTATATATGTATGTAAAATATATTTTTTACTTTTATGTATTTTATTTTTATAATTTGTATATATAGCATAAATTGTATTTATATATGTAATTTAATATGATTGTGTAGGAACACATATACTTTTTTTAACTTAATTAAAGCTTTCTATTGAACAGATCTCTATTGAGTACCTACTATGGCCATGCCCTATGTTAGGTGATTACTTTGAATGGGAAACAAGAAAAATATATGTATATATGCATGTCCTTATGTGATGAGAGGGAGGTGCTAGTTAATGTCATGATGATAATCACTTCCCAATAGAAAATGTATCCAATCATATTTTGTGCCTTAAATTTAGATAGCATTTTATGTCATTTATATCTCAATAAAGCTGGAGAAAAAATGTTTTTATGTAGACATCTTTTTTATATGTTACCTATTCTTTTTTAAAATATTTTATTCATTTATTCGTCAAAGACAGAGAGAGAGGCAGAGACATAGGCAGAGAGAGAAGCAGGCTCCATGCAGGGAGCCTGATGTGGGACTTGATCCTGGGACTCCAGGATCACGCCCTGGGCTGAAGGCAGATGCTCAACCACTGAGCCACTCAGCCTTCCCATGTTAGCTATTCTTATATGTATGCAGTGGTATTAAATTGTGGTTTCAATTTGCATTTGTCTAATAACTAGTGAATATTTTTTAAGCAGTATTTGATCAAAATTTTGCCTACGTGTTTTTTTTTTTGTTGATTTTTTGTTTGTTTGTTTTTGTTTTTGTTTTGTTTTGTTTTGGCAGGGAAAGGGTCTTATTATTGAGTTTTTAAAGGAATCAAGGGCTGTTTGAAGAAATGACCTAGTCCATGGTTTGGAAAAGGAAAATGCAAGATGAGCCTGATGCAAAGAAAGGAGTGCTTTAAATAGTGAAAAATGGACTGTTACAGGAACACAAAAATCAAACTGGAAGAATTCCCACTGGTTAAAGTTCAAAGATCTGAACAACAAAATAAATAATATATCAGTTAATTATAACTCAATGCATTAAATAAATACACACAAGTTCATAATTATATAAAATGAATCATAATCTGAAGAGAAGTAGCATTTCTTTATAGGAAAATTCCAAATACTGCACATAGCTACTTCTTATAATTGAGAAATCAAAGGTCTATTTCTTGATGGCATCTTTTATTAGTTTATTCAACAATCATATATTGTATAAGTAACTCATATCATGTGTCAGAAAAAACAAGGATTAAAAAGTTGTGGCCTCTGACTTCATCAGAAAGACGCTTGCTTTTTCTTGTAATTTTTATTTCATTTGTGTTATCTTCATGCCTTTTAATATACATAAAGTAATTGAGGGCTGAAAATAAATTTCAGTCATTTTTAATTTGTAGCATTTAGTGCAAAGCTGTGCATGCTTGCTCAGCAAGTATTTGCTAATTTTTCACATAAAAATGAGGAATGAACAAAAACAGAACAATTTATTTCATACATCTGGTCTTATTTTCCACAATATGATTTAAGAAGAAACATGAAAGCTGACTCTGGCAGATACCCAACATATTTAGTGTTGAATAGAATTTCTCCAAAGCTATGCAAAACTCTTCCTGTTTAACATTTCTATTAAGATTTATTTTGGAATATGGTAATTTATAAAATATTAACACTATAGTTATCATAACATCATAAATATGGATTTATTGCCCTTTGAAAGCCCTTCATAAATGTGAATTCTCATTTGCATTTGATCAATTCATCTTTCCTTTATTATTTTTCAAAAAAAATGATAGTAAAGGATTCAAGACTAGGTATATAATATTCTATCATCTTTAGTTAACATATGCTGGATTTGAGTGAATTCTAAAGCTAAATTGTAATCTATAATTAGTTTTCACAACTATAACACATTTGAAGGAGTATTGCACTATATCAATCTTTGATCTCTTTGGGTTTGTAAATTGTTTTTCTAAAATATCTTTCCCTGATTAAAATAATGTTAATATTATTAATATAATTTAATAAAATTATCTGAAATTCCTTTTTAAGAAATGAGATTCTATAAACTATTTTATTAGTAGACTTTTCTACTTAAATGTACTATATTTTGCCTATTTAAACAAATTATTTCATTGTGTCTATACTTGTATTACTCGCTTTAAAAACTTATTCAATACAATAATACTTGTTTCTCTCACTTTTATGATGATCATACCAATAACTTAGTCCACACTCTAAACTAATGAAAGGCCTTACACATCTATTTCTCTTCAGCTATTGAAAATATTTTGTCATATAAATACATGACAAAACATCTTATTTGTGCATTTGTAGTGGGTGTATCTGTGTGTACATATATTTTTTTATATGCTCAAAGAATATTTTTCATTATGCCTCAAATATTTTAGACTCTTTTGAACACTGCATAGTAGCTGCATGCAGAAAGCAAAAACATTTTTATTTACTCGCTGTTATCCATTTTTAAAACTGTTCCATTCAGTAAAATTTAAAAAAAAACTTATCTCTTTTCTTAAGAAATTAAATGTCTCAACCTTTAAAATGACATTTATTCCAAGACTGATTGAAAAGCCTTACATACATTTGATTTTGTTACATTCTATTGAAGAATAACCTGGTAATAATTTTCCACTTACATTCTATCAACAATAGAAAAAAAAAAAAAAACCTGAGCTGTAATATTGTTTCTAGCATTTATTTTCTTGTACCCTTATGCCTATAATAGTTGCCTGTTTCTACTTCCTTTAGCATTTTTATCTAATATAGTCAGCAGTACCTTTGATAGAAAGGGAAAGGATTTCATATGTTCTGCCAATTTCATTTTTTTTTTAATATTTTATTTATTTGTGACAGATACAGAGAGAGAGAGAGGCAGAGACACAGGCAGAGGGAGAAGCAGGCTCCATGCACCGGGAGCCCGACGTGGGATTCGATTCCGGGTCTCCAGGATCACGCCCTGGGCCAAAGGCAGGCGCCAAACCGCTGCGCCACCCAGGGATCCCTGCCAATTTCATTTTTATGTGATATTTGACTTCAGTGTTTTAGTTATCTGTGTAAGAGACTGATTTCACCTGTTGTCCAATTTATATTCCTCGTTGATGACTGAGGAATATAATATATGTATTTCTGGTAAGTAAATACATAACAAGATGTTATCTGTTGGCTGTTAGAATAAAACTCAATAAATTATTTCCCAAATTACCCAATATTATAAATACAAACTTTATTTTTTAAACTTTTGGTATTTCTCTTTCATTCACTTATTTATTTTTTACTGTCAAACTATGAGCTTATCCATCCATTGCTAGCATATATTTTCATAATTTTCCTTATTCTTCTCCAATTTGAAGATTATCCTCTGCTATGAATATTTAAAAAGAATATGGACTATTGAATAATAGCACATTCAGAAATACGTTTTTTGTTTGTTTCTGCATGTTATGAGTTAAACTTCTTTGAACATCCATGTATATACTTTTGTGTGAGTGCAGCTTTTTATTTCTTTGAGATAAATGTCTAGTAGTGCAATTCTTGAGTTGTATGTTAGTTCCATGTTCAGTTTCCTAAGAAACTGAAAACTGTTTTTGAGAATTGTTATACTATTTTATATTTCTATCAGCAATTTATGAGTTATCCAATTTCCTTACATCTTTGCCAGAAGTGATGTTGTCACTATTGTTTTTTATTTAATTCTTTCTGATATGTGTGCAGTAATCTCCTTGTGATTTTAGTTTAAATTTTCTTAGTGGCTAATGACGTTTAATATCTTTTCACATATTATTTGCCCTATGTTTATCTGTATATCTATTTTTGTGAAATATCTGTGCACATCTTTTGCTTATTATTTTTTTTTATTGTTGAGTTTGAGAATTCTTTTTGTATTCTAGATAAAGTCCTTTGCTGGACATGTGGTTTGCAACTACATTGTCCCAGCCTCTAGCATGTCTTTTTATACTCATGACACATATTTTTTAATCCTCTTTACAGGATTTTTGGAGAGCAAAAGTTTAACATTTTGATAAAGTCTAATTTATGAATGTTTCCTTATGTAAATTATGCTTTGAGTATAAAGTTCAACTTTTTTCCTGGTATAATCCTGAAAATTTTCAGCCATTTTTTTTCTAAAATTTTCATAGTTTTACATTTTACATTTATCCACTTGAGTTCACTTTTATATAAGGCATAATACTTAAGATTCACTTTTTGTCGACGAAAGGCCAATTACTCCAACACCATTTATTAGAAATGCTCTTTCTCCTATTGACTCACTTTTCCATCTTTGTCAAAAATAGAAATTTGTTGGGCATATTTTTGTCAGTCAATTTCCATAATCCCTATACTATTCCATTGATTTATGTGTTTATCCCTTCATCAATACCATAATCTTGACTACTACAGTAAGTCTGGTAATGGATTAGACTGAGTCCTCTGACTTCATTCTTCTTTTTCAAATTTGCTGAGCTACTCTTTTGAACTATTTCTTTGTCTTTCCATATTTGTTTTATTTTTATTGTTTACTTATTTATTTTTAGAGAGAAGAATATGTGCGTGGGATCAGGGAAGGACAGAAGGAGAGGGAGAGAGAGAATCTCAAGAAGGTTTCATGCCCAGTCCAGAGCTTCACACTGGGCTCGATCTTAGAATGCTGAGATCATAACCAGAGCCAAAATCAAGAGTTGGATGCTTACCCCATTGATCATACCCAGGTACCCCTCCATATACATTTTAGAATATATTGGTTGTGCTAGTTCTTTGCCTTTGCCTTTCCATATACATTTTAGAATAAACTGTATCTACAAAAAAAATTCACAGGGATTTGATGGAAATTACATTAAACTTGAATATTCATTTGAGGACAATTGACATTTTTATTACATTTTTCCAATCTATTAACAGAATATGACCTCCTTTTTTTTTACCTTTTTCGTTCACTACTTTAGGGATCTTTAGGAAATGTTTACGCAATTCATATTATATTGTGTTAGCCTTTTTCATTTGTTCCCTCATGCATTCTTCAAAAAATACTTTTAAGTGTTTATTACTTCCTCTAATTTGCCAATGAGAAACTTAAGACCAAAAGATGTCAACTAACTTTTCCATATTACATAGCTGGTAAGTAACAGAACAAAAATTTCAAACGGCGTTTTATACTAAATTCCATGCTTTTTCTTCTTTATAGCAAAGCTTCTCTTGGATGAAACTGGAACTTCTTATAATACATCCATGACATACTGCATTTATTCTCAGTTCCTCATTGTTCCTATAATTTTTATTCCCTCCTAAAATCATTCTACTTCTCCACTGAAAACAAACATCTGTACTTTATGATTGTTTAGAGAGTTTCACCAATTGTAGTAATATTTCCATCTACCTGGGCCAATCCAAACCTCTACTTCTTTACAATCCAATTTTGCCTCTAATAATTATAATTTAGAAGTTTTTGAACACAAAATAATCTCACTTGTATATTTTTACTTGAACAAAATGCTGAGATTATTGAAGATAAGGACAAGTTTTCAATTTTCCTTCTGTATCCAACCCACTCTAACAGGCACCAGCAACTGATTGTTAAAATGATAAAGTCTGAGCACAAAGAGTGAATTTAGCAATAATGCCAATATTATTGCTATTTGTGCCCATCAGATTTTTTTCCCATCACACATGGTCGTCTTCTTGTAATTTCCTCTACAGATGTGTTCATGAATTCATTTCATGCTCCTCTTTTTATGCCAAACAAACAAACAAACAAACAAACAAAAAACCACAAAAGCCCAAAATAAAAGACTAACCAAAATCCGAGTAGCTTGTAAGGTCTTTTCAACTAATTAAAGAGCATCAGAGTAAAATATCTCCTATGTAACAAAGCAATGAATTCATTAGACACTTGAGATTATATGCATCACCATCAATTTTGTCATCGTTTTTAATAAGAGTTGTATATGTGGTGACATATAACATTACTGGTTATTATCTATGTGAATTACGAGAATTTCATACCATCTTATATGCTAAATGCATAAGAGAGTTTTCCATGATTTCTCTATGAAATAAATCACTATCCTGGCCAAGTACACATATTTATGTTTAAAATACCATAACTTATAGGTTTAATAGTATGACATACATAGTTTTGGAAGCATATTACATATGTGTTTATATATACATTACATATAATGTTTTACTATTTTATAGGAATATTAATATTTCTCCAAATTTTTACTTTAGTTGCAAGAAGAGTAAAAGTGTTTCTTAGTATATTCCCCACCATATCTAATTAACGTCCCTTACTACTCACTTAATGTGCTGAATATTTGATGCCTCAGACACATTGTTCATTTTGAACACATTAAGGGAAAGGCCAATGCCCAAACTGAAATACAATTGTCATACTAAATTTTATGGGGACTTAGTTCAATGGGACTATATCTGTTGATGTGTATGACCTTGTTGGAGAGAACTGCAAAGAGAAACAGACCGCTAATTAACTGTTTTCAAATTGATGTATCACCTCCATGTAGCTTTCTATGAAAGTTTGAAGTAAAGGTGAAAGTTAATGACAATCTGACCAGGCATGAATACTGGTATAGATCAAGAATGCCATTTAGCATTCTTAAACCACAATAGCATCAAAGAATTCTTTGAAAAACAAAGACTTTAGGTTTAGGGGCCTCAGAAAATCAATTTAACCATGTGTTTTATTGACCCCCAAGGAATAGGATCAAAAAACAGTAGAAATACAGGAAATTATCATTTACTTTATAAGTAAATGAACCTCCTAAGCTCCCCAGGGAAGAACAAATGCCAAATGAACATCACAGCAGTTCTTTAATCTAGAAGTGAGTGTAAGAATAGTAATTAGGAAAGCTGAGAAAACTAGTAAAATCAAGATTACCTTTATCTTAAACGGGAATTTAGGCTTTACCTTTTTTGGGAAGTTATATATGACATAGGCTTATAGGCCCTTATGAAATGATGAAAAGTCATATAGAAATATAGGGTGTCATTTGTAATGTGACATATACACAATAGTATCCAAATTACAAAATTATGAAGAAGAAACAAACTTGGTTAAAAATAATGATGTCTACTTTTTGTTATTTTCAGTCTATAATGGATAAAAAAAAGAATATAAAAGGAGCTAAAAGTATAAAAGGATGCAAAATGGGGAATAAAAGTGGAAGAGAGTCTCATAGGAAAGGAGGCTGATATGGCTACATATAAAGGAAAAGTAAAGAAATGAGAGGAGAGGACTAAGGAAGATAAATCAAAGATTGGGTATTATGAGCCATTAGTAAATATGTATGTTAATTACCCTCTATTTCCTTGAGCTATGGGTCACAATGTATTAACACTTCTTATCATAAACATCTAATTAATCCATCAAACGCTTCTACAGCTCTGCAACTGCTCTTTATCTTTAAACACATTTGGTCCCGCATTTGATAACAATAATATCACAACTCATCCCATTCTCTCTAGTTTGGGATTTATTATACTCTCAAAGCATTTACATTTAGTATTAAGTGGTAGTTATGTGTCTAGAAAATTTTTACTCACAGCAAAATTTCATAAAAATAAAAGACTATATAATTTCTGCAGGCATTTTTTTGTTTTAATAAATTCCAAGAGTAAAAAAAAATACCGATGGAAAGGTTTATGACAACTAGCAAAAGTATATGGGAAAAGAATAGTTCAGGCTCAGTTAAATAAAATAGCTATATTTAATTCCCCTAGGCTTTTTAACTGAGACCACAATAAAAATATTTGTTATTGAGTACATATTTATGTACGTGACATGGTTCTAAGTACTTTACATAGATTAGCACATTCAATTCACTACAAGCTTATGAGGTACATATTATTTTTGTCCTCATTTTGTAGAGCAACATGCTAATATATAAAGTAGGTTTAATAACTTAGCCAAGATATACAGCTAATAAGAAGCAGCCCTAGGTTGAACAATTTCCAGATCACTTCCCCTTAATATTAGAAAATCATTATCTTAAAACTTATCATCATAATTAAACAATAAGTATTCTGTTCCTTTTTTGGTCTGACATAAGTTTTGGTTATTCTACATCAAATTATTTTCTTCTAGTCCATGAGTCAAATAATTTATTTGTGAAAATGCCTAAGTAGTGGAAACAAATCTTCACTGGGGCTATTGGGACAAAATTAACCACAAAGCAAATAAAATACATGCATTATACATGCATTATCAGTGTTTCATACTTATATTTTGCCATAAATTCAGAGAGATAATTTCAATATATGAGAATAAACACTTACCCATATACCTGAGGCTTTTAATGCATAATTAGGTTTTCAACTACTGTGCACTGACAAAAGTAACTAGAGTTGTTTTTAATGGAAAGCACATTGAACATAAAGTCTGAAAAGCTGAGCTTTCTTCCCGGGTCTGCTAGTATGATCATAGGCAAATCACATAAACCCTTGTCCCTTGCTCATATTTAATTTAAGGATTACCCACTACCCTGGTATCCATCTAAACTATCTCTATTTGTTCTTGTGAGTATCAACCTAAGAGGTGGCTCTTTGAAAAACAATTCTCAGTCAGTTGAGCAGTGACCCTTCATTTCACCTCAGGTCATGATCTACAAGGGGGTGGAGAGTCCTAAGATTGAGCCCAGAGGAGCCCCTAGTGAAGGCTCTGTGCTCAGCAGGGAGTCTGCTTCTTTCCCTCTCCATAGTCTCCTGTCCCTTCCTCCTTATGTGCCTGTGTTCTCTCTCTAAAATACACAGATCGGTCAATCTTAAAAAAGAAAAGAAAAGAAAAACAATAGTAACCTCTTTAGTTAAAAAAGAAAAAAAGGGAACTTGGGTGGCTCAGTGGTTGAGCATCTGCCTTGGCTCAGGTTGTGATCCTGGGGTCCTGGGATCGAGTCCTGCATCAGGCTCCCTACAGGGAGTCTGCTTATGTCTCTGCCTATGTCTCTGCCTCTCTCTCTGTGTCTCTCATGAATGAATAAATAAAATATCTATAAAAGAAAAATTCAAACCCTAAACTAAATCTCAGAATACACACCAATAGCAAGGATTGACTTCAGGAACAGATTAACTTGTTTTTATTTCTATCCAATTGGTATAATTCAACAGTCTGTCTCTGTTGGGTCTAATTCATAAATACCCTTAATAATATCAATCATTCAAGAAAGCACAACTTTATGAAGTGAGAATGTTGTCAATCCCTTTTGGCTTCTCCTCAGCGAAGAAGATAGATACCTAGCCATAGAAGAGGCTTAAGTGACTTTTACAGGTGGAGGGATAAGTTATAGATACACAAATAAATGTTTACAGTCATCTTTGTGATAGCAGAAAGCTTGTTTCCACTTCTCATCACTAAATAGAGCATAAATGGCTAAATGAATGAGTGCTTATATTCAGTTTTTATTCTACATCTCAGCACCAAGCATTAGTGCTCAATGCTTGACTATTACCATTGATGATGACTTGTTCCCATCAGTCAGAAATTTTATACAATTTCACTTTCACAAATAATATTACTGTCTTGATAGTAGGTAAAATTTCCTCTCTCACTTTAGTGATTTTAAAATTAATTTTAAAGCCCACTCACTTGACCTCCGAAGTTTAAATTTAAGAACTCCTTAGAGATTTCATTGTTGGGCTTTGTTGACAGAAGATTAGGGGAATTTTTATGCTTGGTGAACTTTATTTCAAATGTATTTAATTATAACAAAATGACTCAGTTTGTCCCAATGCTAAGTATGCTTGGGAAACCAGGAATCTGATAGAGGAGGAGATAAATGCAAACTCTGTTAAGCAGTAGCATCCTGGGAAATCAGGTGAGACAAAATTAGAAAGTGTACAGACTCTGTATGAATATCATGCATGGGTTTGTAATAACCCCTGATTCAAAAGGCTGCTTCCAAAGTAAATTTGCGGAATTTCCACAAGGACTTCTAAAATTGAAGAGGAAGGATAGAAACTATAAGCATTTCCCTCACCTTTCCTTTAACAATTTAGAGAATACCCTTTTCTAGAAGAAACTCATTGAGTTAAAATGTTCTTATATTTCAGCAACTTATTTGTTTTCTTTTTTCAGTGTTTGTTGGTTGGAATGATAGGCAAAAAGAAGCAGCCCAAATTCAACATGATAATGTTAAGAAGGAGTGCTAAATCACAGATTTGGAGAAAGTAACACGTAGACATGCAGGATAGAGAAAAATTAATTGTTGCTAGAGAGATCAGTAAAGTTTACATGAAGAGGCTATTGAGCAGAGCATGGAATGCTTTGGAGAAACTTTACAGGTTGAGATAGGTGTGAATCAGGTTTGTACAAGGCAAATACAAGTCTAACACATAACAGCCATAAATCAAATTGTACTAATAACTTAAAATTCTTATTTCATATTCTATCTACATTACTTATTTAGTTACATTTCAGCTACTGCAGTCAGGAGATGAAATCTGTGTTCTTGTACCTTATTTTTTAGTTTGGCTATCTAAATTGCTTTGGCCAATTGCTAGCAGATATCATATATAAAAGACTTAAAAAAGTGTGTGCCTATTTTGGAGTAAGCCAGAGAGATATTGTTTGCTAATATCTGTGTCAATTAATTACATTTATGTCTTATATTTTTCTGTCCATTCTTGTGTGTGGTTGGTTTGAGTTTTCAGTAAGCTTGAGGATTATGCATAACAATCAGTGCATAATGAATTCATTCAAATTTTCTAAGCACCTACTCAAGTTGAAGCACCATTCTACCTGCTGTGAACACAGTGATAAGCAAAGCAAAAATCCCTATCTCTATTGATTTTATAATAATGAGAAACTTTGCCTCAGAGTGGTTATTATGTGGCTAAGGAGGAAAGAAGAAAACATCTTTGAAACAACCAAAGGCACAAATGAATGTAAAGATTCCAGGGAGTCTGTGTTCTCCTGTCATCTATAGTCTTTATTTTTTCATCTATAAATTTAATTGTATAAAATAGAGCAATGCTGCCCAAACTTTAATATGCATACAAACCAGTAGGTCTTGAACAGTGTACCAGAATCTATATTCCTTAACAAGGTCCCAGGTGATGGTTATGCCTAAAATGGGACTACTTATTGGACATTTCAAGTTTTTGTTTTAAACATAACAAAAAATATATAATTGCAATTCATGCAACAGATTCATATTCTCCATACTTCCAAGAGAGTTAGAGACTGTCACTTATTTTTAAGATTCTTTTTTTTTAGATTTTTAAATTTATTTATTCATGACAGACACAGAGAGAGAGAGGCAGAGGCACAGGCAGAGGGAGAAGCAGACTCCATGCAGGGAGCCTGACATGGGACTCGATCCCAGGTCTCCAGGATCACATCCCAGGCTGAAGGCAGCACTAAACCACTGAGCCATTGGGGCTGCCCCTTATTTTTAAGATTCTAAGAGTTATCAGAATGTGTATCTCGTAGCTCATGATGACTTAATCACATATTGTCAGGTATTATCAATGTACACGTTTCTTATGATGTCACAATTTATATAGAGATCCTAGACTTTTCCAACTGCCTTCATTCATGCTTCAGCTTTTGCCTCATCAATCTATTCTTATAGGAAGACGTTTGAAACACTCATAAAATATAACTCACAGCATGTCATTTCTTTGCTTAAAGTTCTCCAAGGTCCTCCCATTTCACTTACTATTACCTACATAATATTGCATTATTTGGCTTCCTTTATCTCTTTCCTCTTATCTCCTCCTAGTCTCCCCTTGCTCACATGATAGCAGCATCTCTATGTTATAACTCAAGCTATGGCAAACAAAAGCTGCCTTAGTTCTTCCAACTTCTCTTCCCCCTTCTCCAGATAGTTCCCACCCATATGTCTTTTGGGTCTTGCTCCAAAGGTCAACTCTTCTATAAGGACTCCTTTGACTACTCTATATACAGTTACTACTCCCCTTCCAAACATACTCTTTATTCACATCACTGCTTTATTTTTCTCCAAGGGAGTCATCACCTTATAATATACTACATGTTTAATTTAGTGTTTAACATCTGATATCTAGTAAATTCTATAGAAGTTGAGATTTTAGTCTGGTTTTGTTCACTATGTGTTTTTTTTTCCCCACAGCTCCAAGAATACTGCCTAACATATTGTGTGTATGTTTGTATATGTGTATATGTGAATGTATAAATGACTACTCTAAAACAAACAACAACAATAAAAGCTATTTGACTTGAGGCCAAGATACATCATAGGTCTCCATATATATGGGAGATATATAATATATATTAAATAATATATTTAATATTTAGCTTTACAATATATTATGCATAATATATAATACTATATGCAATATAATATATAATGATATATTAAATAGTATATATTTTAAATACATTTTCGGTATTATCTTAATGTTTTTGGTATTTTTACACCTTTTACACCTGTACATCAATCAGTTCATAGGCATCTTTAAGAGATGATTCTAATAATCACTATCTGTGACCAGCTACCAAAGGAGCATTATAGAATTTAACTCAGTCACACTCTTCTTTTCTTAATTGGATATCAAATAATTTTGGAGAAAGCTAAATTGCTTAATGTTTTAAATGTTTCCTCAGGTCATTTTTTCTTTCCTCTTGTTTTAAAATTTTCCACCTTCTGTGGAGTTGGCAATTAATCATCTCAGGTTTGCTGGCAGAAGACTGACTATTTGGCTCCTTTAGAGAATATGCCTTATGTTTCTTTCTTACTCTTCGCTACTGCTTTGGGATTTCTTTCTTTCTCCCTCCTCTTTATTGTGTATGTGTATATGTTCCTTTAAAAGGAGAAGAAATTGTGTTAGGCCATTGGCACAAGCCATAGTGGAAGGAATAAGCTTCTGGTGCCTTCTCCTAGCCAAAGATTAGGCTGGCTTGTTAAAAATGTTTTGTTTTGTTTTGTTTTGTTTTTTCCTTTGGAGAGGGAGAGCTTCCTTTTGTTTCCACTAACAAGTGTGTGTGAGTGTGTGTGTATGTGTGTGTGCTTGTTTGTGTGTGTGTGTGGAGTAGGGGGAAGGGAAGGAGGAGAGGTGATTAAGTAGAGAAGAATTGTTTTCAGCACACATCTTGTTCCCAGAACAAACATTATTAAGGAACTGTTTCTCCTTAAGTCAGCAAAGAATTTCTAATGTAGTTTCCAAAACTAATTGACTTGATGAGATCTGATTATTTTTTAAGATGTGCCAGATTTCTAGCCTTTACCATCTGCTCAGCCAATTGGTAGCAAGTAAAAATATAGTTGTGAAAATGAATACTAATACTGATTAATTAACCTTCAGGCAAGTTCCTTGAGACCTTATGACTTCTTCCTATTCTTAGATCTAAAGCCAGAGCCCTTTTGTACATGGCTGTCATCCGAGAGTTGAAATTCCTCATTCTTTTTTGCTCCAAAAAGGTCCTAAGAGAGTTACAATGGAAAGGCTAATTTAAGCTTAATATTCTTACCAGATTTACTGGAAGAATTTAGAAAACAATTTAGTTTCCCATAGTTCTATAATTAGGGTGATAGGAAAATCCTTTTATTCTGCAATGAATTAGCATCTTTTTATTTTTTTCTTAATGAGAATTAACATTATATAATAGAAGTTTCTTAGAAGATATCCTTATTTAATAAGTAGGGTTATACTTAATAAGATCCTTCTAAGACATTATAGAAGTACATTGACCAAACTCTTAGTAGAATGCAAAAGGATGCCTTCGCGATGTTTAATAGTTTTATTCTCTGTGTTTCTCCATAAACTCTGACTATTCTTTAGGGAAGCTTTCATAGATGGAGTCTCATTTGTTCAGTTCTAAGTCTGAAGATACTCTTTGTGAACTGCTCTTCATGGTACCTCACCATTGCCTTTACTGCTAAAATCCTCCATTGTAAATGCTAATTAAATTATTCTCTCCTCTTGCTTTAAAGCCAACAATCCTTGAGGTATCCAAACATTACTGGAGAATTTGGAAAATGTCCTTCTTCCTAACATTGCTTCCACAATTTATCATCTTGATCTTAAATTGTCATGGACACTGTTCAGAATCTCAAAAAGTAGCTCATAAAATAGCTCTTTCTTCCAGAAGTAGAAGTTTTTTTGGTGTTCCAAATCAGACCAAGACTAAAGAGGAAGAGTTGTCATGCCATACTATGCTCCTCTCCCTTTTCCTGCATCCCTGGTTTTCTCTGTCTTAAAACAAATACATATATGGATACATATCAGAAGCAAGTCCTGAGATGAAGATTTGTATGCAATGGATTTATTAATCAGCATTTCAAACAGAAAATTCTAAGAGTGTGAGAGAGCTAAGAGAAGAAAGAGGAGGAAGCCAAGCAAAGATGGGATTTAAAGCTGATACTACAGGGGAGCTCTAGGGTGTAAATTGTGCCTCACTGTTTGTTCTGGTTAAAAACAAGGGATGAGGGTTTTCATACTTATGCAGGAGTCATTGCTAAGAGCTACCTCCAGTTGATGTAAATTCCAAGGAACTTCTAATTATGTAGGCAAATGGCCCCAGTATTGCAGGGTAATGCTCCCAAGATGACTGGTGTTACAATAAAATAACTTAACGCAGAAACTAAGCAAAGGGCACATACAAGGTTGACTGCATCATTTTGTAAGCCAAGAAGATCCAAGTTCCTAAGTGTACAACTCATTTAAATACATGTTTGGGAAAAGCTTCTCAACCTCACTTCCATGAAAACCACAGCTTTGACTGCTCGACACCCTGATAAACAAGATTCTAGTAATCTAACTATGCTCTGATTCATGCGAAATTTCTATAGAAAATATTACTGGATTTTTAAAAAGCTTTTATTTATTTATTCGTGAAAGACACACACACACAGAGGCATAGATAGAGGGAGAAGCAGGCTCCATATAGGGAGCCCAAGACGGGACTTGATCCTGGGATCCAGGATCACGCCCTGAGCCGAAAGCAGACGCTTAACCCCTGGGCCACCTAGGCGTCCCAATACTACTGGATTTTGAATTGTTGCTATTGGCTAATAAAAGTGTCTTGGGATAAACAGGTACCCAAGTTAATCTAGATTACAATGGATGACACATCTATCCAATTTCTCTCATACAACTTTCCTTCTATATTTTTTAATTATATAAATGTTTCTAATAGTATACTAAAATAGTTTACTTATACATACAGAGTGATTATTACATGAATACGTTTGATGCTTACCATTTATTTTCAGTGGAAAAAATTGATAGTATTTCAGAACCTTTAATGCTAAGTAGCCTGGCATTTTCTTCAATTCCTGGAGATTACTGAGCCATTAGTAAAGGAAACTACTGAATAACTAATAAGCAATGGGTTGGCCTCCAATGATCAATTTTCAATCACTTAAGAATTGTTTCAGATACTGATATCAGATCAAAATGTGTTCACAGTTAACTCTTAAACAGGGACATTTAATAGAATGAGGAATTTTTTAGTGTAAATTTAATAGTATTTATTGATTAGTTAAATCAGTCTTTTAAATATTTAGTACTGGTCAGTGCCTCAAATTTTTTATTTAAATGATGCCTTTAATTACTCATGATCTTCAGGTAAAACTCCATTTAAAAAATAAAATGTGCCTAATTTTCTGTTCATTTTAACCTATTTTTTGTTTTGTTTTGTTTTGTTTTTGTTTTTTGTTTGTTTTTTTTTGGGGGGGTGGGGGGTGAGGTGAGTATATGTGGTAGGAGGATAGAAACTCTAGTGCAGAATATAGAAATCCTTTTGCACTTAGCGATTTTATGTCTACTCTGTAGATACGCAACACAAGATTCAACAAGCAATACTTTATAATGTTAGATGATATTTCAAGCACTAGGGGACTCTGACAGTATGGTTAGGGTGGAGGAATAGTACAGTGAAAGAAACCAGAGCTGGAGAGAATATCTTTGTTTTAATCAGAAAGACACCCCTTTCAATTCATTGCACTCCCTGCTATAGAATAACTTACCATTCTGGAGTCATGAGATACCAGCAAGAGAAAAATATTATAGAGAAGATAAGTTGATTTTTACAACATTGTCCCTAAAATCTCTATAACATCCATTTAGAAATAGTTAGAAGCTGTTGGAAAAATGAACCCAAAGAATAGAAGAAAATTACTCATAGAGGTTTAAAAGCGATCCTCAAATAGAGTGATAACATATATGACACAAAGGAAGAGTGAGAGGGGAGAAGAAATAACTTTGGATAAATATCTTTGAGAAATTAAATATTATGAGATAGATAGGAAGGAGGAGCCATGCACATACAAAACCAAACTGGAATCTCTAAGAATGCAGACACACATTGTGATGGTGGTAGCCAATAGAGAAAAGTGTTACTTGGAAGATGCAGCCAACTGTGTATTTGGTGAGGCCTGATTTTCTTAACACCTATAGCCAAATGCTGAACAGCATCAGCTGACACAGATATTTTCTTTTTTTCCCATCAACAGGAGCAAAGTTGCAGGTGATTCTTTATACCTCTACAAATAATATTCTCTTCACTATCCCATTGACCCATTTCCTTTCCCTTTCCCTTCTGTTAATAAGATACGGTCAGTGTCTATGAGAAGTTATTGAGATTGCAAGAAAATCATTATGTTGTGTTAGGGAGAAGGATGCCATACTTTATGTTTCTCAACTACCTGAGAATAATAAAAAAATCTCTCATTGGAACGCAATATAATGACAACATGATGCAACTAAAATATATTCCTGAACTGTCACTATGTATCAGGAACACTTTCAACAATGAGAGAGAGGTGAAGAAGGTATCTTAAATATATCTTAGGTATAAAGAAATTATGGAGAACTGGATGAGATACATGAGGAAAACAGATTTCTTGTCATCTGCCTAGACTTTGTAATATTTTTTTTTTGAGGATTCCCAAAGGACTCAGTCACCAAATAAGAAGATAGATCTGGTGTCTAGGAAAAGATCAAAACTGTAAAATATTTTTACCACATAAACATGCTTCAGTGCTAGAAAGTGATGGTTGGTAGTCTAAAATGAAAAAAAACAAACAAACAAAAAAAAAAAAAAAAAACATGCCCCTGAAGGAGAGAATTGAAGTATCAAAAGTTACGTTGATTATCCCCTCTAGTAGTATCTCTAAAAGTGGCTCAGAGCTGCCAGGTAAAGCATAAAACTACTAAAAAAAAAGCTTATACTATGGAGCCCTCTAAACACAATAATAAACAAGACCACAAGGCATGATCATCATAAAGTATAATTCAAAGCAGTGCGTTCTAGTCCCACATTTTAGTGGTTTGTGAGAACAGTTATTTCTTTTCAAATACAGTTGTGGGGATAATAGAAATAGGTTGAGTGCCGATTTTTTTTTTTCCTGAGGCTTAGTTTTTCCTTCTGTATATTTTTAGGCTCATAAATTTACTCCTGTAGGTTTTCAGACTCCTGAATTTTGATAATATGGCATTCTGAGAATTAGAAAACAACACTTTAATTTGATTCTACCAGAAAGAAAAATAGTATTATTTCAGGTAAAATATATCTTTTAGGTGTATGTAGAAAAATTACAATAACAGAAAATGAAATAGAAATAGTATGAGCGTCTTTCTATTTGGCTTAATTCTTTCTTATTGGAGGCACAACTGCACAGGGTTCAGAAAGGATGAATTACAGCATCTCCATTCATTATGGGTTGTTACTTCCTAGGTATGATGCAATCTCGTAGATGATCTATCCTTGCGGCTCTTGATCAAATTTCTGTATTTCATAAACTATATGTAAGACTAAATATATGCCATTCACTATCTTTTTTTATTTAAATTGAATTTGCCAACATATAGTACAACACCCGGTGCCCTCCTTAATGCCCGTCACCCAGTTTTACTCCATCTCCCACCCACCTCCCTTCTGCAACATTTAATTTCCTAGAGTTAGAAGTCTCTTATGGTTTGTCTTCCTCTCTTAACTTTTCCCCATTAATTTCCTTTAACTTTACTGGATTAAAATGTAACAAAATGTATATTTCAAAACTTTAAAGATATATAAAAACACCTTATTCAAGGCCCGTAGGGAGATGGACACTATTTTAATGGTGTCTTCAGTTTAAAAGGTATAAGTGAAATATCATCCTTTTGCCTAAATATCCAAATTTAGTATAGCTTACCAGTCAAATATTATCTAACAGTGCCACTTATTGGGTCAGATACTTTCAGACAGAAGCTTGGAGATGCAGCATTTAGTTTTTTACCTATTTGGTAGCCAACCCACCTCCCCTTGTAAATTTAGTCCTATTATCTGAAATATTTATGAGTTCATGACATTTTAGGATCAATTTTTAAAAGAGGATGGATTTTAAATAATGAGCAAAGATCTGGAAAAATAAGAATCATTTATGTTACTGTATGTTTTTTGTGTGTATCAGAAAGATTCCTTCTTCCTGTGACTGATAAAGTTTTATTATCTGGTCTCTCAGCTGTCTCCCAAACACCATCTTCTACCATGTTGCTACTAATTTCTCTACCAACACTGGTTTCCTTACTGGTACTGGAATACAGAAAGGTGGCCCCACCTCACAGCATTTGCAAATATTCTTCTATGCTTTCGGAAGAATGGCGTACTCATACCTTTCCTGTATATATGCACATATATCACATATTTATCTCCTTACATAAATAGAAAACCCTTCCCCATTGGACTTTCTAACTTTAAGTGCTTTTTTATCTTTCTTCATAGCTTATTTTTTAAAGAGATTTCATTTATCTATTCATGATAACATGATAGACAAGAGAGAGAGAGAGAGAGAGAGAGGCAGAGGGAGAAGCAGGCTCCATGCAGGGAGCCTGAAGTGGGATTCATTCGATCGCGGGTCTCCAGGATCATGCCCTGGGCCGAGGACAGGTGCTGAACTGCTGAGCCACCCAGGGATCCCCTGCTTCATAGCTTATTTGAATAGAGTTGACACACAGTGTTATGTTAGTTTCAAGTGTACAACATAGTAATTCAACAGTTTTCTATATTGTGCTACACTCACCACAAGTATAGCTACCATCCGTTACTATACAATACTATTAAATATTGTTGACTATATTCCTTATGCTGTGCCTTTTATTTTTGTTACTCTTCAGTAACTGCAAGCTCCTATCTCCCACTCTCCTTCACTCATTTTGGCCATCACCTTATTCCTCCAACTCTGGCAGCCATCAGTTTGTTCTCTGTATTTATAGGTCTAATTCTTCTGTGTCTTTATCCATTTGGTTATATTATTTTTTGGATAATCCTATGGGTAAAGCTGTATGGTATTTGTTTTTCTCAGTCTGATTTGTTTCACTTAGCAACTTAACATAATACCTTCTGGATCTATCCATAATGTCACGAATGGCATGATCTCATCCTTTTTTTATGGCTGCATTATATCCCATTGTGTATATATACCACATCCTCCTTAACTATTTGTTCATCAATGCACAGTTGGTTTCTTCCATATCTTGGCCATTGTAAATAATGCTGCAATAAACATAGAGATGCATATATATATTTTTAATTAGTATTTTCATTTTCTTTAGGCAAATACCCAGTAATGGAATTACTACATCATATGGTATTTCCATTTTTAATTTTTTGAGGAGCCTCTGTTTTGTTTTCCATGTTGGATGAGCCAATTTACATTCCTACCAACAGTACACATGGGTTCCTTTACTCCACATCCCTGCCAGCACTTGTTATTTCTTGTCTTTTTGATTTTAGCCATTCTGACAAGTGTAAGGTAATATCTTGGTATGGTTTTGACTTGCATTTCTGTAATGATTAATGAATGACGTTGAACATCTTTTCGTGTGTCTGCTTATCATCTGTATGTCTTCTTTGGAAAATGTCTATTCAGATCCTCTGCACTATTTTTAATCAGATTATTTGGTGTTGAGCTGTACATATTAGTTACATATTTTGCATATTAATCCCTTTTCAGATAAATCATTTGCAAATACCTTATCCTATTCAGTAAACTGCCTTTTCATTTTTTTTGATATTTCTTTCACTGTGCAAAAGCTTTATATTTTGATGCAGTGCCAATTTTTAGTTTTGCTTTTGTTTTCCTTGCTTCAGAAGACATATCCAGAAAAACGTTGCTACGGCTACTGTCAGAGAAATTACAGCATGTGTTCTCTTCTAGTTTCTTTTTTCTTTTTTTTTTTGTGGTTTTAGGTCTCACATTTAGTTCTTTAATCCATTTTGAGTTTATTTTTGAAAGTGGTGTTAGAAAATGGTCCAATTTAAATATTTTGCATGTATTACCCAGTTTTCTTAATATCACTTATTGAGGAGACTGCCTTTTCCTCATTGTATATTCTTGCCTCCTTTGTCATAGATTAGTTGACCACCTAAGCTTTGCTTCATTTCCTAGGTCTTTGTCTCATTCTATTGATCTATGTGTCTCTTTTCGTGCCAGTACCATATTGTTTTTATTACTACAGATTTGTAGTATATCTTAAAATCTGGAACTGTGATACCTCCTTGAGTTCCAACTTTGAATCACAGGGTGCTCTGGTTTCCAGGTTAATGCCTCTTAGCTCCAAATTCACCCTTTTTGTCTGCTCCATAAAAATGGATCAGTTCCTTTTAAATATTTTTCCTTTTTTTTTTTTAAGCTTAGGAAGTACAATGGCTGGAGAAAGAAAGTCAGTACTGCAGAAAGAAAGGATTTGATCTTGTTCCAGAATCCTTTTGAAGTCTCCTATGCAGGTTCCTGCAGAACAAGCTTTGCTTAGCACTGAGCTCCTGCAATATGAGCAATGACTCATCTCAGGCTCCTTGCAGTGTTTGCAGCTTCTCCACATATAGTACACAGTCTCTTGCACCACCAAATGGCCATACAGTTCCCTAGCAACCTCCTTCAGATAGTTTTGTAGCTGAGAGCCTTTGATGAGACACCTCCTCATGAATAACTTTTAATAGCATCTCACAGTGCATATTTCTGGCAAGTTACAGAAAACATATTTCCAGCATGTTCTTCCAGTGTTGCTTCACAGCAGCTTCCTTTGCATTCTGAGCTATGTTCCCACTCTCTCCAACAAGATCTGGATCACACCCCTCATTGAGGGCAGGCAAAATGAGAGGAATTCTTTGAATGCCTTATCTCAGTTCTAGGGCAGTAGCTATAATATACCATACCAGATTACATATCATATTATATATGCTATTATTTTAAACATATTTCACATCTGTTATTCAATATTATTTATAGCCATCGTTTTATTTTTATTTTATTTTTTTATTGGAGTTCAATTTGCCAACATATAGCATAACACCCAGTGCTCATTCCGCCAAGTGCCCCCCTCAGTGCCCGCCACCCAGTCACCCCAACCCCCCACCCACATCCCTTTCCACTACTACTTGTTAATTTCCCAGAGTTAGGTTTTTCTCATGTTTTGTCATCCTCACTGATACTTTCACTCATTTTCTCTCCTTTCCCCTTTATTCCCTTTCACTTGATTTCTAACTAGCTCACATGTTTTAATTCCATTCCTGTTATAATTAATAATTTACTATATGCAGCTTTCCCTGATTTGATTCCTGTGTGGTTTCTCTCTCTAGATTGGACTTAGTATGACATATAAATGCTAAAGAAGGTACAGCAACAAGATAACCTTAAAGCATGGAGTGTCGTGCCAGCCTTGAACCAACTACTTCTGGACTTCATTCACATAAAAAGAAATAAATAACTTGTTAAAGTACTGTGACTTTTGGTTTTTCAGCATCTAAATATCATCCTACTTGGATATTTAGCTAAACCAATCTTATTTTTCCACCCAACATCAAATATGCCTTTTCATGTGTTTCAGATAATAGTACATAGTGGCTTTGCCATTTAGTAGTTGCCCTGTAAATATTTGCTGAATAATTGAGTCAAATGGTTCATAATGGCTATACAAACTGATAGTGAACTCAATAAAATAAATATACATGAATGTAGCCTAGTATTATATGTAAAACATCGTATAATAGAAGGAAATACTCTACTATCGTTCATTATGGGAAATGGATAGGTGGACTTTAAAACTGTCTAATTAAAAATTTACAATATCACATTCTTCAAACACATTTGAAAACATTTAGAGTTAACAAGATAAACATGAATGTTAAGGGAAAACCTTGAGTCATCTTACATTTTACCTTCCTCTTAATAACCCATCTTTTACTAGCATTAGTTCTACTAATACTAAAACTATCAGTTTAAGGATAAATATTATAGACTGATTTATGGTAAGCATACATTCTTTCATTCCTTAATCTTTTTTCTCTACAATCATTTTGCTGTGAAATCTGTGGAGATAATTAAGGCATGATCACTTCTCCTCAGGACTTCCCAGTATAGGGGAGGAGCTGCACGTTGAAACAACTTTCATATAAGAGGAATAAAAACATACTGTAATGCAGAAAGAAGGTTGTTGTAAATGGAAGAGACAAAGGTATGAGAGGAGGAGGTAGGGGAATTTTCCCATGGATTATAGGATTTTAAATTAAATCTTAACTCTAGAAGGGTTTGAAAGGTCAGAACGGGAAAAACAAAGCATTCTAGGTATTACTACAAAATTAAACAAATCCATAGAGTTCGGAATATTCAAGAAATTTTCAGAGAATGGTAAAGAGAACAATCTGTTTAGAGTTGTCTGTGTGGGACCTGAGATATAAAGCTGTAGGGACAAGTGGTAACAAACGGAGGAACATGTAAGTGCCAATTGGTGAAGAGACAAAATTTTTGAACAAGGTTGAGAAAGGGGTAAAGAAATGATCTCAAGAGAGCTATTCAGAAAGGAATGTGTAGGAAAGATTGGAGGTATAAAAGATTGCAAGCAAAGAGACCAATTATTAAAATTACTGTGATCATCATGTAAGGCCAGAGGGCTAAGGCCTGGATTTAGAAAGTGGAAACCAAAATAGAAGAGATGACCCAAAAGTATCTTGCAGAGAATGCCAATAGAATTTTGTAGCTGATTCAGTTCAAGTTGCTAGAAAAGGAGAGACTAATGTTCATTAGCTCTATTTGAAACTATTAGGTTTCAACTATATCTAATTGAAACTATTAAGAAGGTTTTTGTATACGTAGAAACTTGCACATATATTATAAGAGTCCTTTTTGTGGTATTGATATGAATTAACTGGAAATCCTTTGATTTTTTTTCTTATGCTGTGGAATAATTTAAAAACTGAAGAAATTATTCTTTTGTCTGGTAGTAATTATGCACAAAAGCATTTGAGACTGGAGTACATTTAGGAGAGTGAAAGTTTAATTTCCATGCTCTCTGTGGAATTTATGTTTGTATTTATCGAGGAAAATCATGAATTTCATCAAAACTTTCAGTTTACTTGCTGAAAAGTGTGTATAATATTCTATTGCATTGTATGCCATCTATAGCCATCATTTATTTCCTTTTTCCTTATATTTACTGTATGTTTATGCCTTTCTATGCTACTGATCACTTAAAATATTGGTTTTGTGTAGTCTTTATTAAAATTATTTAATACAAAGTCGTCTTTTAAAATTGTTGCTAATTTCTTATTTTATTTCATTGTCAACAAGGAATATGGTTTACAAAATGCTAATTTTAATTTATTTTTTTCTTTTCATGAATTCTTTTAAACATTTCATGAAATTAAAATAGGAGATACATTCTCTACTTTATGATTATATATTATATATATTATATATATATTATATAATATGGAGTGACTTATAATCACTCCATATCTTCAACTTTTTAAAATTTTGTTAAATTGTTCATGGTTTCAAATAGGTAAAATAAAGTTTCATATCATTGTTCAGATTTTTGTATAGATAGATGATACATAGATAGGAAGAACATTATACTACTGGTTACATATAATATTTATGTATTTTTTTCTTTTTTTAATATTTATGTATTTAAAGTATTAATCTTGGACTTTTAATCTATAAATAATATCTTCAGATCTCAATTATATATAATGAGAAAGCGAGCATCTTTGAATTTCCCTTGTTTCTTCTCACTCTCATTTTTGTACATATTCAAATAGCTACACTATCAAGATTTTTAACATTTATACTTTCGTATATTCTTTTTTGTGTGCATGATAAGTTTTATTATTTTTTACTATATTTTTTATCGGAGTTCAATTTGCCGACATATAGCATAACACCCAGTGCTCATCCCATCAAGTGCCCCCCTCAGTGCCCATCACCCAGTCACCCCAACACCCAACCACCTCCCTTTCCACTACTCCTTGTTCGTTTCCCAGAGTTAGGAGTCTCTCATGGTCTGTCACCCTCACTGATATTTCCCCCTCATTTTCTCTCCTTTCCCCTTTATTCCCTTTCACTATTTTTTATATTCCCCAAATGAATGAGACCATATGATATTTGTCCTTCTCTGACTTATTTCACTCAGCATAATACCCTCTAGTTCTATCCACATCGAAGCAAATAGTGGGTATTTGTCATTTCTAATGGATGAGTAATATTCCATTGAATATATAGACCACATTTTCTTTATCCATTCATCTTTCAATGGACACCGAGGCTCCTTCCACAGTTTGGCTCTTGTGGACATTGCTGCTAGAAACATCGGGTTGCAGGTATCTCGGCATTTCACTGTATCTGCATCTTTGGGGTAAATCCCCAGCAGTGCAATTGATGGGCCTAGGGCAGATCTATTTTTAACTCTTTGAGGATCATCCACACAGTTTTCCAGAGTGGCTGCACCAGTTCACATTCCCACCAGCAGTGCAAGAGGGTTCCCCTTTCTCCACATTCTCTCCAACATTTGTTGTTTTCTTTCTTGTTAATTTTCCCCATTCTCACTGTGTGAGGTGGTATCACATGGTGGTTTTGATTTGTATTTCCCTGATGGCCAGTGATGCGGAACATTTTCTTATGTGTTTGTTGGCCATGTCTATGTCTTCCTCTGTGAGATTTCTGTTCATGTCTTTTGCCCATTTCATGATTGGATTGTTTGTTTCCTTGCTGTTGAGTTTAAAAAGTTCTTTATAGATCTTGGATACTTGCCCTTTATCCTATAGGTCATTTACAAATATCTTATCCCATTCTGTAGGTTGTCTTTTAGTTTTGTTGACTGTTTCTTTCGATGTTCAGAAGCTTTTTATCTTGATTAAGTCCCAGTAATTCATTTTTGCTTTTGTTTCCCTTGCCTTCATAGATGTATCTTGCAAAAAGTTGCTGTGGCCAAGTTCAAAAAGGGTGTTGCCTGTGTTCTCCCCTAGGATTTTGATGGATTCTTGTCTCACACTTAGATCTTTCATCCATTTTGAGTTTATTTGTGTATGGTGTCAGAGAATAGTCCAGTTTCATTCTTCAGCATGTGGCTGTTCAATTTTTCCCAGCACCATTTATTGGAGAGACTGTCCTTTTTCCAGTGGATAGTCTTTCCTGCTTTGTTGAATATTAGTTGACCATAGAGTTGAGGGCCCATTTATGGGTTCTCTATTCTGTTCCATTGATCTATGTGTCTGTTTTTGTGCCAGTACCACACTGTCTTGATGACCACAGCTTTGTAGCACAACCTGAAGTCTGACATTGTGAAGCCACCTGCTCTGGTTTTCTTTTTCCATATTCCCCTGGCTATTCGGGGTCTTTTCTGATTCCACACAATCTTAAGATGATTTGTTCCAACTCTCTGAAGACAGTCCATGGTATTTTGATAGGGATTGCATTAAATGTCTAAATTACCCTAGGTAGCATTGACATTTTTACAATATTAATTCTTCCAATCCATGAGCATGGAATATTTTCCCATTTCTTTGTGTCTTCCTCAATTTCTTTCAGAAATGTTCTGTAGTTTTTAGGGTATAGATCCTTTACCTCTTTTGTTAGGTTTATGCCTAGGTACCTTATGGTTCAGGATGCAATTGTAAATGGGATTGGTTCCTTAATTTCTCTTTCTTCAGTCTCATTGTTAGTGCATAGAAATGCCACTGATTTCTGGGCATTGATTTTGTATCCTACCACACGGCCAAATTGTTGTATGAGTTCTAGCAATCTTGGCGTGGAGTCTGGGTTTTCTATGTACAGTATCAGCAAAGAGGGAGAGTTTGATTTCTTCTTTGCCAATTTGAATGCCTTTTATTTCTTGTTGTTGTCTGATTGGTGAGGCTAGGACTTCTAATACTATGTTGAATAGCAGTGATGAGAGTGGACAACCCTGTCTCATTCCTGATCTTAGGGGAAAGGCTCCCAGTGTTTCCCCATTGAGAATGATATTAGCTGTGGGCTTTTCATAGATGGCTTTTAAGATGCCGAGTAATGTTCCCTTTATCCCTACACTCTGAAGAGTTTTGTTCAGGAATGGATGCTGTATTTTGTCAAATGCGTTCTCTGCATCTACTTAGAGGATCATATGGTTCTTGTATTTTCTCTTGTTGGTATGATCAATCACATTGATTGCTTTACATGTGTTGAACCAGCCTTGCATTCTGGGGATAAATACCACATGGTCGTGGTGAATAATCTTCTTAATGTATTGTTGGATCCTATTGGCGAGTATCTTGTTGAGAATTTTTGCATCTGTGTTCAACAGGGATATTGGTCTATAATTCTTCTTTTTTGGTGGGGTCTTTGGTTTTGGAATTAAGGTGATGGTGGCCTCATAGAACGAGTTTGGAAGTAGTCCATCCCTTTCTATCTTTCGGAAAAGCTTTAGTAGAAGAGGTATTTTTTCTTCTTTAAATGTTTGATAGAATTCCCCTGGGAAGCCATCTGGCCCTGGACTTTTGTGTTTTGGGAGGGTTTTTGTTTTGTTTTGTCTTTGTTTTGGGGGGAGGTTTTTGAGGACTGCTTCAATTTCCTCCCTGGTTATTGGCCTGTTCAGGATTTTTATTTCTTCTGTTTCAGTTTTGATAGTTTCTGGTTTTCCAGAAATGCATACATTTCTTCTAGATTGCCTAATTTATTTGTGTATAGCTGCTCATAATATGTTTTTAAATCGTTTGTTTTTCCTGGTATTGGTTGTGATCTCTCCTTTTTAATTTATGATTTTATTAATTAGAGTCTTTTCTCTTTTGTTTTTAATAAGGCTGGCTAATGGTTTATCTATCTTAATAATTCTTTCAAAGAATCAACTCCTGGTTTTGTTTATCTGTTATACAGTTCTTCTGGTTTGTATTTCATTGAGTTCTGCTCAGATCTTTATTAACTCTCTTCTTCTGCTGGGTGTAGATTTTATTTGCTGTTCTTTACCAGTTCCCTTAGGTGCAAGGTTCGCTTATGTATTTGAGATTTTTTCCAATTTTTTGAGGGATGCTTGTATTGCAATGTATTTCTCTCGTAGGACTGCTTTTGCTGTATCCCAAAGATTTTGAATGGTTGTAACTTCCCTTCTTATTAGTTTCCATGAATCTTTTTAATTCTCTAATTTCCTGGTTGACCCTTTCATCTTTTAGCAGGATGGTCCTTAACCTCCACGTGTTTGAATTTTTTCCAAATTTCTTCTTGTGATTGAGTTCAAGTTCCAAAACATTATGGTCTGAAAATATGCAGGGAACAATCCCAGTGTTTTGGTATCCGTTAAGAACTGATTTGTGACCCAGTATGTGGTCTATTCTGGAGAAAGTTCCATGTGCACTTGAGAAGAATGTGTATTCAGTTGCATTTAGATGTAAAGTTCTACAAATATCTGTGAAATCCATCTGGTCCAGTGTATCATTTAAAGCTCTTGTTTCTTTGGAGATGTTATGTTTAGAATATCTGTCATTTGCAGAAAGCGCCATGTTGAAGTCTCCAGTATAAATGTGTTATCTAAATATGTCTTTACTTTGATTATTAATTGATTGATATACTTGGCAGCTCCCACATTTGGGGCATAAATATTCATGATTGTTAGGTCCTCCTGTTGGATAGATCCTTTAAGTATGATGTAGTGTCCCTCCTCATCTCTTACTATAGTTTTTGGGATAAGCTTTAATTTATGTGATAGAAGGATGGCTACCCCAACTTTCTTTTGAGGATCTTTTGAATGGTAAATGGTTCTCCAACCTTTTATTTTCAGGCTGTAGGTGTCCTTAGGTCTAAAATGAGTCTCTTGTAGACAGCAAATAGATGGGTTTTGCTTTTTTATCCAGTCTGAAACCCTGCACCTTTTGATGGGGTGATTAAGCCCAATCTCGTTCAGAGTTACTATTGAAATATATGAACTTAGTGTCATCATAATACCTATTCAGTTCCTGTTTTTGTGGATTATTTCTTTGGGCTTCCTCTTTCTTTTACAGGGTCCCCCTTAATATTTCTCTCAGACCTGGTGTGGTGGTCACATATTCTTTGAGTTTCTGCCTATCTTGGAAGCTCTTTATATCTTCTTCTATTCTGAATGAGAGCCTTGCTGGTTAAAGTATTCTTGGCTGCATGTTCTTCTCATTTGGGACCCTGACTATATTCTGCCAGCCCTTTCTGGCCTGCCAGGTCTCTGGGGAGAGGTCTGCTGTTAATTTAATATTTCTCCCCATATAAATTAGGGATCTCTTGTCTCTCACTCCTTTAATGATTTTCTCTTTATCTTTGGAATTTGCAAGTTTCACTATTAAATGTCGAAGTGTTGAATGGTTTTACTGATTTTAGGGGGGATCTCTCTATCTCCTTGATCTGAATGCCTATTTCCCTCCCTAAGGGAAGTTCTCAGCTAGGATTTGTTCAAATATACTTTCTGGTCCTCTGTCCCTTTCGGCGCCCTCTGGAACCCCAATTAAACGTAGATCTTTCCTTCTAAGGGTGTCATTTATTTCCCTTAACGTTTTCTTGAGGTCTTTTGTTTTTCTCCTTTTTCCTCAGCTTCCTTCCTTGCCATCAACTCGTCTTCTATGTCATTCACTCTTTCTTCTACCTCATTAACCCTCATTATTAGGACCTCCAGTTTGGATTGCATCTCATTTAATTGATTTTTAATTTCCATCTGATTAGATCTAAATTCTGCAGTCATGAAGTCTCTTGAATCCTTTATGCTTTTTTTTCCAGAGCCACCAGTAACTTTATAATTGTGCTTCTGAATTGGCTTTCTGACATTGAATTTTTTTTTTCTGACATTGAATTGTAATCCAAACTCTGTAACTCTCTGGAAGAGAGAACTATTTCTGATTCTTTCTTTTGTGGTGAGTTCTTTTTTCTAGTCATTTTGCTCAGTGCAGAGTGGCTAAAAACAAGTTGTACTGGAAAAAAAGGAAGGAAAAAAAGAAAAACAAAAAAAACAAGGAGGTGTATCCTCTGGTTCTATATACTGTAAATCTCTCGACATCCCCCAGACTTTTCCAGCATTGCTGGGTTAAGAACTTGCTCTTCCCCTGTCCTTCCTGCTGGTCTTCTGGTGGAAGGGCCTGCAGTGCTGATTCTCAGGTGTGTGCGCCTGGTGGCGCTGCCCCACCCCCTGCCAGAGCAGGGCTTACTGGGAGCTGTTTATCCTGTGAGGCCCCTGTTCCCTGGTGGCCCCTCTCTGTCCCAGGCACAGGGAGGAGAATGCCCATCTTTTGAAGCATTTATTCAATCATGCTTTGGGAACTTGACAGTGGGCTCCTAGCCTCTGCATCTTTGCAGAGGCTGGTATAGTGGCTTTTAAAGAGTTGTAGGTTGCTAAAATGATGTCTTGATTGAAAGACATAAAACCAAAAAAAAAAGAAAAAATTAGGATAAAATATTTGATTGGTCTTCCTTTGTTCTTGAAAGTTGCTATCTCTGTAGTTAAATGATTCAAGATATAGTTTCAAAGCAGGGAGCCAGCCCCACAAATGGAAAGATTTAAACATTGTCCAAATATTTTCCTTTAATGTAAAATATTCAAGAGACAAAAAAACTTACTATGTCTGTGGATAGATATTTTTGTTAGAAATAATACATAAGTCCAGTAACGCATATTTATTGGAATTAATATGAGCTATACTTACTCTCTATTTGTGTGCTTAATATTCTAAGGGTTAGCACTATGAAAATTATTTCACATGGGCAATAACACATGCTTCTTTTTAATTTTGTTTCCTATATTGTATGATTATTCCTTTCTTAAAATATTAGATGATTGCTTGGACAATAATTGATTAGTCAGAAATCTAATTCAGAAATCTAACAATAGTTTCGGAAAATTTGAATGGGTTCAAATTCAGAAATCTAATTCAGAAATCTAACAATAGTTTCAGAAAATTTGAATGGGTTAACTACTGATAGATAATAGCAATTAAGGGTGATTCTGCGCTAGTTGACTATTTGACTCACTGAATGATGAAAAGAAAACAGAAATCATTAGTGTGTTTCAGCATAGACTTGGAACAAAATCCTAATAGAATATTGAAATACATTAACTTTTAATGATTATGACATGAATAATCTAATTGACAAATAATTAACCTAATATCAAAGGAGTAATAGAAGATGCTATAAATTTTCATTAACACATTAAATTTAGAATAGAAATTATATGAACTATATCAATTTCTAAAAATAACTGCAGTAAATTTAAGTGGATTTCAATTAATAGCTAAAGTGTTAATTGATGTAAATTTAAAATTCATCTAACTATAGCTAGGGTTTTAAAATAGATCAGCAGCTGAACTTTTATTCAGGTTTGATCAACTTACAAGAGTATTTTAAATACATAACCAATGTAAATCAATTATTTAAAAACAAAACAAAAATGTCTTTTTTCTTAATTTGTTTCCATAGATTCAGACAAATAACAAAATATAAGTAAATGAAAATTACCAGCATCCTATTATCCAAAATTAATATTTTGTATATATTTATCCACTTATTTCCACACTACAGCATGTATTTACATATGTTATGGGGAAAATGCTGGTTTTTTACCTAATTTTTTTCTCTAAGTTATATATTGAATTGTTTTATCATAATTATCTGTCCATATCTGAAAAGTATCAATGATAAAATGTTAGAATTCCTGTACATGTAGGCCTACATCATCTAAAATCTGTATTAATTTGATATTATACCAGCAATATGTGCTTGAAAATAGGAAAATTAAATAATTCTAAAGAGTAAGAAATGTTTACTTGCCTATGCCAATCACATTTACAGGAATAATGGCGAGATTACAGAAAATATGTATATTGGTCTCCTCCCCCCCTTTCTAGCATAGAGCCCTTGAATCTTTTGTAATTTCTTAAGTGATAAATCCAAGTGCTATGTTGCATCTTATGTTTTAATATTTGAAGCTTTTGTAATTTCCTAAGTGATAAATAAAAGTGTTAGGTTGCATCTTATATTTTAATATTTGTTTTTTTGTTTGTTTGTTTGACCCTGGTTCCTGACACAGGGCTCTTAAATTCTTTGGAATTTCTTGGGTGGTAAGTGCTTAGCAGGGAGTCTGCTTCTTCCTCTCCATCTGCTTCCCTCCCCCCACCCCCAATGTTTGTGCTCTCTTCTTCTCTCTCCATCAAAACAAATAAATAAAATCTTAAACACACATACACATACATACACCCACATGAGGGGAAACTGAGGTTTTTCCCCATGTCATTGTTATTGACAAGTTTATTCGCCAGCCTCCAGGTGTCTTCTATGAGTATAAAGATCATATACACTTACAATATGCACTTTATTCATGGTATTATGTTATATGTACACCATTTAGTAGTATTTTTCACTACAAAAATGGATAGTGTTATCTATCCATATCAGACTACATTTACCTATTACTCTTGTAATAGCTGCAGACTTTCAAAAGTTTAATGCATCATGATTCATTTTCCAAATACACACTTAATGCGAATCTAGGTTATTCTTGAACTTTTACTGTTATAGTAGTAACACAATGGACACCTTTATATTCATATACTTGCGTACTTATTCATTTAGGTCTAATTCTTGCAAGTCGATTGAGTAATTCAAAGGACATCCATATTCACTCTTTATTAATATCTCGATTGTTCTTTGAAATGGCCATGTATGAAATAATGCTTTCATCAAAAACTTCTATCATTAAAAATTGTTTTCTAACATTATCTTATTGCCATTTCAAAGTTGCTCTTTTATTACTAAGAAGTTATAGCACTGGGTTTGGAAAAGGGAAGGTTGATGTGAAGGAATGAAGTCGTGCATTTGTATATCTGTGACTCTTATAAGTCTTAACTTTACACGTTTGAAAATAGTCTAGACATAGATTGTTTTCTTTAGTCTATTGATTTTGCCAATTTCCTCAGAAATTATGTTTGAATAGAAAGATGCGTCAGTCTTTGGGGAAATACTAGTAAACCCGATAGACATGACACTCTCCAACTTTCATAAAATGTATAGTTTAGAGCTATATTTGTGTTTGCAGTAAAAAAAAAATCACTTAAGGTGACTGTTAAAAATAAGATTTCCTGAAGGTATCTCTCCAAATTCTAATTCACTAGGACTGTTTTGTGGAGCTTAAATCTGTAATTTAGTAAGCACATTAAGTGATAGCAATACAGGTAGTCCTAAGACCATAACTCAGCAATCAATGACAGTCTTGAAGAAATCCATAATTTTTCTATGTCCAAGGACAACACAGCTACCACCAGAATGATACCTGTATTTTTGTTGTGTTCAATACCTAATACTACACCAAAATCAACAAGTGGCAGGAAAGAGCTCATTATAAATTTGCTAAAAATCTATAGTACTCTAGGTTATATTCACATCATGACTTAGACACAAAAATCTTTTCTCTTTAAAGTGATTCCCTTTATATTGTTCTCCTATATTAAATATATTGGTAAATAAAGTTAATATAAATAGACTATTTACATTTTGTGTAAAAATCTCAATTACCTTAAATATATTAGTTATAGGTAATATGAAATATTTTGGAATTCTGAAAGTTTTCTGAACCAAATTCTAGAATTTCTATAACTATATCTTATTTTTTTCATACAGATATCTCGGCTTGGCAACTATTACTTAGAGCCCCCAAATCACATCTCACTTATGCTCATTGACATATCTCCATCAATTTCCATGTAATATCTAATATATTTCATTTCTCTTCCCCTGTGTTGGGATAATTACTCTAAAGCCTGTTAATATAGATTATGATATTCTATTGCTACCAGTGCCACTTATGCTGAGTCAGTACTAATACCATACATGGGTAATTCAGTTTTTTCATGTTTGATATCATAATCTCAGGCATGAGCAATTACTGTGGCTATTAATGTAGTCCATTAAAAAATGTCTTTCTACC